>NC_086243.1:16049375-16358750 GCF_036321145.2 Pelmatolapia mariae
AACTGTGCACAACCATGAAAGTCCCTTTAGGAACAGGAGGACTCAGCACTGTAGTCATCAGCTGGGGATTCAGAGCTGGAGTCAAGCACTGAAGAAATGATTTATTTTCAAACTGAAAATAAAATTTTTATTTCACTGTTTGCAGATTTAGTCACAAAGACTTTAATCTGTGTGGAATGATTCAAACTTTCCTTAAAATGTTCATTTTGATACCGTGTGTCATTTTGTTGTTAGCCTCTCACTACCCTTTGGCTTCCACCTTCCTCAGCCCCTGGAATTTCTGCAGTCTGAGAAAGGTCAACGTGAAAAAGTAACGCACCAATGAGCTAAAAGCGGAAGACACAGAGAGATAAAAATCTTAATAAAACTGTCTAATTTTGGTCTATGACATAAAAAAGAAAAAAAAGAATTATAAACCTTATGAACACGTGAGAACATGTCAGAGCAGACCAAAACAAACCAATAAATTTTTACAAGCAAACAACCTCAGCAGACTTTCATAGCAATAACCACCAATCTTATCTGGCAGCTATAATAGATACTACTCTTCCAGCTTTGCCTATCTCAGCTTGGTTGTACTGAAGTCTGTTGTCACGATAAGAGAAGTTGTTTTGATTGCTATTAGGCGTGTGTTTCGCTTCTTCACTTCTTTCATTTCTTCAAAGTTGCAACCATGAGCTTGCAGTATTTACCATTGTGGCCCACTGCCTGGTTTAGTAATGGAACTGCACCCGGGTAAACCCTGAAAAGTTTACAGGAAAAAAAGGTAAACCCCTCATCATCAAAAGAAACTTCTTTTAAAATTCAAAGTAACTTCTCACTTTTGTTTCGCCTACACTTCAGTGCATACACCTCTGCAAATAGACACACACAGTTGAGATGTGAGCCATGGTTTTCTAGGATCCCCTTATTAAAAGAGTGATTATGAATACAAGCAGTGGGCTGTTCTGATGAAGGTGGAACCCGTGGGACAGCCCCGCACTTTATTGAAACACATTAAAAAAAGGAACATATGACAAGCAGCGGAGGTTGTTGCAGGGGAGATCCAAAGATGGGTAGTGGGGTGGTTTGCTGAGTGAAAGAACTATTGTTGTCACTGACACACTCATTTTTTTATGTGACAACAGTTTAACATATTGTTAAATGACAGTGACTTTCTAGTTCCTCCTTGTAGAATTTCCCTATTTCATGTAGTGGCAGAATATCTCCACCAAGCTATGCAATACCAATGTAATGTTAATAGAAGAACAGTCCTTATAATGACATTTATTAGCACAGCAGACATATGACAAGCTTTAATTTAAATGATATTTTTTTATTCAAAAATATTATTAATGATTTTTCATGATTTAGTGTTTTACAAAAAAAAAATAGAAAACTAGTAAAGCAAATTTATGTTTAAAATCATAAATTCAGTTTGTTATTTAGCTTCTAAAAAAACGTTTTTGACAGATTTATGAAATATTTCTGTTATATAGAGATTTTAAAGTTCTTAGAGATTTGTACGTGTCGCAATGAAAACATTGGGTTAACAAAATATGACAAAAATATATTAAAGTAAGGCGTTTTGTTATTTATCTGACCCTCACTGTTGTTCTTTCTGGTTTATGTGAAATTTTATGTGAATTAAAAATATTTAAAGTTATAAATGTTTAAAATATATTTATAACTCTGTTTTTAAATGTTACTTACTGTTCTTTAGCTTTAACAAGGAACTCAGCTTTCATGACTCCAAAATCAGCACAGTTTCAGACTGTTTTTCATTTTCATTTCCACAAACCCGCAATAATCTTATAAATAGAGACTTTCCAACTGTAGTGTGGTGTCAAGGTTTAATCATTTAAACTTTTTACATCAACCAGGTAATAACTAATGTGAAAACTGTGGAATTTAACATTGACCCTGGTTAGCAAAATACATTTAATGTGTTTCTGTGCTTCAACCCCAGATGTCTGGAACCGATTTCAAGGCATAAACGCAAAAAGAAGAGGACAACGAGGCAACCTTCATACCAAATTTCTCCTTTCAAAGTTTAACTCGATATTGTTGACCATTTATCATCAACCAAAAACATTTTCTAACAGCATTATCCTTTTAAAGCAAATCCAGATACATACAGAATTTTATAAATAATACATATTAATTAGATCTTAATGGTTCTAATGGAGTGGTTATAGACAAACAGATTAATTTATGTGACATATGGCTAAAGGCGCACTACAGAGCCCTGGTGGGTTTTAGACTAAGCCTGGGATATGGTCCAAACTAGGTGGTGGACAGAAAAATCATTCATCATGGTTTCAGCCCGAGGGGCTCACAGGGCCAAAGACCTCTAAACAAAGTCATACAACTATTCTAGCTGTCAGTACAGGACAGCTTGAAATATAGTACAATAATCCCATTACCATGGCTCACCGAGTTTACTTCCAGTCATTCAGTAAGTCGGTTAGGTCGTGGGCTTTCCCCTCATTCCCTCTGGATTAGATTAGATTTCTTTTATCTCTGTACTGGTATGTCTTTATATCCCCATGTGTATTGTTGTCCAAAAGCTTGGAGTTTTTATTGTGGTTAGTTAATGTGCTACACGTTGGCCACTAAATGTCATATTTGGCTTCAAAGAGTTCTCACACAGTTTAATAAAATAAAAGGTTAAAGGTGTTTCCAACATATTGCAAGTCTTTGGACATGAAACCGAGTGTAAATCGTGTCGGTTTACCTACATTTTAAAAAGGAATTGATTATTTATCCATTTATGGTTCTTTATAGAAAACAAAAAGCATTTTATTAGAAGAAGTTCTGTCTCATAAACAAGCTTTTCTTTTCTCTCACTTACTGTGTAAGTAAGGGAAATATCACATTATAGGTACTTCCCATGTTGTAAATCATCCCCCCTTCGTGTTTCCAAATATTAAAGGGAATATGGAAATAAATCTTGACTGACTCTGACTTTAACACAAGCGTTTCATCTGAACTGAACTTTGTGTCACAGGGTGGGAATTCCCCACTGATCAGTCAGTCTACTCTGGAATCCCTCTTTAGGAGTAATGCTTGTTTGGGTTTAAGGAGAGTAAGAATAGAAACAGTGAAAGAGGAGAGAGGAAGAGAAAGAAGCATCGCGAGGGCAAAAGAAAGAGTGTCAAATCGTGTGATTGCCATAAGCACGTGAAGTCATTTGACTTTTTAATATGTCATCTTTTCTCCTAATCTTTCTCAGCTAATTGTCACAGTTTTTTCATAACATTGAGAGCTTTTCTTGGTGAGGCTGTGGAGCTAATAAAGTCAACGGGTGGAGACAGGGGGGTTGGTTTAAACAACCCCCACAGTGGTCACAACACAAAGTGCCTCATTGAGCAGATGTGGTGTGAGAGGGCCGCGGGTGACTCGTCCTACAGCATGCTCTTGTTCTTGTTCTGGAGTACAAACATACTTGTACATACTGGTGGGAGGATTTTCAGTATCTTGATTGTCAAACTGGGAAACAGAATTCAGAGACTGTATAGTGAAAATTAAAAAAACAAAACCACTTCATTTTAAAGCAGGAAACATTTTCCGAACGAGGCCTCAATCCTACTCTGTGATCCTGTGAGCTGCTGGATCAGGAGATTAAACCCACACAAAGATTGATTTTTTTCTCCTACCCAAATCGCCACGTTTCAAAGAGACAATTTAAAAAACAAACACACACTGCATATTTCCCTTGTGACTGTCGCACACTGTAACGATCACATGTAGAGCTTAATCTGCACTCAGGAACCACACGGGATTTTTCTATATGGAAGTACTCAACGATGATGTAATCATATGATAAAAACATTCTAACAAATTAGAAGTTTTGTTTTTGATTTGTCATAGTGGTTGTTAAGTGAAACTTGACCTATTTTTCCTTTTTAGTTTTTTTTTTCGAGGCCACGTGGACAGTTTCAGTTGTCCTAAAACCTGTTCTGGTTGAGACAGTCACAGAACTCACATGTCAAAAGATTAAAGATTTCTGTAAAATTTATTAAAGTGTATGACGGGAAGATGACTGAAAGCTGACTGCGATCGCTTTGTAGATATGAACTGAAGACGCTGAACTACAAACATGATGTAACGCTTGATAATAACTAATTACAGGTTATTTAGGTTTTATGTGTGGTTTTCTCCTCTGCGTGTTTCAGCTGTCATTTCTGATAATAATAGACAGATAAAACTGCTGCTGCATCACTCTGCCATGGATGACATTGCTCATTTTTCTCTTTAGCGCTTGAGTTGCTCATGTGAATGGCCTTGATCAGCTGCCTCATGAGTGAAGGGTTAGTTAGACTGTATGCCTACAATGATCACATTTAAAAGGGATGAGTTGTCCCTTCCATCATACCCTGTATCACATGAGTGTTACTGACTCCAGTCTGGTCAAATCAGTTGCATATGCTTCACTTTACTTTCACATCATATATATAATGATGAATTGGGCACACATGTCAACTTTCCTTTGAGTTGCTGCTATTCCAAATCCAAATTCCCACACCTAATAATTGACATCCCTTTTAAAAATTTCTATTTGGAGCCTCACTACATCATCTCCCTCACATCACTGCCTTCTGACCATCTGTTTCCCTGTGCCGTTCATTTCTGTCTAGTCAGCAGAGTCTCCTCCAACCAAAGACATTAGTGGATTAACAGTCCCTCACACAAGGTGTCTCCACATAATTCAAGGGTGTGGACATGCTTTCTTTAAAATAATTAAAATGCTGTCTTATTAGACAAAGTAACAAAAAATAAGAAAAGATGAATAAACAATAATTATCCAGTGACAATGTTAACTATTGAAATCACAGTTTAGGGCCATAAAAGGACTCCATTGCTTTTCCAGTGTGACAAGTGACAAGCTGCATCACTTTGATGTATGTACGCTGCAGGCATTGCTCAGTGCATTGCTCACTGCTCAGCATCATCAGGGATAAACCATGATGAGCCTGGTTATTGCTAGTTGTTAACAAAGGTCCAGATGTTGTTGCTGCTATTTTTAGAATACCTGCGTAACTGTGTAATCCTGCGTGGTGCCATGATCCTGACTGAATTTCTCATTTTCTGGAGGGAAGGGCATTATGTAAAAAAAGCAAAGCTGGCATCCGGTGAATAGTGATCAGTTTTATTAATTTCCCTTGTGAATAAGAGGGCATGCCTTGCAATAAAGTCAATTAAGCTGCTTTTTTGTGACACTATTTATGGGCCTCTTGTGTTATTGTTATCAATCTGATCATTTATTTACAAAGTCTGACTTAGTTCCTCCAGCTTTAGATCTTTAAGCTAGATTTCTTTCTATGAATGAGTTTCTTTCTTAATGTGTAGCAGTGTGATAATGTCAATGGTTGCTTCTCCTCTCTTGGAAATAAATACACGTTCTGAACTCATGAGTTGTCACATCCTTGCCTATTTATATTACTCTTTAAAGAGCACAAAGAACACTATATCTGATGATAAAGTCACACCTGTGTGATACTGACATTAAAACGGCAACAAACTGCAGGTGATTGCATCTTTGGTATTTATAACTGACGGAAACGCACACACACAGTGTACCAAGGGGGTGTTTTGTTTTGCTCTATCTCACATGTTTGTTGTTGCGTGGGCACTGTATCTAGTTCCTCTATACTTAACAAACAGGAAGGTGTGTGTATTCAGTGTGTGTTTGCATGCATGCGCATGTCCATGCACGCACACACCACAGGATGTTAAACTTATCTTTCCACGAAGTAAAACACAACTGTAGACCCCATGACTCTAAAAATAGTTTTTCTGTTTCCACGTGTACGCATGAGTTTGTTAAAGTGTGTCTCGAGTAAGCGCAGGCCCCTCACACAGATTCGATCAGACAACCAAAAGATGATAACAGTTCTGACTTGGCTTACAATGGAAAGCCATCTGGACAGTTATGTTATCATTGGCTGCAAACTTGTATCAGTTACCAAAAGATTGAAACTGCACTGACTTGGCTTACTGCATGTAGTCTGTTACCAGTAAAGGGTTTTAACAAAAATTATTTACAGAAGCCATGAAAAGGTTTTTATCCACTTTGACATTTTACAGTGAGATGACAGCAGAAGATTCACAACACTCTAAACTGCTAGGTTTTATCCATTTCATCTACATTACCTGTATCCACCTTAATATATAGTTAGGTCCATTATTTGTTGGAAAAAGACAGATTTTATATAGTTTTGCCACACCACGGTGCTTTACATGTGCAAGAGGTTTTACAAAAGTTTTGTACAAAATTGTTTAGGATTTACAGCCATTTTATACAAAGCCCCCCATTTTCAGAGACTCAAAACAACTGTACAAACTAACATCATTTAACATCACTAAATAGTGCTGTTTACTGCTACTGCAGCTAACTTGGGCTGCTACTTAAAAGCATGCTCTGCTGGATTGAGAGCAGGTGACTGACCTGACCACTGAAAAATGTATGTGCCTTCAGGTTGCTTTTGCATTATGTTTTGGGTCATTATCTATTTGTGAAGCATTGTCTCATCAGTTTTTAAGTATTTAGTGGAATCTGAGCAGAGTCTCTTCTGTCAGTAGTCACATCATCAAAAATAAACTAGTGTAACATTTCCACTGGCAGGCATATAAGCCCATGCCATAACACTACCTCCACCATGTTTGACAGATGCTATGCTTCAGATCATAAACCATTTCTCTCCTTGATACTTTTCTTTTCCCATCATTCTGGTTCATTAAGTTCATCTTTGTTTCATCTATTTAAAGAATACTTCTCAGAACTGTGCAGGCTCTTTTAGATAAACAGGTCTTCATATTCTTAAATGTGACCGGTGGTTTGCACCTTGTAGACCTTGACATATGAACCTCCTTCAGAGTTTTCTTAACTTGGTTAGATGTGTGAAGCTGTTTTTCTTAACCATGGAAAATATGTCATCATGTGCTTTCACTGTTTACTGTGACCTCATGACTTTTTTGGTGTTGCTTAGCTGGCCAGCATAAACTGACTATACCAGAATCTCACTGCTAGGCTTAATTTAGTTTTACAATTTAATAACGGCCTCCCTCACTTGTGTTGAAACTGCTTATCAGTCAATTCTCCAATTAATTTCGAGCCACTGAAAATGATGTTTATAAGAACACATGCAATTCCCACACATTCCTAAAAATACAATTTATATCAATTAAAGCTGAAAGTACGCACTACAATCACATCTTGTTTGTTTGACTTAAAATCCTCTTTGTTGGTGTACAGAGCCAAAATTACAACAACAAAAAACTACACTACGCCAGCTGTAGGATCTGTTTGACCCCCACACGATTTATGAGCTATGATTGACTGACAAAGGAGGCAGAAGGTGGCAGGATCATCAGTCAGCACAATCATTTTAAAAGAGTGTGACTGAAACCAAGGACTTAAAAAGGATATGGCTTGGAAACAGACACTAACAGCCGTCCAACAATTTTATTTTTTTTAATAAAACGATATACCAGGAGCTTGGAATTTTACCAAAGAACTATGACGATAAAATAGATCACAAATGGGGGGGTTGACTTGAGCCTCAGAAACAGGTTGTGGGACACCTGAGATACTGAGATTTCTTGTGAATAGATTATGCTTCCTGAGAGAGACATAATCTGCAGGGTCACAGAGGTAGATGGGAAAGCCATAAACATAAGAAATCTGGGAAATGACTGTGCAGGCCTGAACAATGCATTAGGATGCACCAGTTCTGAACCAAAATAAAGCCTGAGAAGGGAAAAGGGCTATGCAAATGACTCAGAAACATTTGTTCTTGAGAGGAAACCAGTGGTAGCTGAGAAACCCTAGTCCAGTAACACTCACAAGGACTTTGGCTTGTGGCCTTGGCAGCAATTCACAAAGAAAGCCTATTGCAATCTCTCTCTCTCTCTCTCTCTCTCTCTCTGTCCCTTTTGCTCCCACACACACAGGATGAAGGGAGACCGAGGAGAGAGAAAACTCCTGGGAAAACAGAAGTTACTAATTAGGTAAAATTGTCCCACAGCAGTTAGATGTCTGGCCAAATTCTTTCCTTCTCTTTCCCCTCATCTGTCCTCCCCGTCTCCAGATGTTTGACTTCCTAAGCTTTAGTGCTGTTTCATGTTGTCACTACAGGGGATATTATGGCTGATCATTAGTGAGGATAAATAATGAGCCCCGCTGAGAGAACAAAGACGGAAAAGAATGATGGTGTCGAGAAACAGGAAGAGCACTTTAAGCCTGAGATACAGGAAACATGTTCTCATATATTTCAATGCTCCATGTATGTAAAAAAAACCAAACAAACCACAGTCTTGGAACAGGCAGTCTGTCACAAACTAACATGTCCATTTACAGACAAGGGAAACAAAGGATTCAGTGTTGTATCAGCTCATAATAAAAAAGATAATTAAATAAACATAAAACTCTGCTGTACAAAAGAAAGACCCTACCTTGATGAGTAATTTTATAGCTTTCAATTACTCAACTTCTGTAATGGGGAGTGGGGAGAGGCTTATGTATGTTATCTGCCTTTGATAAATGTTTAAGCTACTTTATCTCCACACATGCAGCCTCTGTACCACTCTACCAGTCTATAACCCATCCACTGACACATGATGTGATGAGAATACACGCTGTATTCAGAGCTCACAAGTCTTAATTCTAGTGAATGATTCAATAGTCTTGGAGACAATTTTCTTTCTGAAGTGCTTGATGATTCACTAAAGTGTGGCGAGAGCATTTCATTTTGGCAGCAGAAGAGTGAATAAAACACTGCGCTTTGTGCTTTTAATGGGAAACACAGGGAGAATCATAAAAGGAAACACACATTTCCTGTAGGACTGGTGTGTGACGTACATCGGTGTGTGTAATGGACTCAGTCTGGCCTTAACAGGCAGGAATGTGACATCAGCACCAGTACCCTGCATGAAAGATAAACCACAGCCGACACACACGCACTCGCACACATCACAGCCAGAATACGATGTGGCCAAGGGTCACTGAAAAAGTAACAGAGGAAGGGAAGGACATCCCTTCCTTTCGCTCATTTAGCTGTGCCACCCACTTTGCCATGCCTCACATACCATCCTTCAAAGATTTTATGGATCACAGTAGTGTTGTTTTTTGTCCCTGTAAATGTGAAGGGGAAAAGCAATACCACAAAAAACCCAAAAAGCAATCCTGACAGGAAATCACTTCTATTTAAAAAGTCAACATGGTGTAAAACTGTGAACATCACATACATTGACATACTACCTCGCAAAGCTAATATTTGCTTTTCGGCACTCATATTTCTCCATGTGCACAGTGAATAAAACAGCCTGAAGCTCTCAGAAGGAGACATGTTTGTGTAAGTGTGTATGTGGAGGTAGAGGAATGGAAAAAACCATCAAGCTCTCAGTAGTATTTCGTGAATGCTGAAAGACACGGTCGATCTGGATAACTGAGCAAGGTTTAAGTACTCATAGTGCCCAGAGGCCAATGGCACACATGTCATTCTATCAAATAAAGAGGGCCTATTAGCTGTTCAAACCTTTTATGTTTAAAAAAATGAATATGTTTCAAGTCTTTCAAGTCTTCAAGTCTGTACTTTTTTTTTTAATCATATAGCGATAAACCCATGACGTTTATCATTATATATACTGTTTATATTTTGTACATACAGTAGTACGGCATTTTATAAACAGGAAGTAGAAGGGAGTCCCACCCCAGCCCAGACTGTGGCCTGTCACACATATGTAATTAAAACCAGTTTTTACTAACATTTGCATAACGTGACACATTCAGCTGCACATGAAAGAATTGTTACCTTGCTTATTTTTGTGAAGTTGCGCTAATGACTTCACAGCCCAAGCCTTTGACTTTAATGGTATTCAAAAATAAGAAAACTATGCACACCTTTCTTGCACATAATGTGACATGCTTGACAAGTTTTAACAATGATGTGAGTCTCTCATTCACGTCATAAGTTGTCTTTATCTGAGGCTCTCAGTCAGATCGTATTGTACTCTGTCTACACGGCAGATAACAACAAGTATTTTAATCTAAAACACTTCTGTGCATTTAAACAGGAACCCTAAACTGACCCAGAAGACCATTAAGTGGCTTATGTTGGGACCTCGTGTAGAAATGTCCTACTTAACGTGCCAAAATATTAAGCATTTTGTATGTGAAGTATACCGCATAACTCCTGGTACAGCAGTTATGATAACCAGCCAACTCAGCAGGGGGCTTGGAGTTCTTTCTTTAGTGCGTGTCATGTGATATGATAAGGAACTCATGCACTTTAGACTGCAGACACTGTTTATTTAATGAAATTATTTTAAAAGGTGTAAAACATTTGAGGAACTCACTCAAGAGTGTCTAAAATATTTCCGGTTAGATCTGCAGGGTAAAGGTGACCAGGGTTTATTTTGAAGGTCCTCTTTGTAAAGAACAGATTGTACCTTCCTGTCTACTTTCTTTCACAGGCTTGCAGTGTCTGCCAAGATCATGAATGCAGTTCCTGCATGTTTTTCCCATTTTTCAGAGATTGAAACATTTAACTCCACTAGGATCTGTCTCACCTGGCCTGGGATCTGCCTATACTGTGTGCTGTGGTGTCATAAATCATTTGATAGCCAAAACACAAAAACATAATTCCATACAGGAGCTTTTGAAAAACAGCAGCTGAAAAGTAGAGATAATAACCCTGTAAGGTTTCAGACACTGTTCTGACAGCCAGTGGTGTGGGTCCAGTCTTTGCTAACACACATAACAGTTACTGGGGGTGAAGAAGATGTGATGCATTGTGCCTTATTGCCTATCCTAATGAAGTGACAATCCACAATCAAGTTTATAGCTTCCTGAAATGATACTGAGCTTATATCAACTCATTTGCCAAGAGTCTACAAAACACAAACAAACAGATAATTTAAAAATAGTAGAAGTAGAAGAAGAAGAGATATTTGAGTCAGCTCAGATCTGAGCCATCATGATATGACTTCATCTGGCTGCCCATGTGATTTTACATATTGATTGTTTTAACCCTCTTTTAAGAGGGTTAAAACTAACACCAGATCTATTCCTGGCAGACTGAACAGATCCGGTGTTGTCCACCAATATGAAAGAGGAAGCTCTGATCACTGCGTGTTCTCTAGGGTGAAAAGGCATTTATTTAGTTATAGAGTATAGTATAAACTACACTCATCCAACACTTTCTAAAGTGCTTTGATTGGTAGACGTAGAAGGAAGATCATAGGATTTTTCAAACCTGGCATCCAGGACGAGCAATTCAGTTTCCATCCTGTCCATGAAACAATGGACTAGACTCATTTCAACAAAATCCATACATTTCTCGACTTTAGTGCACTGTCAATATAAAAATGCTACAACAAATGTCATTTTCAATAAACTTTATTTTTGTCCCATTTTTCCCCCAAAATACATTACAAAAAAAGTGATCGGAATTGAACGTTTACTTGTGTCAAGACCGGAACATTTGCACAATAAATAAAAAACTATGTATAAATAAAAAATAAATAAACACGACATTATGTGCCAAAAAAATAAAGACTCTTCTGAATTGGCAGATGGCTTTCACAATGTTGAGTTTTCTGAAAACACATGTACATAATACTTGCATTCCAGGTCACAGTTTTTAGGATACAACTCTGGGTCAAGAAAGCAATGTAAACCGATCAGGATTACAGTACAGTACAGTACGACAGAGTACAATGTTTTCTTCTTTTTTTTTTTCCCCTTAGTAGATATTATTGGAATATATACTTCTAACAGTTGTTCTAAAAGCTTATACCAGGTAGTGAGAGTGTAGTGCTATTGGACTTACTTTTAAACTTGGTGCAAAGTCCAAAAGTAAATCCCACCTGTAAAACCCATCTCAATCTTGTTTGTAGCCAGCTTGACATTCACAAAGGGCTGTTATTGCACTAAACAGGCATCCCTCAGAAAGGCACTTTTACCCCCCTTTCCCCCACCCCATTATCCAACCAACAGTTCAGCTTCCCAGCACGTGTGGAGCGCATATTCACCTACTGTATGTGAATTTTAAAAAGTTGAATCTTTTCTTTTCCTTTTTTAAAAACAAACTGAAAGTTGAAATGCTTTTTGGTATCTAGTTAAAAGCAAATAAAAAAAGCTAACAAGTGGTAAAAGGCTTTGTACGCCTGATGAATTTACAGAAGGAAAAAAAAAAAAAAGAAAGTGCAAAATTGTGTTTACTCCTGCAGCCCCAGTAGTTTGTTATGCACCACATCAGTGAAATTTGGTTGCAATTTAAAAAAAAAAAAAAAAAAGATGTTGGAGCAGAAGAAGCAATGACTCCCAAACTTAAGCATCACCATCATCAAATAAGGCCAGGCATATTTGTGCGTGTGAGGTCAAGATTGTAGTGTGATCCTATAGCTGGCTCTTTCTATTTTTTTAAAAAAACATTTGAAAAAACAAGTGTACACCATGGTACGACAAAAAAAAAAAAAAAAAAAGACCATGAACCAATTGAGGGTTTAGGGGGGTCTTTCTCTCTAGTCAAACCATACCTCTTCACAAAGCTTCTTTGCTGAAAGATCAGTTGGAGTGCAAGAGAACGGTGTAAAAGACCTTGCTGCTAAAATACTTTTGGAAATCTGAGCATTTCTGCTGCAAGATTATCTCCATTCTGAGCAAAAGGGACAATTTTAGTGTTGAGAAATGTTTAAGAAACCATGCCTGGGTGATGGGCTATCAGGGGAGGCTGAAAGCTGTAGGGTTGGCGGATTTGAAAGGCCCAAGACAAGAAGCAGTGCGTTTGAGTGAGGGAGGATAACTGGGTGGGTTTTTTTTTTGTTTTGTTTTTTTTTGTCTTTTTTTTGTTTTGTAGGAATCTGCCGATGAGGGATCCATCATTTCAGGCCATGTATGAGTCTTTATTTTAGGTATCAATAGCTTCCAGGTGGATACCTTTGAGGCTTAGCTGGATAGGCACAACCCCTTGAGGCAGATGCTGCTTTGGGCAACTCCCTGACTGCTTGACATTTATCAAAATCAGTCAGTTTGATAAATCAGCTGCCTAGGCACTAAGCCAGACAAGAATATTGCTCAGAGACGTTGAGCATCCTTTTCATCCGTCACGCATATGAACACATTGCCTTGCTTGGCTATGCCTTGAGAAACTGTATCAACCAGTCAGGTTGCCTCTAAGGCATCTGTCACTCGGGTAGCCTGGGAGGCACTGAGCTGCGCTCTCAGGCATCAGTGTGGTGCTGGAGAAGCTGGACCACATATCTAAGGCGGTGTCGTAGCTCAGATGTGCAGCCCAATTCATTCAGCATGCTGAGGAGGTACGTGCACGAGGCACGTTCCCGACTGATATAGGTGAGCAGGTAGGCGTCGTCAGAAGACTTGCACAGGATGATTTTGGTGTGGTCTGTGTAGAAGTTAACCTAAAAAGAAAAAGAAAAAAAAAGGAGAATTATAATCCAGCTGCTTTGAAAAAGTAGTTATGTAGACTCAGTGTCCCATGACTGGTTTTATGAATTTAATTATCCAAACCTGTAGAGTGCCATTGTTGAAGAGCATGACAAGAGCATGGTCAGTCTTCACCCACTGGAGGAGCAGAGGAGGAGGAGGAGCTGAGACATGTTCCTCACAATGCAGATCTCCACCCTAAGGAGGACAGAAATTATTTAGTTTCATTTGCATGAGGTCATAATCTCTTCAAGTGGCCTTTAACAGGTTTATGAAGGCACAAATCCTGGCTTACAGTTGTCATTAAATGCAAGTCAATCACTCGAAGTAATGGCTGAAAACTAATGGGTGCTTTCCTACCTCCATTAGGTTCTCCTCCATGTAGTTAGCCATTAGTTCGACTATTTGTTTCTGGTTGCGCAGCTGCTCAGGTAGAGAGTTTGAAGGGAAGCTGAAGTGTTTGTTGTTGGTCAAGCAGTAGTGGACAGTCCTGTTTGAAAGAGGGGGGGGGAAATTGGAAGATGAACTTTGACATCTTTTCCATTTACAGCATTGAGCCTAGTCACTAAGCAACTGACAATAAGCTCTAAGCACTGTGTAAATGTTGACATGACATCTTAATCGGTTGATTTTGAAGTACTTACTTGCGCTGGTCACAAAGACTGAGATGTGTTCCCTCATTGAAGAGCACGCCTACGTTTTGGTTCGAGAGCTGGTAGCCAAAGCCATACTTGTTGGAGTAGTCAACCCATTTAGTCACCCACAGGAAGGACTGCGGACTGGACAGGCAGGGTGGATTCCTATTGGCTGAAGAGAACAAAAAAAAAAAAAAAAAAAAAAAAAAAATGAGGATTAGTGAAATAATCTTAATTCAACAAGTCAAAAGATTAATAAAAAAAAAAATGAATTTGAATGTGAAGAAACACTGTATGTTTTCTTAACACATACAGTGTGTCTCAAATGAGCAAAATGAATCAGCAGAAATTCTGAGGATTCAAGGAAAATATCCAGCTAGTTAAATTTAATGATTCTGCTGCATTTTGTAATCTCGGCAAACAGCAGAAGAAGGACATTTTGCTTGATTTTATTCCTCTTTGGTCCACTCAAGTAATCCCACAGGGAGAACAAAAATAATGGCTGAGCTACAATCTTATGCATAAACATACCTGCAGGCATGGTGGCCAGGCAGTTCGTGAGAACTTTCAGGGCAGAGTCGGCAACAGCTGCAGGGGTCAGCACATCCTCACACGCTGAAGGGAAAAACCAACCAAAACGAGCAAAAATGAGAAACCCTGATTGCAATCAGCCACCACAACAAACACCAAATGTGTGTTCATAAATAACAGACAGAAACTTACGTTCAGTGCTGCTGGCCATGGTGCCCTTAAAAGACCGGGAAATGGACTTTCTGGATTCCTCCTCAGCAGGAGTCTGCTCCAGAGGCACAGAGCTCACCAGCTGACCGGTGGGAGACTGCACCTGAGCAACAACAAAACATGCGATTAGCACATGATGAGAAAGAACAACAAAGTGAAAGAGCAGTGTGTCACATGCCCGAAAGGGTAACCAGAGATAAAGGGAATGAGCTCCTTTAATCCTTGCATGCACACTTTTGCTGTGTCAGCACTGAAGCTCATTTATTCAATTTCTGCAACATCTTAGACTAAATGCAGTGCATCTCGTTGCCACTGCAAGGTGGGGAAACTACTTTCAGCTGCACAGTTTCCCTTTGTGCACGTTGCAAGCATGCTGCAAGCCTGACACGTAGTTTCTAATGTCACGTTACCACAAGTGCTGTGCGAGTAGGTTTGTTTTTTCCCACCGCAAACAGACAAACATGAAAACAAGCTAAAATGAGCACTACTTTCAGAGTACACTTGTAAAAATCTATATTTATCTGCGCTTATTAATGACAATCTGGTTCCTCAGGACAGGTTTCTTAAGACAGACAAAGAAAGAGTCATGCATGACAGCAAAAACTGTAGCTCCTTTTTGGCTCTATAAATAAACTAGAGGAGCCTGATTGGGGATCGGCCAACTGAGCATCCTGCAATTGTGGCATATACTCTAGGTTCTGTTCAGTCTTTTTAAAACAAATACGTCATGGCCTATTCTATAGGAAAGTCGTTACTGAGCAGAGAACATCCCCCCCCTCTAAGTGTGCAGTAACAGCTTCTTCAGATTCTTATGATAACAAAGTACCAGCTTCTTATCAAGATTCAAAAGCTACCACCAACAGACTGCTACATTTCTTCTGGTCTGAACTAGTTTTTTGGCACGTATCTTACATTATTCTGAAGAAAAACAAATTTAAAACAACGTCTCTTTAAAAATTAAGACATTTTTTCCACCCCACTTCTTTAACAGTTGCTTTTTCTAGGGCACTTTTACTATTTAAATGAGCATGCTAATGGAAAGCAATTCTCAACTGTAATGGAGGCTGTATGCTATTAAAATATGCATTCTGTGTTTTCTCCAAGCCTTTGGAACGGCTGTAATTGCATGTGAACTGTGTGCATAACTGGCTGGAATTACCAAAATTAAGGTAAACCAGGTCAAAAGTTTCTCACAGAGGAAAGAGAGAGAGAGAAAAAAAAAAAAAAAAAAAAAAAAAAAAAAAAAAGTACCTCATTGGGTCCCACTGTTTTGTAGCTGATCTGCCGGTTGATGGAACATTTAACGATGCCCGACACCAGCTTGGAAATATCCTTGTCCTCTTTGTCCTCGCATGGAATTTTTTCCACTGTGAAAACACGACACACTGTAGTCACAACAAATATGTTTAAAGGTAGGACTGTTTAAATACATACAGCAGCTCTTGGATATTCTTAAAACTAAATCTGAAAAACGAACCCCCCAATCGCTCTTGCTGCTTGCTCACCTTTTGCTTTCTTCTTTCCAAATAGGCTTTTGGCCATTTTAGTGAAGAATTTCTTGGCAGGGCTGGGAGGGTGTAGCTCTGGCACCATTGTACAGCTGCTGGGGGGAAGTTTGTCAGGAGTGAAACCCTGAGAAAGAGGCAAAGGTGATGCATTAAAAAAAAAAAAGAAAAGAAAAAAAAAACGGTGAGAAAAAGTGAGGAGGTTGGAGCGTGCCCACTCTGTTCTCAGTTGAGATAACAGATCAAGCACTGACATTTTCACACTCCTTCACCTCGAGATAAAAATGTCACAACTGAATGAAAGTGTTTCGTAACACTGGCAAAAAATTTCCCGAGGGTCAACATACTTTGAAGAATTCGTGGTTGAGGATCTGATCCAGCGTGAGTCTGTCACTGGGATTCTTCTGCAGGATGCCTGAGATGAGTTTCTGAGCAGCAGGGGAAAGCGTGGAGGGCAGGTTGTAGCGAACGTCTTTAATACACTTGTACGTCTCTTTCAAGTCGAGCGTCTCAAAAGGAGGGTTTCCACACATCAGTGTGTACCTGTGAGAGAGTAATCAAGGCAACAGTGAGTCAGCTCAAAAACAAAAGTGAGTGATTTGGAGAAAAAAAAAAAAAAAAAGTCCCCACTTTCCCGACCGACTGAGACGAGTGACACCAAGGTCAAAATCCCCCCAACACACACTCTCTATGAAACCAGGATAGTTCTTATAATCATCTTAAAGTAAAAAGACTCACATGACACATCCGAGGGACCACACGTCAGACTCTGTGCCGTGGCCCTGTCTGTTGAGCACCTCAGGAGCCAAGTAATTGGGAGTCCCGCAGATTGTTCTAAGAAAAACAAAACAAGAACCATATATGGGTAAGATGTAATGCTTCAAACATTTAAAACTGGTTTGGTTTCAACATCAGGCATACAGGTAATGTTTGAAATATTTTTTCTGTCACTCTCAGTCTTCTGGTATTCCACAGGAAGCTGCCTAACAGGAATTGAAACTGTGCTCTAAGCGGTACTTTCAACTGTCAGTTGGAAACCGGTTTAGTTAGGTACTTGCAGGAGGAAAGTTGTGGGAGGAAGATTATGCTTAGTAACTGATGTAATGGTTTAGGTTGAGTGTGCTTGTGTTAAAATAGGGCATTAAAAGTCAGATTTTTAAAAGATACATCTGAGATGGGGCTAAAAATACTCAAAAAAAATGAAAAAGGTAATATGGAGAGAGCTTAGAGAGCTTTGTTTCATTATAACAATCATCATTACAGTAGTATGATCTATGGGCCCCCATTAAGCTCCTCCAGCAGATAAACATTTTAAGTAATTAGCTTACTTTTTTCTTTGTTCAACTGTCTCCAGCTTGGCAGCGAGGCCAAAGTCTCCCAGCCGCAACTCCATGTTCTCATTGATGAAAAAGTTCCCTGAAAGAGACAAAAGCATTTGTCCGGTCAGCATTCCACAGATGACACGCATGCTCGTCCAAAGTCACAGATTCCTGGGATGCTTTGTGTATGCGTTAAGCCGCATTTTCAGCCACATACCTAGTTTGAGATCCCTGTGCAGGATTCCTCTGCTGTGGAGATACTTGAGGCCGGATATGATCTGTCTGAGGTAATAGCGCACTTCAGGCTCTGTGAGTGTGTGTCTCGCCTTCCAAATGTGTGCCAGGGACTGCAGAGAGAGCAATGAGTGAACCGTCAACCCTGCATCAGTGGGTGGGACTGTACAAACACTGCTAGCACATATGCATCCCTGCAGCTGCATAAAAGAAATCTAATTTTTTTTTTTTTTTTTTTACATTCACTAGGAAAACAGTAAAAATCTGCCAAGACCCCTTTTAAATATAGCGTGCGTAGCAGCACTGTAGGGTAATACAAGAAATACTGTTAGTGCAAGCAGAACACAAAGCAGCGCAGACTGTTCTAGAGTTCTGAAGTCTCACCTTCCGACTGCACAGCTCAAGGAAGATGTAGATGTTTTCTTGGTCCTCGAAATAGTGGGAGAATTTCACCACATGCTTGTGTGACAGCGTTCTGTGCAGCTCGATCTCGTTCGTAATCTGTCAACATATGACAACTCATCAATCGGTGAAGACATTTCAATGTCCCAAAAGAAAAAACAACAACCCAGACATTGATTTCCAGTTATGCAAGACACGGGAGACACAAAGATTGGTGATCGTGTACCTTGTCCCTCTGGTGTGGTTTGGACACCCTGCTCTGTGGGATCACCTTCACTGCATACATTTTGTTGTTGGACAGGTCTGTCATCTCATAGCATCGAGCAAAGCCGCCCTTTGGGGGGGAACAAACAGAATGATCAATTTACACAAGCAGCAGGTTTAAAACCCACACACTCAATCTCAAGGCAAGTCTGACCTGAGGATCAGTAGCGATGCAGTCAAAACAATTTCAGGAACAATAATAGAGATAAGATTAAAGACATAAAAATGATTGTCATGACCATAAAACGATCCATCTGATGTCTCAGACATCTTTTATTGGCTTGGATGCGCAGATATGATGAAAAACATCATCCCCCAGATGCGTTTACTGCCGCTTACACAGACATTTGTTTTTTCCCTTCTCTCCCGGATGCGATCAAGACTACACATGCTCGGGTACATGAAGGATGAGGCAGCCTGAGCTGCTGCATTCATTAACCGTGAAACTGGCGGAGACGTTTCTAGCTCTGCGGCAGGCAGAGGAAGGAAAAAAAAAACTGGCTGCAGCACATCGATACGACCAGCAACACGTTGATAAACTCGCTTCCATGGACACTGTGTCAAAAAGCGATGCTGATGCATCATCATGAGGGGCAGAAATTATGGTGTGGTCAGACAAGCGTGTCTTTGGTTTCACGGCAGGCCATTAAAATACGAGAGGGGTCTGTAAACGTTCATCATCGGTGGAGATTTTTTTTTAATTATTTATTTTTTTATGGCTAAGCATGTGTGCGCACCGGAGCTGGGCACACCTTGCGTCTGATTCATTCAGCACTGACGAGAACAGCAAGAAGGAGGAGGACAGGGGGGGGAATATTGGTCACATCCACCACGAGGTCATTCTCTATTCCCGCATCACATCACAAGCACACCTGGAACATGGCTCATAGTGATTTTAAACAGAAAGAGAAAACAAAAAAGGAAAGGGGGAAAAAAATCAGCCCAAAACTGCGGCTAATTAATTCAGATTCTAGATCCATCTGCCTCCTCAGTCAAAACCGACGCAGCGACGCACAGACACATGGAAAAGGGGCGAAGAAAAATGTATGAAATGCGCGTACCTTTCCCAAAAGCTTCCCTTTAATGTAGGATCTCCCCGTCTTGAGATCCGTCACAACCTGAGCCATCTCCGGTTTGGGTTGGTCGTGTTTATTCCTGCTGTTTTTCGCCGGGGCAGAAGTCTGTTGGGGTCCACCACGCTCCGGAGCAGGCTTAAATAAATCCGCATTCATAGTGTGGCACGAAATCCGCTGAGCAGCGGTGAAACAGCCGGTACTCATTTATCACAGCGGAATAAACGATCGACTCGTACGTGTCTCCGTCTTAAATATTTCTTCTTTTTTCCGTAAAAGTGCCAAGTGCGTCTTCACGGTACGTCCGTCTCTCTCAATTGTATCCAACTAGTGTGGACGAAAAGGCGAACCCTGGCTATATAGAGGCCCCGACGTCACGGAGTCGTGGGCGGGCAGGAGGTGGTGCACTGGTGGAGAAACTCCAGATGATTTGCTCAGACAGAAACTCAATCAAATATTGATGTGGATTTTTTGAGAGGAAATATGAATGAAAGACCTGATAAAAAAAGAGTCGCTTGGGTTTGGCTCAAGTCTCTGAGAGCTGCTGGGAGGCCAGTGACCCGGACAGTGTTTTAACTCTTTATATACAAAAAGCCACTTTATGAAAAGAGATAAGTAAACATGTAAGGAGAAAAGAAATTTTTTAGACTTTTGTTATTTAAAGGAGACTTTGTTAAGAAGAACAAGACTTAAACGCAGGAAAAACCTCTTACTAGGAAATTATTTCATTAGATATAAGATAGGCCTGGAACATATCATTTCCATTCTGCAAATATATATATATATATATATATATATATATATATATAGATATATATTTTTTTTTCTTACAAAGAAACAAAGTGTTGTTCTACTAAAAAAAAATTCCACAACTTTCAAGGCTCCTACAGTAAAATCCTAGCTTAGATTTCCCCTGTGTGCAGTCCCCCTGAGAAAGTCCTGAATACGGCTGCCACCTGGTGGTCAAAACGTGAAGCTCTCAAGCTCAGGCTGTGAGGACTTGAATGTGCAGTATAAATGACTTATGAAAAATATTTCTCTAGTGACACAGTAGTGGTCAGTTATAAAGCTAATGTGCTTTTTTAGTTTTTATAAAGGTAAAAGAAACTAAAGAAAAGAAAAGCCTGCTCTAACAGCATTTGCACTCGGCTTTGCAAAGTGGCCTTTGTCCTTAATATTTGGCAGTTTTGTCCAGTGTTGACTGTGCAAATACAGTAATAAAGAGCTGAAATAAAAAGTGGGCCTACTATTAATTCCAATTCTGGACCATAGCTGTTGGTGCGCCCTCTTTGGTGAAGGCCTGAAGAAAGCCTGATGCCTGATAGAGAGGTCGACTTCTGTTTGGTGCTCTTTGCTTTGACCATGATGGGCCTCAAGGACAGCTCAGCAGCTTCTTCATAATGTTGATACTGTGCATCTTTATCTGGAGAGTAGATGAGACACATGAGGGAGTAATGAAACTCTGTGACACTAGAATTTCAGAATGGCATGGCCATGCTTATGGTAATATCACCACACCTTGCTAGTAATGGCTTGAACCCCCTTTGCCTTCAGAATGGTCTTAATTCTTCATGGCACAGATTCAACAAGGTGCTGGAAACATTCTTCAGATATAAATCTCCTGATCCACCAGATCCCAAAGGTGCTTTAGACTGTGGATTCCATTGGAGATATAGTGCATTATCCTGGAGGAATCAGCACTTGGAAGATGTGTCCACTGTGGTCATAAAAGGATGCACAATAGGAGGCAGTGGTTTTCCAATCTTCTGTTGTCCAGTTTTGGTGAGTCGGTGTGAGCTGTAGCTACACCTTCCTGTTCTTAGCGAAAAGGAGCAGCAGTAAGTGTGGTCTTCTGCTGCTGCTTCAAAGATGGCCATTCACAGATGCTTTTCTGCCTCGTTTATAATGATTTTTTTAAATTATTGTCTCCCCATCACCTCAAACACCATACCATGTCAAAAGTCACTTTAATCACCTTTCTTCCCTGTCCTGACACTTAGTTTGAACTTCAGCAGGTGGTCTTGACCTGATGCCTACATACCTGAATGGAGAGGCTGCCATACAAGTGGGTAATTAGATATGCACACTATCGAGCAGTTAATAACCATGCATTTAATAGTGGCCAGTATATGCATATTTTACACAACCCATCCATGTTTCCAGGACAATTACTTCTGCATGAGGCAAATCGCATCTTGTAATTTCATAACACATCTAAGATACGACTCCATGAAATATTAACTGAGAAGGCTAGCTGAAAACATCAGCCAATGGATATAAATGGCAATAAAATGCAGAGTTACATGCAGAACATGTAACTTAAAAAAAGGATTGTGGAAAATGTAGTTTCAAACATACCTGCATGCAGTAACAAAGTATTACACTAGGCTGACATAAGATAGTTTACTGTCTTTGTATGCTACGTGACTTATTTGTGGATTTACAAAATCATACAGCTGATGTAAAGATTAAAAAAGAAAGAAAACTATCCTCTGGTTTACTTCATAACTAGAAGTAAGAGAACTTTGGCAAATTTATAGTTGACAAAAAAAAGAGAAATATTTGCCAAGTTAATCTGTACTGATTTTCAACTACCATTGAAAATGAACAATTACATTTACCCTGGTCCAATTTAAACCACAACAAGACATTTTATTGAAACAAGCCAGGAAAACAAAAACAAGAGCTGTGAAATGACTGAGCAGTGGTCCTTTAACCCTTTAAGTGCGACTTCACAAAACACAAGGGGAATGTATGTAAGCAGGGAAGCAGACAACATTTTCCCTGCTTTCTACCCACAGGTTGGACTCTTAACGTCAGCTATGATGAAATGTGTGCGTTCTTGCAGTCTTCAGGTCATCACGTGATGGACTCCATCCTTTTGCTTGTGTGACAGATGAGTTGTAGCCCATCACTAAGAACACCAGCAGCCTGGTTTTCAAAGCAGGGCCAAATTGAGGCCATCCCGAGCTTAGACATTACTTTAGACAAATTATTTATGAGCGGTGTATGTAGACTTTACTTTCAATAATTAAGTCATGCCTGCTTCAACCTTTGGAGCTCTCATTTGGTCCTGCTGTGGAAAAGTGGCAATATTTAATAGTCCATCATCTCCTCTCCTCTTAATTTCTTCTCTTGGGACTCTGTCCAAGCTTTGTTGATTGTTCTCTTCATCTCGTCGTCTCCCTCTGCATAAATCTTTTTCAACACATTCATCAGGCCCTCGCCGGGGTCAGCATTCTCGTCAAAGCTGGGTTTTCTGTAGAAAGGCGGCGGGAAAATACTTTAATGGTGCAAACAATTCTTTAGATTGCTCTCATGTAGTATGTGTGCACCCAATCACTGCACTGCAATCACAGTGGCTTGAGACACAGCACTGTTGCTGCACTTTATTTCACAAACTAAAATCAATAAGCAAATTTCTAACTCACTCTTTCTCTTTAGACTGCTTTTCCACCGCCGTCAGACAGTCCCACTTCTTTGTTGACTGCTTCTTGCACATGACCAAGACCATGTCTGTTTTTATCTGTTGCAGAGAGCAAAAGATTCAGAGTGTGGACAACAGACTGGCAGCTCAAATCAAAGACAAAAAGTGACAGGAACACTGATACTGCATTTAACAAGGTTTAAGTATAATCACAATAGCCACCTTAATAAGTTAATGCAGTATATTTAAACTCATTGCCACAAGCTTAAAAATTGGGTGTCTGCTGCCCCCTAGTGGCCACACAATTCTTAATTATCCACATCAGAACCAATGCAAGAGTATATTACCTGTGGTAATAAGGCTAGAAAATTAATAAACCAGCAACATGCTCTCATGTAATTTTGTTTTAACTTTAATTTTTTTTTTACTTTACTGTTTTTACTGTGTTTGGCTCTTCATTGATGCTTACTTTTCTCTGACAAACAGGTCAATCACTAAGAATCACTACTCCAGTTTTTCTCTGCAAAATGACTAATATTTCCTGAAATCTTAAAATAAATACAAATAAATGCACCTATTTAAAATGATGCACAGGCTGAATTACCAATTAATGAGCAGTCAGTTGTTAATAAGGTACCTTTTCACCTGCTTTCTTAGCTACATTGATGCGTACATGATTTAATTTTTTTTTTTTTTATTACTCTTCATCAAGCAGCAAGCTTACATTACAACCATCTAACATTATTTTTCTCTGGTTTAAAAGAGATTTAGTGTGATGGCTGCAGGAGGTAACATGGCTTAGAACTGTTGATGTGATGCAGAATATGCAAAGGCAATCTTAAAAAATAAAAACTTTGATTTGATCCAAAGTCCTGCCACAGAGCTTTTGAGTAGCATGAAGTTGCTGCCTGTCAAGCATTACCCTCTTGACAGACAGCAGGGGAAACCTGCATTATGCACAGCTTCATGCAAACTGATGTTTTAGCTGTGAATGAAGGAGAGAGAGAAGAAGTATATATTGCAAGTATTTGGCCGATTATTGGCCTGCAATATCACAGACCTACACAGTTTTGTGAAATATGGGGATAGTCTGCTGAGAGAGATTGCACCACTGCTTCCTAACGCACACCCACTCATCTAAGATGACAAAGACTTTTGACCCAAAGCCAGCAACCGATTTCTGAAATACAAACATCTCATGGCAGGCTGGACTGAGGAGAAGAAGCTGAGTAAGCAGCACATGATTTCTTTACCTTTTTGTAGCTGTCCTGTTCATTGATTGGATACAACAAGTTCAGAACTGTCATTTCGTGGTTTTTGCCATCTAGATCCTTCACCAGCACAGAAAATGACCTGCAACACAGACAAGGGGCAAATTCACATGTACTGATAAGGGAACAGGAATGTATAAACAAACTGAACACTATGCTGATTATCAACTCACCGTTCTGTAAATTTGACCTCCACGTTATCTGCTGATATTTTGTGCACATCTTTCAATGCCAGATAAATTTTGACAAACTTATCTGACTGGTCCCATGCTGCAGAAAAGATGATACACATGTGAAGAATTTTGAAATACTGTTTTTTCCCCTCCCCAGCTCTTGAACGCATCTTAACCGCTTGGTTTTCTCAGTAATGTTTGATAGTGCTACTCGATAACTGCCCCATACCATAGCTGGTAATCTTGACGGTGTATGCTGCCTTAGTGGCTGCAGACGGGTCTGCCTCTTTCCTGGCCTGTTGTTCTTTTTGTTGTCGTTTAGCTGCGAGCTCCTTCTCCACCTTTTTCTGCTCCTGTTTAAGCAGATCCTGAACTCTTTTCCTCTCTGCCTTCTCCAAGAGGGACCCCAGCTCCTGCAAGTCTGCCTCCAACTGTTTAATCTGTATGAGGGGAACAATACAATCACTGAGACATGCACATCCACTAATAGAGTAGTGTTGTCTGTTTGAATCCAACTACCAAACATTTGTTTAATTTAAAAAAAAAAACTATATAAGTAAATAAATGTGCAAAAACTAACATTTCATTTCTAAATAAAAACTTCTATTGTAACTTAATAAATAGTAAGAACAAAGTGCCTTCTACAATAATTATATAGTCACTAACCCATTTCCCACTCTCGAAGTCATATTACTTTATTTAAATGTAGTCTAACCTAACTCACAACACACGTTGGAACTAAGCATTTGTCTGCATCCAAACAACTTATTCATGTCTTGAGAGATCCTTTACAGATGTATTGTAATATATGTATGTATGTATGTATGTATGTATGTATGTATATAATTCAAATGTAAAAGTGCTTAATGATACTGTACATGAGTGGGTCTAGTAACATCTCCAGACAGCTAACAGAGACGCCGAGTAACTACCGTATTGACTTGTTTAGCAGCGCAGTAGTTGTTTTACACTGAATGATGTTGCTAGAATGTTCTGGTAGTCCAATAAAAGCTAACAGCTAAGTTGGGCCGCGAGCTACTGGCACGCACCGCCACGCACGACTACCGACTGTAATCGTATTTGCCAGACAGGCGTTTTATTTTAGTTTACAACTGTAACGTTACCTTGGAGAAAAAATTTAAAAAAATATATCAGGCATCACGCAGCTGCTCGCCACGGGTTGATAGGACTGACGTTAGCAAGCATTGCACTGCTTTCACTGTATCTATGGAAATCCAGCTACCTCAGCTAAACCTTTAAAGCTGCAGTTTTGCTGAACACTAAACTGAATGAAACGATTCTGCTCACCTGTTCGGTTAAATCCATTCAGGCTTATCAGTATCAGCTACACTATGAAATGCCTCTGCGGTTCTTCTTCACTGCTCTCAGACTACTTTGCAGCGGCGCTTCTTCCCAACGCCAATGGCTCTTCCGTCTTCTTCATTTGGCTATTTGCAAGGCCGACTACAGGTGTGCTACCGCCACCTACTGTACTGAAGTTTAATCATTGCTAAACAGCAAAGTGTCCTTGTATGTAGAGCATGACATGAATTAAATGAACCGTTTTAAGGTAATTTCAACTTTTTTACTGAACCTTTTAATGTAAAATCACATGAATGTTACAGTTTGCTGGCTTTCAACAAACTTGCACCACTTTTAGAGACACATTCTATTTAATTCCATTATATATACGCACATTGGCCACTCGATCCTTTATCTGCTCATTAATGCAAATAACTAATCATGGCAACAACTCAGTGCATTTAGACATGCAGGTGTGGTGAAGATCAAACTGAGCACCAAAACAGGGAAGAAAGTTGATTTAAGTGACTTTTATCTGAGTCTACTGCAGGGGTGTCGAAGTCCAGGCCTCGAGGGCCGGTGTCCTGCAGGTTTTAGATCTCACCCTGGGTTAACACACCTGAATCAAATGATTAGTTCATTAGCAGGCATCTGGAGAACTTCAAGACATGTTGAGGAGGTCATTTAGCCATTTGAATCAGCTGTGTTGGATCAAGGACACATCTAAAACCTGCAGGACACCGGCCCTCGAGGCCTGGACTTCGACACCTGTGGTCTACTGGGACTGCTCTGAGCTGATAGGAAGGCAACATTAACTCAAATAGTCACTCATTACAATCATGATAGAAAAAGCAGAAGCAGCATCTCTGAATGGATAACGTAGAGGGAAATTTGTGTTTTGAATGATATAACCTCTATAAAAACATGAACATAAGTGCACTCACACACACACAGGTGTTCACACAGGTGTACAAGCAGGTACTCACAAACACACTATCTTGGTTGGCTGCTGCCTCTAAACGTATCATGAATTATTAGTACTGTATGCTGCTCAGTAACATTCACTATTTATTATTTACTGTTACTGATGCTTATGTTGGTTGTTGCTGTGGTTTCCCTACTGTGTTTTCTTTTTCACTCAGCAGGTGATCACGCAGATTTTCATCATCTTTTCTCTCTCTATCCCTCTTCTCTATTTATCTTTCCCTCTCCTTCTGTTAATTCTCTTCCCAGCCTCTTTTTCTTTCTCTTTCCCATCCCCTGGTCCTGTCTGTTCTGATTGTAATAACTCAAAATGAAAAATTAGTTAATAATAACAACAACAACAACAACAACAATAATAATAATAATAATAATAATAATAAAGGTTGAATAAAATATGACAAACAAGTGGACCAGTATAGCAAAAGCCATAATGGTCTACTTGGGAAAATAAATCTGGTGGGCATTTTTCTTGGCCTTCAGAAAATAATTCTGATTGCTACAGTGCTGGAGAGGACATAAAAAAATAAAATAAAATAAAATACATCTCAGAAAACCAGTTTCTTTTCATACTCCACTGATTTTTTCCACAACACACAACATATCAAAACAACAGCAGCAGAAAGACATCGAGTGCCACTCGTCACCTAAGAACAGGAAACTGAGGCCACAATTCACACAGGCTCACCAAAATTGGAAGAAGATTGGAAAGAAGATTGTTGCCTGGTCTGATCAATCTCATTTCTGTTGGAACATTTAATCGTAAGACCAGAATGTGGTGCTAACCAAATGAAAGCATAGATCCATCCTGCTTTGAAGCAAAAGTTCCACACGTTTGGTATTTGTCACATCTTAGATACTTTTCAACTATATAAAAGACCAGTTATGTTATATAGAGAATAAATGAAAAGAAAGTAAGTGAAAGGAAAATGTGGGCTTTCTTGCCTATGCATTAGATCTCATTTTAGGGCAGCCATTACCTTAAAAAATAACTTACTTCTTTTCCTGTGACAGTAGAAGGTGTTAAGCTTTTATAAAACGTTTATATTACACATAACATTTTATAATAAACCAAGACACTCACAAAACTGTAATGTACAACAATATTCATTTATTTATCAGTACTCATATCAACTTTCTCATTTTTTATATTTAGAAGGCTAATAAGGAAGCAACAGCACCTTACTGACCAAGGAAAACATAATTTACACAAGTAATCAAATGTAGCTGTCTATTGATAACCACTGAAAAATCTTGTTTTTCAAAATGTCCAGTGAGACCTCATCACCACCTTGCCCTCAGAATCCCAGACATCTGATTGTGGTCAGCTAGATGACGAAAGACAATACGGCTAAGACGCCACCTCCGCTTCACTCCTCGTGGTCGGGAAGTCATCACACACCTGTTACGTATCCTCACAGGGCAGCTGTCTCTGGGTAGTGCTGAAATCTCTTTGTCTGCTATCTCCTGCAAAAAATGAATAAGTAAGTAAATAAAATAACCAAATACAGACTTCACTCTGTACTAATGTCTTTTCAAGGATTCATTCTGTAACAGTTCAATCATTACCATTGCTGAGTTATTTATTAATACACATATGACTTAGGCGTCCTTCTTCAGTATATACCTGAAGCTCTTTGGGTAGGATGGTGTTCTTCCTCAGTGCGTTAATTCGTAACCTCTCATCAGCATAGTCAAAGGCCATCTGCCTCCTCTTGACATCCCTCAGCATCCTCCAGTCAACATAGTAACTTCTCACCTGCTCCACCGCCCCCCAGCAGCTCCTCAATGCCTGCAAACAGTGCTCCTTCAGTTAGTGAACAACTATTTAGTCTGCCTCTGTACTCACTTACACACACTGTAGCTCTAACTGAGCCCCCCCCCCCCCCCCCCCCCCCCCCCCCCCCCCCACACAGGGTTTCCCTCTTTGTGCTTAATGCATGCACCAACGCTTTGACCTTTTGGACAAGCTTTCACTTGAAAACACAGCATCTGACCTGATGTTAGCAGTTTCTGTTCTATGCGGCTATCTTATAAGCATGATAATGTCAGAGATAGAAATCAAGTTTGCCCGAATTAGAGCATCAGGAGCCCAAGACAACAGACACACACAGATGTGAGCCAAAAAATAAATGAAACCTCCTTCGTACGCTTCCGAAATAACAAAGGGTGAGAGACCCTGGTGATTCGGACATAAAACTACTGCATGCAACTTCTGATGATCCATTGAAAACTTGCCTTCCTATGACGTTTGCATATTCCACACAGATCGTGTTAACAAAAGGCTCACTTTGCAGGTTCAAGTAAAACTAAACAGGGAATAATTTTATCCATATAAAGAGCGCTCAGCTGTAAAAGAAATCGGTTGCTCTTGGGGGATAACGGGCCACAATTAATGCTAACAAAGTCATCATTTTATCCAGCTTAAATATCTTGCTTTCAAGATCATTAGAAGCCATAGCGTAAAAAGAAGTGAATCACTCAACCGTTCTTGCTAGAACAAGCACGGGAACTGAGCATATACTACCTTTCCTCTTATATTTTCCATGTATCATGTCCTGTTAAACCCTTCAAAGAACCAAACTGAGCCAGGTTTGACACATAGCAGGCTAACTAGCATTAGCCGCGAAGCTAACGTCAGAACGCTAGTTACATCAGTAAAACAGCCAATGTTACATTTATCGACCAAAAGTCAGAGATAATAGATTGAGTCTGAATGAAAACACAACCTCGGCTAATACATGCAAGATTACCGTAAATGCTTTACCTGCTTTGGGACGCAGACGGTGGAATAAAGGGCATTTAACCCAAAACATGTTAGTCTGTTAACCGCCATATTGGATTTGACTTGCGTGAAACCACCGGAGTTTGGAAAAAAACCCACTCACCTTTACCGCCACCTATCGACCTGGAGTGTAACGAGATAAAAAGAGACGTACAGTGTCTAAAAAATTGTCAAATTTATGAGCGAATACGCGACACATTTACAAGTTAACCGTTTTTTTTTCATCAAAGACCGACAACGCCTCATTTTTCTATCTTAAACTGCAAGGAAGTTCATATATACTACAAGCTGGTTTCTGTTTAAATGGATTATCGCCATGTGAGTGTTCAGCGATTGTAATCATAGGAACATGTATTTTGTTTTTCACGATTTATCTTTGTAGACAGTTTCTACAGACACCTCCCAACCAGTCCTGTTGATAATGTGATTTCAACATTTGTTATGAGTTATTGATCCCAAACATTCTCTCTAACCTAACCATGAACACTTGAAGTGATATTGCTCCCTTTCTTTAAAAAAAATAAAAGAAAAATTGTTTGCAAGTTTTTCTCGCATTATTCTTACTTTTTTTTTTCTTTGTCTCAGAAAGATTTTTTTCCTCACTTTTGCTGTGTCCACAGTGTAAATCACAGTATAAATAAACAAATATTATTTGGATAACTGATGCTCAAGGCAGTTTATTTTGTAAGGCTGAGACCCTACAGCAGGGGTGTCCAGCTCCAGTCCTCGAGAGCTACGGCCCTGCAGCTTTTAAACACATCCTTCTTCCTGAATCAAATAAATAGCTTATTATCAGGCCTGAAAACTTGATGGCATGCTGAAGAGGTAATCCAACCATTTGATTCAGCTGTGTTGGAGTAGGGATGCATCTAAAAGCTGCAGGACAGTAGCTCTTGAGGGCCTGAGTTGGACACCCCTGTCCTACAGTAACAGAGAGAAAATCCCAACAACTAAGAAACGCCCTATGAGTAAGGGCTTGGTGGCAGTCGGAAGGGGGGAAAAAAACCCTTTTAACTGGAAGAAACCTTGGCACAACCAGGCTCAGGAAGGGGCAGCCATCTGCTGTGACCGGCTGGGGGTGAATGGAGGAAGATAGGACAAATGACACACTGGAGAAGTGAGCCAGAGATGAATGATAACCATTAATTAAATGCATATTTGTGTATAAACACATATAGAGTAAAAAGAGGTGAGTGAAGAAGAAACACTAAGTGCTAATTATGGTGAAGTTAATATTAGATTTTTGCAGCAGCATTACATTTGTTATTACTTCATCAGTGCTGAACCTGCTGTGATTAGTTTTGCTTTGAGCCTCAAGTAACTGATAATCCCCTTTGAGAGCATGCTGTAACAATCTGAATTTACTTGAATTTTTAGTCACTTGTAGTACCATTTGACCACCAGTAGGTGGCAATGTAGTCCTTTCATGAAAAGGTCATACGCTCTCTCTCACCACCCACCAGGACCAGGGCCCCTGTTCAAGCTGAATCTAAACCTTGTGTCTTAAATCTTCTGAAGCACAGAGTCATCTCTGCTTCCCCAGCACTCCTAACAATGAAACCCTTGTGTTTTAAGGAAGCACATATATTAAACAGTGTGCTCTTCTTCTTTCAACATATGTCTCAGCAGGGTGCTGTCTTTAATAGATAAAAAAAGCATATAAGCAGAGTTGGTTACTTTCTTAAACAATCCCCATTACTCTGCAGCCTGGAGGAGATGCGTTTTTGGATAAATATTAACACATGACAAACTCCAGGCAGTGCTTCCTCTATAAAAAGCATTGTTATGAACCAGGCTGGAAAATTGGTACCGGGCTCTGAGCACTGACTTAAATAATAAATGACTCAAAAAGTAAGCACATTACTGCTTACAGATAATGGTATTTGTAAACCTGTCACCGCACCAAGCGTATTAATGTACCAAGAAATTACCTTAACTTTTTTTGTAATGGATGTCAAAATATTCGGCTGTCTTTCATTTTCTGGGTTAGCGGGAACAACTCTTTACGAATCAATGTAATTGCAAAATTATATGGTTGTCAACCAGGAGAAATGTTTTTGAAATTTGCGAAAACACAGCTTTTTCATTTGACAGCACCAGTTTATCATACTTAAACTGCTTTTTGGCTCCGAGTTAGTTTTGGCCCGTAGTTCAAAACTTCCCGACACGGCTGTTCCAAGATCATCATGACGAAGGCAGAATTATTCTGTCAGTGATTTCTTTTACTTTCCTGAGCAGAGTTGAAAAGGTGACCCGTTGCAATTAGGAATAAACGTTTGTGATGGAGAGAGGAAGTTAAAATATTCCTTAATCAGTCCTTAAACAATTTGACAAGATAAGAGTAAGCTACTCTTTTAATGATAAAGGGTCATCATTCAAATATAGCACATGTAATATAAAGTAGTTATAGTTTAGAGAGCTTATGGGGGGGCAATGCTGGTCAGTCTCATTCAAAGCAATCGACCTAACATATGAAAACAATGAGAACAGGTGGTGTTACAGATTAACGCATGCAAATCGAACTTTAATTTAAACTGGCAACATCCTTTGTCATCATTATTTCTCAAGCAGCGAATCTATTCTAAATGACTTGGGAAGAACAGCTCTGCAGCTGCACTGACAGAGTAAAGAGTGGGAGGTACTGTGTTGCTGTATAACAGCAGTGTGATAGGGGTCACCGGTGACAAATGTCCAATGTGCCAGCAGATAATATAAATTAGATCAATGATATAGTGTTTCTTGCCAGCTGGCTTTAGGGAAGTGATGCAATTTAAAGGTGTCTTGCGCTGGTGTCACACTGGTGCACCAGTGCGCTTTACAGAAGATCCGCAGATCTAAGGTCAGATCACAGCTAAGACCGGGGTAATTTGGACACAAAATCAGGCAGTATGAAACTGAAATGTAACTGAGAGAAGTTGCAATTGCTCAGCGAGGTGGCCTCATGAGTAAAAATGATGGTGCAGCGGTGAACTCAGTCAACACCCATGATGTGATGTAACCAAGCAGCAGCTCGGATCACGGGTTACACCAGAGGGTTACACAAAAGGCTAAACCACCATCAAAGGGTCTCTATGTACTCAAGATGATGTGGGTGTTAGGCTTGGTTCTGAACTACTCCAAGCAAAACAACGTCTTTAAAGTAGCAACGTACTTGCAACAGCTATAATTAATTGCATGCTTTCTCACTACATCTAAAGTCTTTATAAAGTCCTTAAGTTCCAGGGTGACACATTCAAGCCACAGGAAAAGTCCACTAATACATACCAGACAGCCATGAGCAACCAGCTAACCTTCCTGGTATTCATCAAGGATACCTTCTCCTCTAGTGGTTTATGCATTCTTTCATCTAACCCTAAACAAGATGATTAAAGCAAACAAGGATCTCTTGGCTGATCAAACACGAGGCTCATTCACAACCTACCACATGCAGATGAAAATGTGACAGGAGAAGTACGTCTGTATATTTTCTGTGTGCGTGTGTTTTTTTACGGTGTGTTTGATTCAGACATAACACGGTTTTCAGGGGATGGTGGAAGTGGCATGTTTGCTGCCAGCATCTCTAAGGTTTCCTACCCAAATATCTGATGTAAAATAGATGCAGGGAAAAACACTCACACGCTGGATCCACATCAGATTCCTGGGTAGAAACGACTGTGTCCGCACGTCTGATCAGAATGATATTTCCAAAGCTTGTAGGCAATAAACAAAGTGTAATTTTTCTTCTTACTGGATTGGTTTTCCCACATTTGACCTGTGTCAACATGTCCTGTGAACATTATTCATACACAGCCCGTATAAATAAACTGCACTGCGGCCCAGTGCAGCGCATTTCAGCTCGTATTCCTTTGGCAGCTCAAATATTTGACACTAGTTTGAATGCAGTCACATCCAGCAATTCCTTATCATAGCTATTCCTATATCATATATTATTTTTATTTGACCATGATATGAAAACAAAGATGAATTGCGTCCCTCATCTGCTTAAAGATGTGGCCAGTTGAAACACAGTCAGTCAGCCACACTTTTATTCATAATTTAGCTAATTTTAGGTATGTCATGTAAACTGAAAACTGAAATAAATAAATAAATAAATAAATATATTTTATTCTTGGAAAAAATATACACTTAACAGACTGCTTCAGTTCAATTGTATTTATAAAGCTCCACATCACAACAACAGTTGTCTCAAGGCTCCAACCTGATAGGAAGGCAGCAGTAAGGTAGCAGTTAAATAAACACTTATTATAACCAAGGTATGTAAAAGAATATCTCTAAAGGCACAATAGGTCAAATGAAGCAGATGGGCTACAGCAGCAGAAAACTACATAGGGTACCAATCCTGTAATCTAGGAAAGGAAATTTGTCCACAGTTTTCAGGTGGTTTGATGAATCTTGATTTCTGCTTCCACATTTGATATTGTGTTAACAATATCAAAGTATGGATCCGTCCTGGTTTGTATCAACAGTGTATTGGTCGCTTTATGGAGTGGGGGATATTTTGTGGAATACTTTGGGCACCTCAGGATCAACTAAGCAGCACCTCAGCCTACCTGAGTGTGGTCTCTGACCATTTATCACCAAAGTGTCCCATGGCTGCTTCCAGCAGGATAACATGCAAATTCACAAAGCTCACATCATCTCAGACTTGTTTCTGAAACATGACAGTGAGTTCAATCAAATGATCTACACAGTCACCAGTAGATCCAGTAGAACAGTTCTCTGGGTCAGAGGCGGTTGCCAGACTGTTTCAGTCAGCAGTACCTTTAATAAATACTTGTCATAGCCAAATTATACAGAAGAGCATCTCTGAATGCATTAAAGATGGAACCTTAAAGCAGATGGGCTTCAGCCGCAGAAGAGCATGAGACTCGGCTGGTTATCATATAACTTAATGCCACGGCTGAGTATTATTCCTGACCATGGCCATCCCTTCATGACAACAATGTAGTCGTTTTATGTTTTCGGCAGGATAATGTGCTCTTTCACTAACTTTAATAGCATGCTGGTATCTTTAAATGGCCTTCACATTCATCAGATCTCAATGCAAAAGAATATTTTTGGGATGTGCTAGAACAGGATATTCACATCATGTGCAGCTGCACTGTAAAATGTAATATTGTGTTTAATTAAAAATAATAAATAGGCTGAACTCAATTTTTATCAATTTGTTATTAGAACTCAATTTAAATAAGTTACCAGTACTTTTTATGCAAAAATGCTGATAAACTCGATTAATTTGAGCTGTCCTAACTTAGAAAAACTAAGTAAGCTGGAAGTTTTGCTTCTCAGGGCGGAAGGATGAAAGATGTGTTTTGAAAATGCCACGTGACTGCCGTTCTCCTCCCTCCCGGATCAGTCCGCATGTTCATGGCGCCAGCATTTGTTATGGAATATATTGAGCAAACCTGGAGATATTATTGTTGTCATTGCTGTGGATCTTTACTGACTTGGTGAGTAAATGTTTACTCTTATTCAAACTGATTTTGTGGCTTCTCTTAGTTTAGCACCAGGTTTATAATCTTGCTAGCTAGTTAGTGTTAGCCTAGCGTTGCTGCTGCCGCTGTGCTCATGTTACTTAAAAATTAACACCACAGCCTTAAAAACCTTACATAAAACTACGTCGGTGAATTTTTTTGTTGATTGTTTGAAATGAATAAGTGAGATAAGAGCCCAGACAAAATTCTTTGGGAGGTGCAGCCGTTAGGGGTGGGGTGGGTGTGGGTGTGGGGGGTGGATAACGGAGCTCTCCGAAAACGTGGAAGCACTTTTGCAAATATGTGATATTTTGATAAATTAAGTAGATATTTGAGCATTATACAGCTACATTCTCGCCTGAAAATATCTTAAAATGTTATTTTGTGACCCAGAAAGGGTAGTCTGGTGAAAAAGAGGATCGCATTTGTCGGCCACGGTTGTCGGAGCCTGTGCGCACTTGTAAGCGCGGCAATGGCGGAGGAGCGCCGCTGAAAAACGTATTACTTTTTCTGGGTCACAAAATAAACTTTTAAGATATTTTCAGGCAAGAATGTAGCTGTGTGAATTTCAAATATCTGCTCGATTTATCAAGACATCACATATTTGCAAAAATGCTCCGACGTTTTCGGAGACGTCTATTTTTTCATGCTTTGTGGCAGCTTTAGAACATCTGTGGCATCTATTAATGTCAAATCTAGCCTTTATTTAACAACATAAGCGAACTCTATGTTACAATGATTGCACAGCCATTAAGGATCAAATCAGTTTCTGAAATATGTTCTGTTTTTTCTCCCTCTGCTTGCTTCTTACTGTCTTTGAGGCTCGGGACCAGCACTCCTGCTGTTGGACAGAAAGACATCAACTCAGTGGTAAGTATTTTGGTTTTTCAATATATTAGCAACTGTCAGTGACATTTATATTAATCAGGCTGAACTTTAATCATACTTTAGATCAGCCTGTCTTACTTATTGTTTTATTTGTGCTTTGGTTTGGGGAAGTTGTTTCTTTACTGATCTTTTCCTGTCTTCTGTTATTAGACTTGAGATATGACTGCACTGTGCTGTTGCTGTGACTCCAGTTAATTCTACAAGACATGCTGTGTAAGTAAACAAACAACAACAGTTTGGTCTGCATTTCTTGAAAGATCACATCCCCCAAACTTAGTTTAGAGGGTCTACACTGTATATAGTGAAGTCTGCAAGTTTTCTAACAGCAAAATTTGTTTTGTGCCCAAAATCATTTTGCACATCATTAGAATGAAAGTTATTGCCCATGTTTGCATAGCCCTTTTTAAAATTATTCTTTCATGACAATATTGTGTGTTGCGTGGTGGTCACGGCTATCCAGACTGACAATTTGGGACATTGAATGTCACCTCTCCGGCGGGGAGGGAGCCTGAGATTGTCTAAATTGGAGTCTGTTTTATACCAAATGCAGAAAAAATGTTTTAAGAAAGCAATTAAGTTCATGTTCCAAAAAATATGATTGTTTGCTTGCAGGACACCAGGAGAGATGAGTCCCCCGTCACAGATGGTGTGGTCAGTGAAGATGGTCGCCTGCAGGTTCAAGCTCATTGCATCTCCAACCCACATCCACTGCGACTGTACTTAAGGGAAGTTAAAGACTTTCTTCTGCACTTACATTTGGATCACCTCGATCCATGACAGTCATTCAGGCAGTAATGCCTGGACTGGAAACAAGCCATCCTTAAAATATTACAACATTCCAGCTCCTGTGTTGGAATGAAAAACGAATGTGTTGTTTAAATTAGAGACTGCACTTGTGACAGAACAATAAATATTTTATGTTGATTATATAAATAATGTAAGTACAAAACAAACTTGTGGTAGGCCTAAACTTATTTTCAGAATAATTACATCTAAGACTTTGTTTCGTTGTAAGATTATAACAGTGATGGCAATATCATTTTTATTCAGCAGAACAGTGTCCAGTATGTTGGCTGTTGTACTTTGTTGTGTTTGAAAATAAAAGTTGTGCTCATTTTAACATCATTACAAAAGTGTTGTTAATTATTTTTAATGATATTCATGGTACCACAAATTGTTTTTTCATTTAGTTGAACTTGAAATGTTTGTCAGTAGGTAAAAAATTAGTATTGTCAGAAAGTCAGAAATATCAAGTTATTCTTAATACTGCAGACTTGCAATGTATAAGTTGTCCTAACAGTCATCCTAAGTAAGCTTTACTTAGTTTTTTTGAGGCAACGAGTTTCCATAATTTTTTTGAGTTCTGGGAACTAACACGGCTGTGTACATTTTGAGTAGGGTGTACTCAAAATGAGTAAGTTGCCCTAACTTGGTCATCTTACGTAAACTTGATCCAATTTTTTTGAGTTCTGGGAACAAATGAGCTTGTACAGAATACTCAAAATAAATACGTTGTCCTAACTTAGTCATTTTTAGCTAAGCTTTACTCAATTTTTTTGAGGCAACGAGTTTCCATAATTTTTTTGAGTTCTGGGAACTAATTAGATTTTACAGTGTGAAAAATCAAAAATCTCTGGCAAATATTGCTATCAACAATATATATATATATATATATATATATATATATATATACACACGTGTGTGTGTGTGTGTGTGTGTGTGTGTGTGTGTGTGTGTGTGTGTGTGTGTGGCAAAATAATATGACTCACTCAATTTCAAGTTGTAGACAATTTTCTCTGTGTTTTCATTTCTTTTAAACAAAAGTAATCTACATAGTCTACTTTTGTGTGTCTATTTATAGCTTCTCTAAACACACCATAGTCATTTAACGTCAAGAAAGAATTCTGTGCTGAAAGACCAGCCATTACACATATGGTACATGCTGTGATACTGTAAACTGATTTCATTTCATTTCAGAAATTACACCATTTCTATGAAATAACAATCAAATGCATATAGTACTGTAAATGGAGCACGAAGGAAAAACTGTAGCAGTGAGACATTTGCTGTGTTTCTCTGGCAGAGTTAAATAAATAACTCTTTCTCCTACAGATGTTATAAACTTTACAATCTCAGCCACAGTTTTCAAGTTTTCAACTGCTCCTTTATTCTGAACCGGATGTCTTGGGCATTTTCCCCCCGCCCCCAAATGAAAAGAACCAAGCATATGCTACTGCATTTAAAGGCACTTTAATAAATCTTTGACAAAGCAAACCTTTCAGGCTGGATTTTTGATCACGGAAAACTCATGCAGCAGTCTACAGTATATTTAAGCAATGTGCACACTTGCCTTAAGATGTGAGAGAATCTGCAAAATTAGGGGAGAAAATGATCTTTGAAGCCTTCTAAAATTTCACAAATAAACACATTATGAGATAAACACTGACAAGGTTTTGTTCCACAGTGATTGCTTTTATGTGTAAGCCTGCATTTTAATCAAAAAAGATTCTTACATCTACGAACTGATTTTCAGAATTCCACATTTCTGTAAAAGAAACAAAAACAACAACAACAAAAACAATCAAGCAACATAGACACTGTTCATGGCACTGCATCAGGATAGGTGTTAAGATAAGATAAGGTAAGATAAAGTTAAAATATCTTCTCTTTAGTGGCATTTCAGCATGGAAACTCTGTTACTTCTCAGTAATCAGTGTGCATTTGAACCAGATACAGCTCATTTAGCAAGAGGCCATAACCTGACTGACTTGGAGGTCCCTGCTTTGCATTGCTCAGGAATGTCCAGCATTCCCCCAGGAGGGACAGACTATTCAGCTTGCAGGCATGTATGCTATGTATAGGTTAGTCCAGATGCCAGACAGACATTTAAGGTTAATAAAGTACATAAAAATGATTTGCAGTTAAATGGAATTGAGCCTTTAATAAAGGGAAGTGAAAAAAAGATTTTGGTTTTATTTTAATAAAAAATGTATGAAAGTTTATAGTAAAGTTAGTACACATACATACCTAACATACTAATACCAGTATGTGGCACTTTTAATCAGTGTTAGGCCAAAGATTTATTTTTAAATTTAGGGTATAGCAGATGCATAAATAATATGATTGAAATGAAGATGATAATACACTGAAACTTGATTTATCTGTCTGTACTCACGTCACAACTCTCTTCCAGTCTGGATAGTGTTAGCATGAGTGTTATGCAACATCGCATCTGTTTTATCTTTATTTTGTCCTGGCTGATGAGTCACCAACTTAATATTGTCAATCACAACACCATAAAGAGGGGAAAAATTAGTATTTTGAGTCCCATCTGCAGATATGCTACATTTAGTAATACTCAACCTAGGGGAGTCTTTTTCTAAAGTCAACAATTCACCTCTCCAAGCAGTGCTGGTTGTTGTGGGATTAAAAGGTCTGTTGCGTAAACTTATAAAGTCTGAATTTAATTCCAATACTTTGGAGATTTGACATTTAGTTCATTGTGAAGATGAAAAAAAGAAGAACTTTGGATTTAAATGGACTTGTTACTTTGGTAGAGAAGGGAAGAGAAGGGGGTACAAGCACATCTGTGATTATACTCACAGGGCCAACAGTGCCCTAGGAGGTATAGTGCACAAGCTTTGACTGCACATCTTTCTTGTACCAAGACTGCTGGTGACGAATTACAAGGCTGAAATAATTTCCTATGTTTCAGTGTTAGAAGAAGTCTTCTTTCGTGTGACCTCGCTTTTTCTGTGTTTGCAGTTGAACCATATTGATATAGCCAAAGAAGGGGTTTCTAATTCTTCTGCAAGAATGAAGGTAGTGTGTTATTTACCCCTGTTAAAAAGTGCCTCTCTTTCCAAGTAGAAAGCCTTGAAGTCTTGGTCCCGCTTAACTTATACTTACTGTCTTTTAAAATGTGTTATCTTAGCAAAGAAAAGATAAAGCCATACATATATATATATATATGAAATTGGTGACAATTTGTCACACATTCCATAAAGACATTAAGCCTGGTAATTTCCCCTGGTTGGATACATTTTATAGAGGAAGCCACAAAATAGTACTCCATAACTATTTATGCTGTAAAATGAGAATTAACCTCAAGTTTTTACAAGAAGTGATGTAAGTTTTCCTGCTCCAGCTTGTCCCACTTTTAATTCTCACCTTTTCTCTCTTCTCTCCAGTGAGGCCAGCTCACTGCTGTCGCGTCTTTAAGATCAGAAAGCATAAGGAGTGCTAAGTTATGTCAGCTGGGTGAATGGAGGTCAGGTCTCCCCACGGCGACACATGGACAGGAGGACCAGACCCTGAGGACTGGTATCCACATCAGCCCAGGAAGCTCTGTAACAGCTGCTGACACCAACTCATCTGTCACGCTGCTGCTCGACTTCCCCTGTCTGATCCAATTAACTCGTTTTCAAATACGCTTCACTGACTCCCTCTATATGAATTAGGACTCATTAATTATCATTCTGATGGCAGCTTCATCTTATTTTATGAATCAAAGCGCATGTAAGTGCCAAGTAATTTTTACCGTAGTGTTTTTTTCTTTGTGTAAAATTTAGAGTGACAAATGTATTCATATTTTTGTTAATGGTTTTAGAAATGGTTTTGTGATGCAAAGCATATGTGTCACAAGACTTCTGACAGATCACAGGTCTGATGCCAGACAACAGCCATAGCAACATGTTGTCAGATCATTTTCAGCACTTTGCAATACGCTATCTAACAAAACAGAAGCCAAAATAAAAAAATAAATATGTTGATTGCTCACCAGAAGTCGAATAGCTTCAGCCGCTAATCACGATGTAGACAAACAGTTACTCCACATATGTTGTATTTACCACTTTCTGTGGTTGGAAAAGAACTAAAGCTTTACTGTGGTGTGTGTTAAAGATCACTGGAGATAACAGTTTAAATGTGTGTTATGCTGGCGTATGAGTGTCCGCAAGTGTTCGTACCATATATCCCAAATGTGGAAGGAATTAAAGATGTCTAACCGCACAACATGGGCTCTTAAGGAAACACATTCAGCAAAACTTTCATATGGCTTTAATCTGTTTTCCCTGAAATGACTTCAGCTTTATCTACATGTATGGCAGTTTTCTCATCTAATCTGCTTTCCACCAAAGTAACACACCAAGACCTTTGACAACTGTAAACATGTAGAAAATGACTCTGAAGCTAGTGTTGGCTACAATTCCCCTGATACGATCTTGTCATTTCTATGTAAACAAGGAGCAAACGTTTTGCCCATTTTTTGGCATTTTTCTTTTTTTAGTAGAAATGGAAAAATCTACTTTTTAACCACAATGATGGAAAATTGTCAACTCTGAGTTGGCTGTTTTTATCTACCATAATTACCCTCAAACAAGCCAGACATTCAGTAGGTCTTTAAACACATTTCATGTGTTAGATATCTGAGGGTGCTATTTGGACCTATCTGTCAGTCCTCATTTCACAACAGGCCTTCATAGTGTAGCTCCCCCTCAGCTCAAATCAGTCCTCTCAATCAACAGTTTCCAGATCCATGAGGAGACACGCATTCAGTGTTTCTGTTAGCGTGTGCATGATTAAATGCGCCATATGATTCAAAGGGTAGAGTTAATGTGCTTTTTGTATATTTATATGGAGGAAAAAAGCAATGAGGGTTCAGGTCTTCATTACTAAAATGGTTGTTTAAGAACAGAATTATAAGCTGTCGTTATGAATGTCTGATGCTGATCAAACGTATTTACACTAATGTGGTTGCGAGCCTCAGACAATTTTAAGTTCTCAAGTTCTGATAAACTTCTAAAGGCTAAATGTTTTCATGATGGGTGCTAAACCTTCTCAGTAAATTCTAATGAAACCTTTTAAAGTTTAGTAATGTTGAGTAAACAGTTTGACATTCTTGCTGAAAGTTAAAAGAAGGGATGACTAACACTTTCTGCTTTTCTGAGCTAACCTGTTAGCTTAGCATAGCATAAAAAACAAGAAACTGAGTTCTTGCAGTTTCCTTTATTTAGTTTAATATCTATTTGATTGACTTAATTAGATAGAGCTTCAGAGGTACTGGTATGTGCATTTTGACACCTTTAGGCAGACCCAAAAACACCCATCAGAGTTTATGCTAAGCTAAGCTATTTCTGTGCCGCAGATCTTATACTTTTGTACATAAACTTGCATTTTCTTTTAGCTTCCTGGCAGGTATTCTATACATAGGTTAATACAGAAACGTTGGCTAAGTGTAGACACAAAAAAGGGTTAATAAAGTACATAAAAATACTCACCTGGTACACCTTTCAAAGACTGTCCACCTCACTCTTCATCCAGTTAGCTTGAGTAATGCTCAAGCTGAACTACGGTCTTTCTGTGTCTCAGATCTCATACTTTTGTACAAAAACATACCTTTCTGAATGTATATTAAGTATTGCTACATGCAATGTACCACAAGCAATACAAGTGGTATACAGTCATAATGTTGTATGATGACTATCCTCAATAGTCACCACCTTATTGGAAAGGAGACCATGAGCCAATTTTCAGTGAGCAGGAGGAAGATATATGGTCAGCAAATGCATCCATTTATATGTGTTAAATTGTCATTGTCACTGTATAATATTTTAATATTACGACATATTTATAGAATATAATCTAAAATGAAGCAAACTTCATAAAAAGTTGAACTATACTTTTGGTCAACCAAAGATGTCACAGCCACCAATATTAGGAGAGCAGTTGTTTTCTAATTTATTATATCAAATTTGTAACTGCCAACTCATTTTCTAGTAAGTGCGCAGATTTGCAAATATGGAACTTTAAAAAACTGAAATTTTTATATAGCTTTGGATTAAATGGTGTCCAAGATGTTGGCAATGGTGCCGTATGTATTAATAAATAATGTTGTCATTAGCTCAGTTAATGTCATCTTTGGCATGTTTTATGTATCGGGGTACTTGCAGGAGAGTACTGGGGCAGCTTAAAAACTATTTTGCAAGGTTTTTCTTCCAAGAATTACATGATTATGCTGACAGCTGCTATTTATCTTGGCTGTAAGTGAAAACAGTGAAAAAAGGTAGCCATCAAACTGAATCCAAAATCTGTTTAATGGAATATGTCAGGACAGAAGATCCTGACATCATCAACACTTTATGATTTCTAGACACAGAATATTACCTAAATCTGTCTTAACCTCAAGTGAAACCCAGATTCAAGGCATGCGGGTAAGAGACAGAAAAACACTGTAACATTTCATGCTTTTGCAGAACTAAATGACTAATACTCTATAACCATCCATCAAAAAAGTCTTTGTGTTATGAGGATGTGCAGTTATAATAACGCTTTTTATTTTATCCTCTTATTGCTCTCCTTCCAAAGCTTCATGGCACAGAATGTCGCATTTTTTATGATTTTAGTGCTGTTTTGGGAATTAAAGAATATTGCTACTAATATTTTTTATTATTGTTGTTTTAAGTGTTATACATTAGTCTTGTTATGATATTGTTATGGTCCTTGCTCATCTGTGAAAGATACATAACAACTAACCACCAGAAATGCCAAAAGAATGCTTTTTAGCTTACTTTAAAAAATTAAAGGATCATAAAAAATGTTTGTGGTTAGACAATTCTCTTGTTTTTGCTACACCTTGTGACAGAAATGTTACCTGTCATTTCAATCAAGCGTACTAACAAAGAATCTCATGCAGTGTAATGTCAGCTGCAACAAAATATGTCTGTCTTCACATAATCTCATAAGGATTTCTCACTGTGTGCTTGAAACTCATATTTGCACTTGTTTTAAAAACATGAGGAAAAAATGCAAACCACAAGCCATGACTAATCCTGCTTACCAGATCCTAGCCTAATTGAAAAATAACTGTGATGTTAAAGCCAAGCTTTTCCACTGTCATGAACAAAACACAAAGTAAGGTTATTGCTGTTGTTGTTTTCAGGCATTGTTTTTGAATTGTCTCCATTATCAAGCTCAGGTTGAAGATGAGGAGTTTCCATGTCCAATTAGGCACACTAGACTAGTACTTTTATATTTCTTACCTTCAGAAAGCTTTCATTTACATCCTTTCATATTACATGTCAACGTACACACACAGGGCGAATAAGAATTGACATACACCCTGATGCATTTTTATCCCATGCAGGCTAACTCATTTGAGGACCAGAGGTGCGTGGGTTTTTCTAAAGACAGTTCAGAGTTTTTCTTTTTTCCCAAAGAAATAATACAGAACAGGAGCAAAGACATGCATCACATTAAAGAAACCATAAAATGAAATTAATCCTGCTGGGAAAAGTTCTCTTACATCTGCTGTTAGTGTGGCGTATATTTCCCAGCATGGGAAAAATTCACAGTGTACAAAAATGCAAAATTTAAATGGTCACACTGTCAACTTTTATAGTGACATGCATGAAATAGTTTCTCTTTGTCCTATGAAGCTATGCAAATCTCATCACCTCCTGCACAGCATGCCCCCACAACAAAGCGTATGGATAGACTTTAAAGTTCCATTTGCAGACTTTTTTGTAACATTTATGCATACAAAAGATGGAGATCTTTCTTATTTTGATATTAAATAGATTTGTGAATTAAAAATGAGAAGAAATTGATTGGTATGTTTTAGTATTAAAGTCCGTTCAGATACTTTTGTCTGACTCTTTCTTTACAAAATCATTGAAAGCAACTGCTAACAAACAGAAAATGACTCAGAAGAAGTTGCAATTTTTGTAATAAGTACAGAGCAAAGCAATGAAAACTGTTTCCATCGTTAGGAAGCAGTTATGCCATTTATGATGCACTGAATTTACCAAAATCAGTCACTTGTTGAGGGGGTTGTCAGCAGAAACACAACATTAATGCTTCATGACATTTACAGCTAAATTTTTGGCAAGTGAATCTCTGCATGCATGCGCCTGATTGTGACATTTGTTGTGTTCCTACAAACACAATTTAAGAGAAGGAACATTTTATGCAGTTTCATGCAGTGCTAAGTGACCAAAGGTAAAAAGACCTGATGATAATGGTGTTACAGTATTGCCTACTGTAATACATGGTTCAGTGTGTAACCTCTAGTTGATTTCTCTGACTTGTCACAGTTTTCACAATAAATACTATGTTACCATGTATGTTTAAATTTATATTTAAATTTAACATTACATTTGAGCTTTTGTTATACTTTATTCTGCTCCATAAAATGTCCAATAGTTTGATAACAACAATGGTTATTTTAAAATAAACCAATTGTCTCTATACGAGGTCATACTTTTGGTTCAAAGATAATGTGTAGTTTTTATACTTATCGAGTCCAAACAATCTCAAATAGCTAAGAGAACTTTAAATAAACACATCCCAAACAAGATCTCCGGTCTCAGGAGGTTAAAATTAGAATGGCATTAGGGAAAATGTGTTTTTCTTCCATGCTAATGAGAAGCTAGATACCACTCGCATATCAATTTGATACTACAGCCACAAGCTATAGGGCTTAGTACAACAAATACTGCAGATGCAGGAGAAACACTCTAAATCTAGCGGAGGAAATATCAAATAAATGTATTATCTCCCAGAAAGAAAACAAATATGTATATGTTCTCTCTGGGAGGTCTATGGCCATATGAGACACAAGAGGCAGTTTTTAAAAGAAGTATTTTTTGTCATTGGGGATATCAGATCAGACTTCTCTTTTTTTCCCCACACAAATCTTATTCTCATGATTTTACTTTGCACTCTGACGAAATTAATTAAAAAAACCTCTGATTCATATCTACATATGCCTTTTTCTAATAACAAGGACCGAAGAGCTTTGTACGAGTTGAAAGGAATCTTTCAGCTTGATAAAAAGAAAGTCAAGGCGACTTAATTAATCACTGTAGGCTTTACTCTGGAGGCATAGTGTAATTGAAAGTGTCCTAGATTCACAGTTGTCTGCTAATGCAAGTTTGAAAGATGGCTAGAAAGCCCTGTTATAGAACCAAATCTAAGGCTCAGCAACACATACTGATCTTCCAAGGTTACGTCTTAACTTCTGGAAGAAAGGTAAATTCTCTGTAATGACTACGCCATTATTGAGCATATGGTGAGCCATTCATCTCTGTCCATCGTCCAGGGAGGAGTTTGCCACTAACGGCACCTCAGATATCGCTGCTGAAGGACAGATGTTATCTTTCAGTAGCTATGCTGTCTTTAAGTGACGATAATACTATCATTGGTCTTTTTTGTTATTTGGAAAATATTGCTATTTATATATATATGCTGTTAAAAAAAACAAAACAAAAAACATCTGACCCATTCATCACCAGCAAACCCACAGTGAATTTTTATAGAGTTAAATACTTATATACTTATGACCTTATATATTTATATGGGAGACTGAATTTACATCATTATTTAAACGAGACTATTTGTTATTTCCAAGTCATTATCCTTTCTCAAGAGTTCCCCAAGAATTCCAGTCTTTGAGGAATCATTTTACATTCATGATGACATACATGGTGCAACAAGTGCTGCTTAAATAGACAAACCTGCTCAGATTGATCACCTAATTGTGCAGGTGCACCATTTTAACATATCTATAGCGTGGATCTTCAGGGAGGAGGCGGATGACGAAACCGAACGAGGGAGTGAATACTTGGTGTGGGATATTCAGTCTGATCCAAATTGAATTCTGGGGTCCTTGTGTGCTGAATATGTAAAATAAAAATGAATAATATGCAAGTAGAAAGCAAAGGTGAAAACATGTTGTGATCACAGGTCTCTGTGCCCCAAAGACATCTGAAACCTTACTTATACATTTAGAGACAAACTAACTGTGACTGTCAGCTTAAAGCTGTCATCCGTGACACACGGGGTCTTCAGTAACGGTTGCAGTGTTAACGGATGATGTGTTTTCTGCCCTCGCTTGTATGGATGCACTTAGCTTTTGCATTTTATTCTGTGCTAACAGGAAACATCTTGAAACGCAGTACTTTTTCATTGCATGTTTTAAAGTGATCACAGTCTGAGGAGGCAGGTTTTTGAAGCTTGCGGTTTTTTCTGTCGGCTTGAAAGAGTTAGCGTTGCTATGTGTCTTCACAGTATGCTTAGCGGTGGCCTGTTTCACAGAAATAAATGGAAAAAAAATAACGTGAGAAATATTTCAGAGAGAAGAATATGCAAGTTTTAAATCACATCAAGACTTTGGGGTTTCTAATTGCCAGTCATCCAACCAACAGTAAAGTGATTATTGTCACTCAAGAACTCATCCCCAAGACATTTTTTTTCCAGGAAATATCCCTGTCACTCTTTTTCTCTTCATTTAATGTTACACAATCTCTATGCCACTGCTATATCCATGCCATTTTAAATATTTCTTCCCCCCTTTAGTTCTTCTTGTATATTCTTGTGCACAATTTTGACATTTAAGTTGTTTTTTTTCTTCTAACCTAAACCTACTCAAGGTTTTTCTTGGCTTCAGTTTTGCCCCTTTTAACCCAACCTCTACTCAGTTACTGTGTCTTAAATGCTACTATCTCTGCTATAGAGATTAAATTTATCCCCCGCTGCTGCCCCTCTGCTAGCGTAACTAAACTCACACAGGGAGGAAAAAATAAAGGAAAGAGAGTGTTGAGACGAATGAGAGTTACGAGTGATAAGAGCCACGAGGTAAACAGAAGTAAATGCAACTCATTATCTCCTTCTCTTGTCCCCCATTTTTGTTTTAATCACTTGAGCGGATGAGGGAGAGCAGACACTCCCCAACTAACTGCCCATTGGCCTACAGGCATTTAGAGGAGATTTTAACAGTTGTAGAGGGAGGGAGAGAGCGCTGGCAGTGCAGAGATCCTTGACTCGTTGGCCCTGGCCTGTCAGCAGGTGGTAGAGAGAGAGTTGCTGAGTGACACTCGGACCGTCAGAGAAAAGACAGAAAGAAGAAAGGTAGAAAGGAGAGAAAGTTAACAAAGCTCCCCCCAAGGGTAAGACATATTCATATTCTTTTCATTTTTAAGTGCCATTTCTAACTTGGATAAGTTAACTATATGCTCCTTTTCTTTTTTGGAGGATTCAAATATTGCTCCACTCTTGCTTAGGATATTTTTATTTGTGCATTTCTTTTTGTCTGTTCTACCTTCCTTTAGCCTTTCCCTTATTTTTAGAACCCTGTTTACCTCTTTTTTACTCAGGTTTGAGAGATGATAATGAGACAAAACGTCAGATTTTCTGCTGTTAGTTACATGACAGCAAATGAGCTAAACTGAGACCCAGAATTTATCAAGTGTCCCAGGACTGAAGCTGTTCTTGCGTTAGTCTGGGCTTGCTTTGCAGGACTTGGTTTAAGAGAAGGTTTTGTAAAACTTGGTAAGCGATACAGACTGATTTATGATGATATTTGACACAATCAACAACCTTCTGTGAGCATTTCATGCTTAATTTGCATAATCAAAGCATGCTTCTTAGTGTATTTCATTGAAATATGAAGAACATGCGTTCAGGTAAACATTTATGAATGAAAAAAAAATAGATAGATCGTCTTAACGTATTATAAATGTGATCAGTGTGATTATTTTCCCATCAGAGTAACTGTGACAGCCTCAGTTTTTCTAACGGTGTATTAAAAATATTAATTTCATATCATGAATATGATTGTTGTCATGATAATCCCGTGCTGTTTGACAATAAAGCTGCCATTATAGATTTTCCTCTATGATAATAACAAAAATTATTAGTATTCAATTATGTGCTGAGGTGAGAAATGTTCTCACAGGACTGTTGATCCAGTAGATTTACCTTTAATGCTACTGCACTGGCACCGCGAATTCACAGAAGCCCTCGCAAAATGAGCTACAGATGTGGGCCTTGAGCCATGCAAAATGATAGAGAGAGAGAGAGACCCGCAACCCTGAGTGGGTGGCTTATAAAATGTGTTCACATTGCATAATGTTACTGCTTTCATGGAAACATCAGTCATTTTATTTACTCAAACCGCCTGAAAATGACCCTACTGCAAAGCTACTGAAAACACTTTTATTATTAGAAAAGCTAATCTATGTCAGGTATTTAGCTGCTTTATTAAATGCCTTTTCACTGTGTTCTTCTGTCAGCCCACTGAGGGGAATTAAGTCTCTGCGGTTCTGATGAAGCGAGGTCCTTATCGAGGTCTCCTTGTGGTCTATGCAGCAGTAGGAGACAGACAGAATCATGAAGATATGAGCTCTGCTCTCAGACGATAATTGCTTTCAGCTTTGTTTTATTCATTTTCGTTTCCATGTTCTGTCTGCGAGTTGCCATGTGTGAAAGGAGGAGAAGGAGGGAGAGGAACGTCTACAAGTTTGCAACCACACATGAGGCAAGACCTTACCTCTTCTCATCCTCCGGCTTGTCGGTTTGTTCCATAGAGATTAGTCAAAAGTTGAAATCCGGTGAAACAGTCAGCCTTTTGTCTGATATTTAATGGCTCTCTAGAGAGGATAGGGCAAATGTGCAAAGACTGACCGGGCCTTATTCTACTTCACGTTTCTCTCTCGGAGTCTGTATTCCCGATACGAGCTTTCCTCTGCAGCTGTTTGTTTTTCTTTTTATGTGCAGTTGCCTTTTCTCCCCTTTCTCTGTATTCTTGTGGCCTATTGTTTAACACGGTGAGGTTTCAAAGGCTTTGACAGAAAAACACACAAATGCACAATCATCCCTTACAGCTTGTCAAGCAGCCTTTAGTGAAAGGTGTCTGCCAGTCCAGACAGTCTTGTCTCAGGGCGAATACATTTCTCTTGTTACCTTTGGAGGTCTCCTCCACTGCTTCTGGAGGCCATAAATACCAAGTTTCAAAAACGGTACACAGATGAGCAGAGTGAACAAATATTATATCAGCAAACACTTTACTAACACAGCGTTGCTTTCAAAGGAAAGTTATTGTCAGGAAGGACTGTGTTTACGAACACACTGAATTAGGTTTGTGTTGGCTTGAAAGCCATAATGAAATGCTGAATGACCCATGTGGAAAGCCCATCGGTTTCCCTGCTTTATCCTGCAGTCTAGAGTCATTACTGGCAGTGAGCTGAATTATGTTTCCAAATCAACTGGACGCCAAAGCCAGAAAGCTCACTTTTACAATAATCAAAAATATATCATGGTTTATGTCATGGCAGATACTGAATTCTACACCTTTATTTAGATCCCATCTGTTTCATTCATTGATATTTAATCTTGCCTGTCAATTTACATTTAATCACCCCCTCTTCCACACGTCCATTAGTGGAACGAATGATTGGTACCTAATAAATCATACTGGCTTATTTGTTCTATACTGTCCTTCACATTTATACATTCATATGTCAATTATCCATCACCTCACCTTCTATTTCTCTCACAGACTGTAAATTAAGATGGGATTAGTCACTCTGATGTCAGCCAATAGTACTGAAACATCTACATTAGTGTTTTGGCTCCCTAATTGTTGCCTTTTGGAGCCAAAAGTAACCATATTTGGATGACAGGGAGTTGTTATGTGATTTTAGTAAGGTAGGTTAGTTAATAAAATACTTGAATTTCAAACAGGAAAAAAAAACTGGAGCCCAAAGTCTGCACTACAAAGCGACCAAAAAATTTCCTATGCTACAAAATGGACAACAGTTCAGTAAGTTGAGTTAGGAAGGTGAGGCCTCACGGACAGTACCTTTCAATCAAAACACATCCCTAGCTTTGTGGACAGTCCAACAGGATGAGTTGTAAAGAAAAAAAGGTAAAATTAGCTATAGATAACATTTTGTAACAGGCTTTAAACCTGCCTGTGTTTCAGAGCTGACAGTGCAGCAATGTGCACGCTTACAAAGAGGGTCTGGAAAATGAAAAATATGAAAACATTGAACAAACTAATTTTTTCACTTATAATTAGAGTACCATCTGGAAATTCCAGTCTTTTGTAGCATTTAAAATAGACTAGCTCCTGATATTTTATGTTTTTTGTGGTCCAGCTGTTCATATTTGCTCAAACCAGCATGAAAGTCGAATCAAAATGGCATTATTTTCATTTATGACACTGAGAATTTGATGTTAAAAAGGACTATACATGTTTTATGGCGCAATATTGTGAAACCCTATATTACTAATTATATAACTTTCAAAACTTGACACAGTTACTCTTTCGCAATGTGATTTGTTTTATTAGTGTGTGCTCAAATACGAGACTTACACAGAACTGCTTTAACTTTTTAAATACATAATTCAACTAGCCAGTACTCAGACATTTTTTGATGCATCAATCTCAAATTACAGATCGAGATTTAACATTACGATCAGAAAGACCTGTGACAATTTCAGGCTTCTATCTTTAATACTTTTTGAGTGATTCATGTTCAAACATGACCTCAGATGTCAATGAAAAAAAAAAAGAAAAGAAAAAGAAAGAATGCGGGTGGATGAGACTTAGGACAAAAATAAATACAAATACTACAAAAACAGTGTAACATATGAAACTAAAATTTCACAGCAAGCAATATACTGCATGTGTCCAAACTTTGAGCAGTAACATGTTTTGTCAAAAATGGTCAAGCGGAAGGACCACAATGATTCGAGAATGAAAGACAGTGTTGGAACCAACACTTTTCAAAGAACTGCAGTTTTTTTCACACTGTAGCACTGACTCCGTTTTGTTTTTTTAGCCCAACTGGTGTCCATCCATCCATCCGTCCATCCGTCCATCCATCCATCCATCCATCCATTCAAATGTAACTGCCCCACTTCCCTCTTTATCCCATTTCCTTTCTCCATTAATTCCTCCATCTGTCTGTCTTTTCAACATGAGGACAGTCTCAGCAGTCAGACACGGCCCTGTGCTATGCTTGGAAAGTCACACTGCAATCTCCTCCAAGAGAAATAAGAAAAGGCCTTGAAAATGGCAAGCATCAAATAAAACCCTGACAGGGAGCTATAAACATGCTTGTTAAGCATCTCTGTGAGCCCGTGCTCAGTGCTATTACACACCATACTATACCATCTGTAATGTGGCTAACTGCTAGAGTGTCAGTGATTCCAACACACAACTCTCCATCACTTCTTCTCTTACCTATTCACTCTCCCTCATCCACTGATCCATCTGATTCTCGATCCTGTTTTCCGCTCTCCATACCCCTCACTTTATTTCCATTTTCCTGTCTTAAGGCCTTAATCTCAGTTTTATGGTCCTAAGATTTGGCCATTGACAAAAGACCTTCTAAGGTCTAGTTTTTCACCACAGCATAGGGTAAAAGACACAGCATGTCTGTGATGTCATAGCTTGGATTGTTTGCACAGGCACCGGTCTCTGACCTCAAGCCTTTGACCAGCAGTGGTTAAATACACAGCTAAAATAACCAAGCTGGATATATTGAGTTTGAACTGGTCATGATAATTACACGTGCATTTGCCTCCCTAAAAAAAGCACTGGGACTTCTGAATCACAAACCTACTTGAGTTGTGTGCATTCATTTGAGCTAGAACTCATATTCCAGCACTTAACTCAAAATAAAATGTGTTGACTCGAGGAAGAGAAGCTTTCCACTTTAGAGTTTGAAAATATGTCATGTATAACTCCATGTAACCTAACTGTAACTCAAAATGTCAGATATTGTCATATTCTCAGTTTCCTAGGATCCCTGCTTAGATTATATGTTAATCTGATAATGGTGTCATCATGGTATTGGCAGGTTTTTAGTTCTGCTTGTTGACAACTTAATATTCTGGCCAATGCTCTCTCTCAATGTCTAATGGGATTTTAAGTATTAGTTTCTCTGTCTGCACATTATTTTTGAACTTTTCCAGCTGTTTTAGTCTTTGATGCTCAAAGAGAAAATGTTTTGATGGATTTCCAAGTCATACATTTTTTCCATTTCAAAATTTCACATTTTGAGCAAACACAGGAATAAATCTCAAAATAAGGGAGCTGTTTTTGCTCAGCTCTTAGAGTTTATAGTTTATAGTAAAGTTGAGCTAAAACACTGAAATAAAACTGAGTAATAGTTATTTTTGTATATCATGACATGCCGGAAAAGCCTGAGAAATATTTGCTGGTTTTATTTGTGCAGTAGTATATTTGGTCCTGTATTGGACCCAGTGGAGCCACTCAGTTTACATGAATAGTATAGGCCCGTGAGACTAAAGCCATGTATACACTCTGAAAGCTGCTGTTTCAGCTCCTCCCCCTTTAAGCAAACCTGATTGGCTGCCCCTCATAAGCAGAGGGTGGGGTTGCTCTGCTCACAACCAGAGCTGTATGTCTGACAATAGTAAGAAAATTTTGGTTCATACGGATTATTTGCACATACGCTGATCTCAGTAATTAAAACTTTATCCATGTTGACCATTTGCATTCAATATTGTAGTGTATGACAGGAAATGTATCCACTTTAAGCATCTATGCAATTGTCTGATGCTACAGAGTTTCCATTTATCAAGCATGACAAAGTTTCTTCTTCTTTTTCTTTCTTCTTCACTTGATTAGAGGTTTTGTGTTTCCATAGACCACATGAGCTCAGCACAGTTAGCTCATGTGTTCCTTCAAGCCACCTTTTAAACTTTTGTACCATAAAGTTTAATTCAAACCAAAGTCCGGCAAAAGGGCTATTGAAGCTTAAGCAGGATTTCTATTTTGAAAGCATGTAATTTAGCTTCCCGGGGAAGCCGCTGCAAGGTTTTAAGTTCACATGACATCACTGTCATTAGACACAATGACATCATCACCGAGGACAAGCTTCTGCATTCGCTGAAGCTTTGAAATGCCTGACTGAGCACAATTTATGGTTTAAGATCTCTGCCAAAGTGATGACTATTCACTTTCTACTGCCACACTGTGGAATGAGACACACACAGGGTGACACAATGGTTCAGGTTTCTTGTGATTAAATATACAGTAGTCTGCCCCAGTGAATCTAATGTAACTTATGTATTTCTGTCCTCAGCTCTGTATAAAACACTGTTGAAGGTACAAATCTGTGCCTTTGTCAGCCACGAGACACAGGTTCAGTCAGGCGCAACAACAGACGCCTACAGTTTCAGGGGTTTGTTACACACAGTTATTGCCAAAGATACAGTCTGTACAAAATGTATAGTCCAGCACTAAAAAACAGATGGGATATTTCATCTCCATATGCTTTTGATCATGCCAATGTGAGAGTCCTCGAAGTAAATTTGATGTACCTCACACTGAGCTGTGAGGTGTTTAACGTTATTGTCTTTGATTTCAAACACAGACTAGCAGGCAACTGTCTGGAGGGCCCAAGACTCCTAGGCCCCCCAGTATGAGATATAATTTCTGCCTACGCAGTTTGACTAACCACACATGCACGAATTCTGCTTTAAAAACTGGTTTTAAGAGATTTGGTGTTTAAGTTGGATTTTTCTCTTATGTTGCAAAATAATGTTCTGTCCAGCTGTTTTAACCTTTTTTGTCAAATATATTTATTTATTAAAACTACATCAATTTTTTTTATTCACTTATTACATTTCACTGTATAAAATGTGTGCGTGTGTGTTTTCTGTGGAAAGGATGAATGAAAGTTCAACAGTAAATTGTGTGATACTTAACAGCTGGAAACTCCATAACCTCATACTGTAGCACATTAATCCATCCATTCATTTTCTTCTGCTTCAATGGCAGCCATGGCAAAAAAGTACATCCTCTTTCAATTACAAGTTTTTACATGTCAGTTCATTATTTATTTAATAAAAATGAAGCCAAAATACAGAAGCAGCATATGAAAAATTAAGTCCACACTTTCTGCTTCCATTAGAATTAACAATCTGAACTCAGAACACAATCCGCCCACCTATAAGCTGTTGAATCATGGGGTATGCTTAATTTTTCACTTATAGCTCATGCATTTTGGCTTAAATAAATAACTACAACAAAAACAACAACAACACAGCTTGATTTTAAAACCTACTCAGAATGAGCTTATTTTTTTATGTGTTGATATGTAAAACTACAATTCCCTTTTCTGTGACTGTATGAACAAGACAAAGCTGATACCATTGGAGTTTCGTTATTTTTATGCTTGAAGATATGTAAGATGCAGCACTATTGTTAAAGGAAAGATGATTATGAGGTAGTTAGTATTTTTTTCCAAGCTTAGCTAATAAGTTCTACCACATTTTGTACTCTTTTCATAAGAAGATTTTTTTATACACGTATAATTCAGAAGGGAGTACACCACACACATGAAGAAAACTGTCTGCCATGTTTCCATGGGTTTCCTCACACTCCTGGGATCTTCAGACCATAGAACACACACGTCGAGTCCATATCCAGTCATTGTTAGACTATGTGCACCCGCAACCTCTGCTAACAGAGTCCACTGATTCATGTCAGTTCTTTAAGACACTTCATGACATTTTCCAAATCTTGCCGGGCCAAAGGCAACAAATTCTAATGGTAAAAAGATATATTCAGAGGGAGTTTTGAAACTGAAGATCTAGTAACAATTTACAGCTGGTCCTTATCCAGTGATTGTGTATAGGGAAAATGGTTATGGGGTAACTGTGTGTCACAAGATGAACGAAGAAGGTGGAGTAACAAAGTATGACAGCTTAACCAAACCTGCCAGCAACAAACTCTCAGACTGAAAGTGAACAAGTTCCTGAATGTTGATTTTATTTTTGCATGTCAAAGCTGTTTTATATGTTGAAACATAAAACATAAGTGACCTCAGTTGTACAAATACCACAAACAATAATTTTCTTCTTTTTATTAATACTATTATTAAGATTCCTTAAATATGATTTTTTTAAAGGATGCATGAAATGTGTGGTTATCAGCCTCAAATCAGTGAAAACTGTGTGTGTCGTGTGTGTGTGTATGTGTGCATGTGTGTGTGCACCTATCTTACCACTAGCAATGACCGCTAGACCCCTGTGGAGGGCCCTGTGCCTGCTGGCCCTACTCTGCACATGGTCACACACAAGTTCTGCTGACACCCAGCCAGACCCCTCAGCTGCAGAGCAGGAAGTCACCTTGAGCCACATCTATAAAATTGACATCCCGGGGAGCACCAGCTGCAACCTACAACACATATCAACACAGGATGAAACAGGTCATAAGAAAGATATAACTGAGAGATTAAGAGTGAAGAGCAACAGATAGGTGTAGCAGCATGAACTTAACAACGATATCCATTTTGCAGGTCTGCAGATGGAGACCACAAAAACTGGAAACAATGACATTATCTTCAGACACAACATCAAGCTGCAGCCACCTAGATGTGACTGCGAGGAGTTGGAAAGCTTTAAGTCTTTGCTTTACAGAGTCAATGGACTCGAAGAAGAAGTCAACTACCTTAAGACCCAGTGTGCACAGGGATGCTGTGGTGCTGCAGGTAGGCCATGACATGACATGATAGACTTAGGCTGCTGGGGACTTTCCATGATGAACTGAGGGTTTCTTCTTCACTCAATTCTTTTCACTCTCTCTGTGTTGGCGTATCTCTTTATCAAGGCGTGGACAAAAGCTGTAGTGGCCATGGTACCTACCAACACGACACCTGCAGCTGCCTCTGTAACGTAGGATGGGAAGGCCCCGACTGTTCTGAATCCTCCTGCCCAGATGAGTGCAACGACAATGGCCGATGCGTAGATGGCCAGTGCGTCTGCCATGAGGGCTACACCGGAGAAGACTGCGGCCAGCTGACATGTCCAGACAACTGCAATGACAATGGCCGATGCGTGGATGGCCAGTGCGTGTGCTATGAGGGCTACACCGGAGAAGGATGCAGCGAACTGACGTGTCCAGGCAACTGCAATGACAAGGGCCGATGCGTGGATGGCCAGTGCGTGTGCTATGAGGGCTACACCGGAGAAGGATGCAGCGAACTGACGTGTCCAAACAACTGCAATGACAAGGGCCAGTGTGTAGACGGGAAATGTGTGTGCTTCTCACACTTCACTGGTGAGGATTGCAGCATCCAGAAGTGTCCCAATGACTGCACGGATAATGGCCAGTGTGTGAACGGCAAGTGCATCTGTGATGATGGCTTTTACGGGGAGGACTGTTCGTTAGGTAAGCTTAACACGATTTCTATTGATGCTTTGCAAACTTTAACACAGGGGCGTCAAACTTAAGGTTCAGTGGCCCGAATCGGCCTGGCAGCGACTCCAATCTGGCCCAGTGGACGGCTTGAAAATATGAAGAAGGACATAGGAAGACATTTACTGAAATTTAATTAAAACCTTTTCAGTAATCTGACACATTTATCATATAGCTTCACTGGTCCAGCCTACTAAAGATCAAAGTAACTAAAATACATAGTTGGGGGAGTTTTGCAGAAAAATCACAGTTAAAAAAATAAGTGAACTTTGTGTGCATCGAGATGTGGATATTAACTTTATGTGACCCAAACTTGCATTTTTCACTTGAGACTGAAGAGTCACATTTCTACAGTCACCTCTACGGCACTAACATTAACCTGAGAATTTTAAGTGCTATGTCACGATGCACAGATGCTACAAGCAGCTCAGGGACCGTTAAAAAATATAACACTTGGCCCTAATGACCTGTTCACCTTCATATAAATTTCCATATGCATCATTTTAGTAGCATTTTCATGCCCAGACTGAATGATTCGCAAGAGCCAAAGCAGTGCAGTTTGGGCTTTAATCATCTATCTCCTACCATCTGTGTGATTCATGTACAAGTGTCCAGGGTCATACATCAACTGAATGGCAATTACCTTACAAGTAATATCAAGTCATATTCATATAGGTGCAGCTACAGGGCAGAAAAAGCTTTTCAACCAGCCTGTTTTAGTATTTGCTGTTACATCTTGCCATCAGCCGCTTAAGATCCCTGCTCAACAGCTGCACCTTGCTCTGCTAAAAAAAAAAGTAAGAAGATATTTTTACTAAAATTAAACTAGCCATTGGAGCCCAGCTGTTATCTTCACAGCTTTCTTCACAGCCCCTATAGCCTCCTCCACTGGCTCTGTACTTTTTGGTACTTTAGCTTTTTTAAAATGCAGTAATGACCTGCAGCAGAGTCCCTGATGGTGCTTGAACTTTAAGAGCTCCCTCAAAAGCCACTCTTAGCGAGTAAACCCCTACAGTTAACTATTAGTCAGCTCAGTGATGCTGAAGAGTTTCTGACCAAACCTACTATGGAATTCAAAGCATATCTCCCGACAGTTATTTCAGAGATAGCAGCCGACGGGGCGCTTTCAGTGGGCTGACCTGATGACCACTGCATTTTTGGCCTCCAGACAACCTATAACATCAGGTCACATAATACCACAGAAATATAAGAATACCCATCAGTCTTTCAGGGCTTCGTCTGGCTTTTACCCTGCAGAAGAATCATCACCTTTCCTGCTAAATGCACTGCTCGCCAAATCACTGTTACTGTGCTGCCCGAGGAGCAGAGTACAAAATTGCATTTTACAGCAATTTAAGGCCAGGAAAGCAGAAACGTGAGCAGCAGCTGCCAGGCATGAGCACTGAATTCCCACTGTGACAGTCAATTCTGCAGAGATATTGAACATTTGGCTGCAAGTGAATGGCACTTTTTTTTTTTTTCATAGCATTGATCTCTTACATTTAAAATAGTATTCTATTTATACGCTAACATCTGTCTATGGTTGTCTTGGTATGTTTTTCCTCTGTATTTAATCAAGAGCACAAGCACATTTTTTAAAAAAAAAAGTCAACTGGATCCATCAAATGCAGCTCCATAAATGTTTCAGACTTCACAGTAGCAGGTCAGAAATGTCAGACCGTAGATGACGATTCCATTTCTTCAAGCTGTGTTTCATGCCGCAGAGGTAGAGAAGAGATCTGTAGCTTCGTGTTTTGGTGCTGTTGAATGGAGTCCAACATCAACAGTGGCACCGTGTCAGAGGAAAAGTCAGGCAAGAAGGGAAAGTGGGAGGTAAGAAAAAAAATGCCCTGTGTTGATTTTAGGTGTTAGCGGTAATAAGAAGGCTGAGAGGAAGAGCACAAAAGCAAAACAGTTGGTGCTTTCTTTGTTTTATGTGGCTACTTGCCATTTCAACACCTGGCTGATGGACGCCAATCTGTTTTTTGGGCGCTGATGGGAACAATATTCTTGAAGTATGGGTTTAGATACGGTTTCTGTCCTTTCCAGTGAGGCACGCTTTAATGTTTTCTTTTGTGTTCTTAACCATCAAAGGCAGAAGCCTCGTGGCTTAGAAATCAGCAGCCCTTGCATAGTCGGAATAGCTTTTTTTAGCCTCAGTTCATGTCAATCCAGAGGATTTAGTAAAAATGCAACCAAATCTAATGAGGTAATCTGAATATAATACAGGTGAGATTATTAAAGCTATCTCAGCATAATTCAGATGGTCTGTATTTAGCTTATTATCCTTTATTTTTTCGTGGCCTCTAAAGTGTTTCCTTTTATTATAAAGCACATTTAGAAAAGTTGACTTTAAACCATATTTAGCCATTTTTTTCCTTACCAGTTCTCTTTTAATGAGCTGGATCAGGATTTCCTCTAAAATATCAAGCTACAGACGGGAAAGATGATAACACATAATAAATCACATTTCTTAAAGAAGTCCAGACATGTTGTTTCAGTAGAATTTTCTTACTCTGATAGCATTTCGCTGATTTTCAAGCCGAGAAGGTACAAATCACCATTATTTTCTGCTTTTCCAATCTTATTATGCAAATGTATTCACTCCAGCTGTTCTGAAATAATATTTAAGGGCAAAGATGGTTGATAGTCATGCCTGGATTAGCAACAGGAGGATTTTAACTGTTCCTTGATGGAAAAAGACTGCTGCATTTGAAGAAAAACATCGAGCTTCCTGACTTTACCTTGTGGAACAGCATCTAAATCTTATGTGAATTCCTTGCTTGCCAAAGCTATAGTGGACCCCATAACCACTCATTTCACATTTCTCATTTTCCCTTGTAATAAGCTTTTTACTTGCACGCCATGTTTTGCTTTTTCTTTTTAAAAAATCTATACAGTCTGCCATTTTATTTCCCTCTATCATACCCACAAAAGCTCACCTTGCCTTTAAAAAGCCTCACTCCCCAACATGGCTGACATGTCGTCTTCTGTGTTTTGGCTGCAGTTTTGGTTTGTTTTTACTCTTAGCTCCCCCACCATGTTTTTCCAGAATGGCCAGAGAAGCACTTTTGTCTTTAAAGGAGTATTTCTGTCCAGTTAGAGTAAAAAAACAAAACACCTATTTTGCCGTGTTCATGATTTGTTGGTTCTTTGACAATCAACTGAGAAAAAAAAGATTTAAGCCTTTTGGTAGATTGAATAAGTGTAGGTGTTATGCAGTGCAGTGAAGGTGTTTGTGGGGACTGAGATGCTGAATTCAGAGGCAGTCAGAGTGATGAAAACAATAGGCTTTATTGGCAAATTCAACATAATGCAAGGCACAAAGAACTGAAATCCAAAGACGAATGTGAGAAACACAAGATAACCAGGAAACATAGGCTGTTAAAATAGATGTCCTGACAGAGCTCACAGCAGGGAAAGCAACAACAGGAAGTAAAAGCACAAAAAACACACAGAGAAAAGCAAAATAAATCAGCATTTGGAAACCACAGAGCTGTACTACAGTACAAGGCAAGACTAATAAGATAGCAAGTTATGTCAAACTTAAAGTTTTAAAACTTTAAGAAAACCCAGTTTCACAGAGAAAGTTGATAAAAGATCACCGTGATATGTGTTATCTCTGTCTAGGGCTTGGGGTTTTGTTGACCCAGCTAACTCAAAGAAAATCTTTCTATGTTTAATTTCCTTCATAGTACACCCCCCTCAGGGCCTTGCAGTACGAAGTGAGTTTAGCATATCCAGGTTATGCTTTCATTATTTGTATTCACTTATCCTAACAGTCAGGTGGTGAAACCCTTGTAGGCTGGGGTCGATTATCCTGACCCTAGTGGTCAAGCTATCAAGCTGTTTATCAACCAGGAGTTTATCAATCTAGTTAGCAAATTCATATGAACGTTGTCATGTTGGCAGCATGTCAAATCAAAAATATAGCTAAGTATACGGCAGCAGAGCAACTGCAAAGGAAGCTAAAACCATATTATGGGAACAATATGAAGAGGCTTAAAGCAGCACAGCTGCTGTAGACAATGCAGCAAGGTGAGAGTGTGCGAGAGGAAAAGCAGTGTTCAGTAATTTAATATTAAACGTGTCGTATGAATGTGTGTGCGGTTTGGTTGGTGAGAAGAAAAAAACTTTAAACCCTGCCACTATCCGAGCACTGAGGTCTGGGGGATCTTTTACAGGACAGGCAGTGATTTAACACCAGTTAACCCAAGGTTAACCCTGAAGTTACATGGATAAGATGAAATCCTGCTTCATAGTGCAGGCCTTAGGAGGACAACAACAGCTACAAATAGACAAGACAGAGGAAGAGAAGACAGGGAGGCGAGCAAATAAGAAAAATTAAAATGCAAGCCTGAATAACAAAATCAGAAAAAGAACTTGTGGACATGATAGTGGACTTGTGACCATGGTTGATAAAAATAACTGTTAAATTCTGTTAATTCCTGACTTCTGAGTATATCTCTTTGTTCTCTCAGTCTTGGCACCTCAGGGTCTGCAGGTGGTCCAAGTGACTGACATCTCTCTCCTGGTTGAGTGGGAGTCCGTTCAAGGGGCCGAGTATTATGTGTTGACATATTATCCGAAAAATGACGAGGGTGCGCAGGAGCAGGTAGGTTTTTCTACTTTGATCATTTCTGTGTCAAATACAGGTTGTAGCAAAGTAAAAGTATATTGCCTATATCATCTTACAAACTTCTTCTTGTCAACTGCATATTAGATTTCGGTCGCCAACACAGAGAGCTCCTACCTCATCACAGGACTGACTCCTGGGGTTACCTACATTGTCCAAGTACATGCGGTCATTAAGGAGATCCAAAGTGAAGCTGACGAGATTGAAGCCACCACAGGTGAGCACAGACGGCTCTGATCAGGACAGAAAAACAAATACGGAGCTTTAAAATGAGTATTTTTCAGACTAACAGACATTAGTGCTGTAGCAGAACTGGGCGGTGTGCAGCATGTTTCCTTTAAATGAGCTGGTGGTTTAAAGTGAAGGCAGATGTTACCTATTAAAGATTACCGTGGCTTTGAGGGCAGGTGTGGCCTGCAGGTCTTAGGGATTAAGTTAGATTTTCTCAGGATAAAAAAGTTGCATTTGAAGTCAAACGTAATTGTGTGTGTGATTTGGCATTAAAACACCATAAATGCTGCCAAAAATTCAACACTGGTTGATTTTTTTAACAGTATTAATAATATCAAGTCCTGAAACTTGAAAATGTGTTTGGAAAGGATGATTTTCCTTGTTTTTTCCTTGAAAGAAATTGAATGTTGACTCCAGCTATTCTGGTAGAGTCCAGGAATGAAAATATGGACCTGGCATGGATTGATAACCTGCCTCACTTTCTCTGTTACTTTTGTAGAATGAGCACGATTGTTCCTGTATTCGTCTTTGTCTTTCACAGAAATTCTATGGTAAAAAAGCAATGAACAGACTGAAGACTTTAATTACTAAGTGTTTCATTAAAGACTGGCTTGTTAGCCTTTAATTCTCAAGGAAATGGCTCCATGGACTTGCTCACAGATGTGGCGGGACACAGATGTGTAGAGAAAGAGATTACTTGACAGGATTGATGGGAGTGAGCAAGACGTGCAGAAAGTGGGAGTGTGGTTAGATTGGTTTACCATGGAAAACCTCACACAGCATAGCTTTCACATATGGGCATAAGAAACCACGCCATCATCTGGCTTATTGTTGTGTGAGGAGGACTGGTACATACTTTTTATTTTAACTTCAAACAATGATCTACTTCAAAAGAGGGTTTGGATGGATGTTTTTAAGTTTTCTTTCGGGAAGCACAACAGCTGGCATGGAAAGAAGCTTTTCATTTGGTAACGCTTGCTTTGTTTGATGGAACTCACTTTTTCCTCATGAAATTGCAGAAGCGTATCTCTAATTAACGTCTGAATTATTCAGAATATTCTGAGAGATGGGAGGATGCAGTGGCATACAAAGTTCTGAATGATCAGGCTCCATCATATCTTAAAGACCTCATAGTATCGTTTCATTCCAACAGAGCATATCTCTCTAAGTCTGCGGGCTCATTTTCGGTTATTTGATTATCTAAAAGTAGAATGGGAGGCAGAGACTCCAGCTATCAGACCCATCTTCTGTGGAACCAACTCCCAGTTGGGTTCACGATACAGACACTCTCTCTACCTTTCACATCAGACTTCAATCTTCATCCCTCATTTATGCTGCTATAGACTCAGACTGTGAGGAACCATTCATGATGCACTGATATCTTCTCTATGCCCTTCTTTGTGGTTTGTGCGCCTCCTTTTCTGTCATCTCGTTCCCATCACCTCCAAATCTATTGCAGCTGATTCCCCATCCTGGGGAACATGGGGAAGTCATCTGATCATTGAGGTTGAAGCGTTTTGACATGGCGGCTGCTTTGAGCTGTTACTGTTGTTTTAAAGTAATTACATACAGGTAGAAGTGAAAATGCTCATGTGACATGTAAAGTTTAAAAATAAAAGTAAGTCACAATGTACACTGTGTAAAGTGTAGACAGTACTAAAGCATAACTATGATGTTTGATTCTTGAGGTGTAGTAGATGTCACAACTTTACAAATAGCTGTAAAATGTTAGTCTACAGAATGAGACATGACTGTGTTTAATTTGTGTGTCCTGCTGGGTGATATGTTAAACCAGTTTATCCTGACTTTATTGTGTGAATGCTGTGACTTTAAATGTGGGAAAGCACAGAGTACGCAAAGGTTACTTTAAAAAACATCAATAAACCTTTATATGCACTTTTCTGTGATGACGCTGGCGATGTCAAAAAAAAGAGAAAAGAAATGCACCCATGAGTGATTTTAATATTTGTTTGTTTCACGCCAAATACAAATATTTGTCTATTATTTGGTTATAATATCTTGCAGATGGCCAGAGGCGGAATTCTTGCTTGGCTCTCTTTCCTAGAAATGTCACATTTCAGTGTGCTGGGAGATCATTGTCTAGCTCGGGGACATGTGGAAGCAGAGCAAGGCAGATGCTTCTGTTTGCAAAAGCTTTAAGGCAGACTTCTAAGTTTGAGCTTCATGTCTGTACACTCAGTTCCACCTAACCTTGTATCACTCTTCCCAGATGTCTCAACTATTGATGGTATCCGAGTTCTTGGCCAGACAGAGGTCTCTATTGAGGTGGACTGGCAGAACCCTCAAGCTGAGATGGATTACTTCAGGCTTACACACACTGACCCAGAAGGGCAAGAGGAGGAGCTGAAGGTACAGAGGAGCCAAGAGGCGCGCACCAAACACACTATTGTGGGTGAGTCTTACAAGTTTGTGAACAATGTACAAAAGTATTTCTCGAACTGTTGTGCTATTAGAGTAAGCTACGGGTTCTAAGCTAATCAATAAGAAGTAAATAGTCTCGTAACCTTGTTTCTTGAATCTTGAATTGGACGCTTTTGGACATAAATCTTGAAATAGTCATCCAATTTGATTTAAAAGAATCTTCTGGTTTTACTTTGCAATTTATATTGCAAAAGTGCTACAAAAACTTACATATACAGACACAGTGACTTTAAATATTCAGTTCAAATTAAGCATTAGGGTAAAAATATTAATAATGTCAGAATATAAAAACATGGAACATGACATCATCTCATAAACACACAGTATACAGTAATGGTAAAAAGAAGGTACACTCTCTGTCAGTTCAAACGTTTTACATATCACGAAACAATAAACAATTATTTATTTATTACCAGATCTTAATTAGGTAAATACACAACTGAGATGAACAGCAACACATGACATATTAAACGTCATTATTTAATTCACAGAAACCAAAATGATTTAAAAGCCAAAGTGCAGAAAAACTAAGTTCAGTCTGACCGTTTCAGCCAAGCTTTAACTGTTGAACACACGGCCTCACATTTCTGGATTTCTGTGGAATACAGAGGAATTCCTGGTCTAATCAATGACTTCAAGGTGCCCAGATCCCATGATTCAAAAACAAGTCAAATCATCAATCCTAGTATGACTGGTTTTCACCAAACATGGCTCTAGGCATCATGTAAAAACATCTCAACATCGTCTGATCTGTCCAAAGGACATTGCTCCAGAGGTCTTGTTGTTTGTTCAGATGTAACTTTGCAAACATGAGCTACACTGCCATGGTTTTTTTTTTTTAGAAAGAAGAGTTTTTCTTCTGCCGAGCCTCCAAAACAAGCCATGCTTGTTCAGTCTTTTTCTAATTGTACTGTCATGAACTTCAAATTTAACATGTTAACTGAGGCCCGTTTGTCTGAGAGGCAGCTCTTGGGTTTGTTGTATTGTGCGGTCTGGCCTTGAGGGGGGAATTTGCTGGATGTCCACTCCTGAGAAGATTGGCAGCATGTCTTCAGTGTTTTCTGCTGAATCATCTTTTTCACATGATGCACTTGGATTTATTTGGAAATGACCTTCTCAGGCTGAATATTTCCTCTATTTGGCATTGTATAAATTGAATACACTACTTCTGCGTTTTGGCTTAAATTTTTTGTTAAAATAAATAATGACAAATAAATAAATAATGACATGGGTTTATGTCTCATATTTTCTAGTTCATTTGGAGTTGTAGTTGACCTGGTAAGGAGCAGAATTTCTTTCATATAATTTTCTGATATGTAAAACTGATAGAGGGTGAATATTCTTTTACCAGGAAAGTGGGTATAATATAAATTTCATGTAGTCTAATAGAAAAGGGATCCCATTAATTTAATCTTGTGAGTTCTTCCGTAGTTAACAAAGACAAGACAAGGATTTGATTGAGAAAAGTCAGAAAAGTAATTTCTACTTGTACTCAATATTTTCCTCAAAGTTTGTAAATCCCTTGTTTTGGAGCATTATATCAGAGACTGATGGACATTTGCTTCTTTTAAGACTAAATGTCTCTTTCCACAGGTTTATATCCAGGAACAGAGTATGTCATCTCAGTGCAGGCCATTAAGGGAAACAATGGGGGCAAAGCTTCTTCTGTCACCGGTGCCACAGGTCAGTGTCAACACATCAGCATTCACGAGTTGTTGAATCTAATACTGCTGTGCCTTATTATCAGTTAGCATAAAGTGGGCCCAATTTTCTCAAAATTGACTGCTGCCTGACATTAATTGCATTGAGACTGCATTTCTGCGACCACCGGAGAAGTCTGACTGTGGATGACACTTAATATAATAGATCAGCCACTCTTGGAACAGAAAAACATCAGAGAAACAGCGAGGATAACCATATTCCACTTAGTTTTGAATTGGGTGTACCACCAATGAGTGCTCTTAGCTCTTGTTGTGTCACCTATAATTCACCTGTGGTCAGATGCTAAGAGGAAAAACACATAATCTGTCAGACACAAAAATGCTATGGAGTATTATGCAAACTGCTGTTACCATCCTTACAGAGCCAGTGATAACATTACAATGAATACAGCCAGCAAGAGGCAGGATTGTGGGTTATGGATGGAGGGCTGGAATTTACAACCTAATAATCTGAGGAATCTTTAATGGTTGTGGTGAGCATGGTCACAGAGGGGAAACATGATATGAATTCTGTAATGACTATGAGATGCTCCCTGACAGTCAGGGTGAGAAGGTCCATGATTTACAGAGTCCATCTGGTAATGTTGGATATTAGCATTTTGGTCTTAGCGTGAGTTGGACTGGTTTTAGTACGTGATGAGGAATAAATTTTTACTCTTTACTTTCACAGCCATTCTTGACATTAAGTTGCTACATAGTTATAATTTAAGAGACCGCCAAATGCTCCGCAGTGGCACAACAGGTTTTCAGTTTCTCCCATTATCTTCTTTTCTGTCTCTCATTCACCTTCCCATCTTTCCTCCCCTCTTTAGAGATTACTCACTTCTAAAGCTTTCTTCAGTTTGAAGTCTGTTCATTTTGGGTGGGTGGGTTGTTATTTTGTTTTTTTTAGACACTGAGGCAACCAGTTTAATGGTTTTTAGTCATCAGCCTTAGCAAGGTATTTTCAAGACTCACCTCTCATCTTTTGAAGACAGTCAGGTACTCAAGAACTCGTGTCTTCACTAATCTTTTTTTCTGTGTGTATGCCACTTACTTTTTAGCAACTGCATAAGTGTGTGTGTGTGTATGTGTGTGTGTGCGAATGGGCTAATCTACACCAGACAGACAGTGGCTTGTCTTCACTCCAGCAGCTACAATCCTTCATTTTAGGTGTAGCACGAAAAGGCTTAGAGGTGATTGAAGAGGATACTCCTCAGCTCTGTCTGGCAGAGAGGATGTGCTAGTTTCTCGATGACTGGCATGGCGCAACAGAGAGCACAGTCACCTATTATCTCGCCGAACATGCTGTTGCCTTTGGGCAGCGGGGTTATACACGGGAGGAGATAAAAGGAACATGAGGGGGGGAATATTGAAAATACACAAACAGAGAGGAAGCTGTAATAAAGAAGAATAAGACACTAAGTGTTGCCATTAGAGCTAAAAAACCAGAGTCGAGTGATAAATCAAGATATTTATAGGGGAATTAAGAACAGGAATAGGACAGGATATAAAAACAATGGGTCATAAAGAAACAATTTATGGGACATTATGTAATGCGTTATTGGGTAGGTACTTCTAAGACTACAGCTGCCATCTTACATACTGTGTAAGCGCCACAGTTGAAAGGTTTCCACACTGTTGCCATCTGTCCTATGTGCCTTCTCATCGTCTCTTTCGCAGTGTCTGTCACGCATAACAATTGGCATCCTGCTAAACTTATTTTGCTGTGGCTCCTTTTATAGTTGTTTACCTTCTGCACTATTGATAACAAGGTATTACATAGCAAATAAAAGAATGACAGTGAATATTTATAGCTGGGCCTCGTTATGCACTTCCGGTGTGACTTTTATGTTGGATTTATGTTTATGTTGCAGAATATGCACAATTTTTGGCTGAATGTTTTCATTTTATTGCCACCAACGACAACATACGAAAAGAGAAACTGAGGACCAGACTTGTCATCCTTACTATAACCTGTCCAAAGCTTAAGAGGCATATAAACACATCATACCACAGCTGCTACTGCTGATTCAGATTCAATAAAGTCACCACCAAGGCCTTTACAACAAAAAGCAGATGGCTTGACGTTAGAAGATGGGTTAAATTTTCCACTCAAATGTGTCCATCGGAGGTTTTTGAGCCAGCTCTTTGCGTTAGACAAAATACAAAGAGCTGGAAAAATGTCAAATAAAAATGTGAGAAGAGACATTTTATAAAAGTAATGAGGATTCAAAACAAATTTCTGAAAGGTCAAACTGGGAATGACAGATTTTGTGTAGAACTACTCTTTGTGTGTTGATTCAATTGGAGCAGTAGAACAGCTCAATGCACCTATTAAGTGTGAGAAAAAGATAATGTTGTTTGTAGGTATCTTCTTAATCTTGGTGTAGGTTATTGCATTAGTAGCATTGATGTTTGAGCCTGTTATGCTCAAAAGTGCGGGGTTGTTTTTTTTTTTTTTTTGACATTTTCTAATATTCATAATAATTTTAATTAATTAATTTTAATTAATTAATTAATTTTTACATTTATTTTAGTTTTTTTGTGCGTTGCACAGGTATCTTCCAAAATTGTTTAAACCTGAACAAAAGAAAAATCAGGATCTTTTAGCCATTGTCTTTTGAAATTTGGGCAAATTTTCTCAAACCTACTATATAATTTTGCTATAAGAATTGTCCCTTATAACACAGAAAATGCTCTATTTCTGCCACAGATTAACACAGACAGTAACACAGATTGATTGCTTTTATTCCATGTTTAACAATCATGCTTCCATGAGTGGCCAGAGCCAGAAGTTAGGCTGTTGTGCATAATCTGAGGGCTGAACTCAGATCACAATTTGTTTTTGCACATATTTGTAACTTTTCCCTGAAATATGTCCATGTTAACAGTGTACTGTATTTTCTTATTGGAACATATTTGGATTATTTTACAGTTACAATGGTGTTTACCTTGAACCCGTCATTCAGAAGAAAGGAAATTGTTCTCTTTGTGTATTTGTTAAAACTTACTTACGGCTGCCACGTGGAGTGAATAAATTATGAAAGGATAACGTAAGGATAACGTAGTTCATAACGTAAAAAAGGGAGTTTCACACAATTCATATTATATGTAAGGACAAAATATAGGTATGTGGATAAGTTAGTTCTGTCATTAAGAATTATGAGCTACTTAGAGCATATACAAGTCGTTGGGCAAACATGCTAATAAACTCAACTAGGGCATAGATCAAGCCTGACATATTGTAGTCTCTAAATGAATGGAGCTCTGTTGGCTCCATATGTAGCCATACTGTATGGCTTTCACTGTACAGTGAGGCTGTGAATCTGTAAGGCTCTAAATGATGAAAGACAGCCTACTACTGAGTGCCTTGTGGTCAGTGTCTGCTGAACATGTCACCCATAATGGATAAGCTGTCTTCCAAATGGCCGTAGTCGCAGCTTGTGTTGTGTAGCCATGTAGTCACTGACGCTGCACAGCTAGTGGGGTAGAACGTCTGGAGTAACTGGATCCATCATACAGAGCAAATGCAGGCTTGGAGCACGTAAGAAAACGTATCAAATAACTTATAGAAAATGTCAGACCACTGAGGGATTGGACTTATTTGTTCAGAGGGGAATAAAGAACATTAGAAAAAAGAAAAAAAAGCATTCCAGTGGTGGGCAATAACTTTAACACAAGAGAATAGAGATAATGAACACATTTAATCAGCATACCAGTGTATGATTCTGTATTTTCATTTGTTCTTTTTTATATGCTGTACTTAAATAGGCATAGACATCTGCAACCTTTCTGCACTCATTCCTCGCTGAAGAATTGTGAAAAGGTCTGACTTTTATAGTTATCATCAGAATATTTTGCATTAGCTCACCATGATGAATTCTGCAGGAATTGATTAGAATTGTAGTAATAATAGGAGCAATAAAACACTATAAAATAAACACCTCACTACACATAAACTCTGCATTACTAACAAACTGTACATAAAATTGTATGCAAAAATGACTCATTCTGCAACGATTTTACCCATTCAGTGTTGTATAGTATTGGTATTTCTGCTGTCAAATTTCTATTAATGTTCTATTAATTTTAAATACTACATTCTGTTTATTCTACAGTCGTGCATCACATTCAGTTAAATCATGTGGTCGCTCTCCTGTGAGAATCAGATATCTATTCTAAAATACTTTTCGTACATTTAATTAACCAAGGTATTTCTCTGGTTGAATTAATGTACAAAGGAGATTCTCACAGGTCACTCTCCTGTGAGAGTAAGATATATATTACAAAGCACAGTTTGTACATTTGTTCAACCAAGGTATTTCTCTGGTTTAATTAAAAGGCTTTTTTTTTAAAAAAAATTAAATTAGAGGTAACTTGAGTTCCCCGCTCCATCATAATTTCTTATTCAAAGTCCTGAAGGAGATATTAAAAACATCTTTCACAGCGCAATCTAATAAAATGTACATGATAACTGATCTGAAAGTAGAGCCTGGGCAGATTGTGTAGCGCACCGGTATCCAATCAATTTCCAGTCAAAAACCAGAGGTTTATCCACAATGTGCATGTGGAAGCAGCCAGAAAACTCTGCTGGCCTATAGATTTAACTGGAATCAGAGGCAATCAGAGTTGATCCTGGTTCCAGAGACAATAGCCAACTGTGGACACAAGATGGCAGTAATTTAAAGGCCATAAGAGAAGCTTTATGGCAAAATGCTATTTAAGATGAAAGGAGAGAGACTAAGTTCATTTTTTTATATTGATTTTCTGATTTTATTGGAAAAGCACTGTCCACCTTGCTTGCCCTAAATGCTACTGCTATGTTCTAAAGGAGCTTTATTCAGGTCACATAACAAATAATTTAATAATGAATGATGAAAAGAGTGAAGACACTCAAACTGATAAGTTCTTTCAAGTGTTTTAGATCAATTCAAAATGAAAAACATTTTTGCACTAACAAGCTTTATATTTTGTGCCACATGCATCATATGTTGTTGCCTCACACCTCACAGTTACTGACAATTTCCAGAATGCAATGACATCTGCCTGGTGGTATATACTGCCACTTCCTGTTTTTAGGTCATGCAGTTCTGGTGCAGAACTGAAATTATTAGTCATTAATTGCAAAATGTTCTTAAATGTTCAACACTTAGCTTGTTTAATGTTGTTCAGTTAAGGTACTTGGAAAAGTGAATGACCTCTCATTTCTAGGCCTTGGAGGAAACACACAGCTCTAATAAAAAGGAGCTATTATAAATTCTTTCTGTGGTTTAGCTCATGACAGGTTGTCAGGCAGTGCAGCCACAAGGACAGGGAAGTGACAGAGGGAGAGGAGAGGAGAGACAAAGAGGGGATATAGAGTTAGACAGTTGCACACTTCCTTTCTTCTCTTGGATGCATCATCAATCAGTTTTCACGATGCACACTGCACACTGACACAAGAACGACCTCGACTCAGCTGCTGCCACAGAGGAATAATCCTAAATGATGATTACTTTTACATTTCCCTTCACTTCCTTTGTGTCTCCCCTACTATGCCTCTGTGACTTTATTTTCAGTCTTACTTTCTTCGTTGCTCTCCCTCTACACTTTCATGATGAGTACCTCGACCGACCCCAAAGCCCATCCAGACAACACTCACAGCTTCACCAGAGTCTTGTGTGCATCCTTCATATTTCCTCGAGGCCACCGAAACAGAAGCTCGGTGTTCTGGTCTGCTTGTCTTCCCTCTACAGCTCATGCTTTGCAGTGCAGTGAACAGATCAGTAACCTAGGTTGCTTTGATGTTACAAATTCTCCTTTTGTTCATTTTTTTTTTATCTTCAGCATCCATTAATAAAACAGTAACAGGCTTATGTACATTTCTGTTGGATAAAAATGTGTATCACGAATGTGTCATGTTACAGCCTGACCTGCTGACTAAAAAGGCAAGACAGCCATCAGTGAGATTTCTTCAAAGTGTCTCTATTCTTAACAAAAACTGTTGTAGAATATTTGAACGGGCTGTTCTTGAGCGGTCGGTGAAACCTTTTAGAAGCGCTTGTGAAACGGTCAGAAAATGGCTGGCCAAACACATTTCCTGTGTCACAATTTGTTGGTTTTGTTTCCAAAACCAACAATTTGAACTTCACCTCAATTTTGCCAGCTGTGTTGAGGTAAGAAAGTCAGCAATTTGAATGTCTCTGAAGCTGTCTTCAGTTTTTATTGTTTTTATTATTCTATTTTATTGTCTTTCCCACTCTTTTTTCACTTTCTGTGCACACATCAAGAAAAGCACAACACATTGTTAGTCGTCCAGGAAAGACTGTGAAGACTGCTAATGTCTGATCTGACAGCATCAAAGTGTCCTTGCTTCAAGGAATGTCTAGAAAAATGCAGGGCTGCAATGTGGTGTTAAATCAGCTAAAGTGAACTAATGGGCAAGAAGACTGTCTATCAAATCCATGAGCAACTGTTGGCTAAGTGGGTAATTATAGACTACTTACATGTTTCTAAGAAAAAAGAATAACGGTGTCTGCAGAAGTTAGATGTCAACTTCTTAAAGTCCTCTCCGTATAACCCTTCAATTTGAATGTTCAGTTTAACAAGTGTTAAGTACTGTACTGTCTATTAACCACAGAGATCTCAAAACCTTGGATCTTTCTCATCAACTGATGTTTGTTTGACTATTAGCAACAGCCCTCATCACTTCATCAGTGGAGTTACTGTGACTATATCTTATTCATTTGTGATGCTTTCAGTTTTGAAAAATCTGTCCAGTATTCATACACATAAAGTACACCACAATAACCCTTAATAAAAAATTGAAAATATTTGTAAAAATATAAAACCATAATATACATAAAATACACTAATAATTACCAATAACTAAGAAAAGTTGAAGCAGCATGCAAGCAAAGGCGACCTTTATTTTTCTCACACATTGCCAGATAGTTCATTCATCATTCTGGCTATTATAAAAGGCACTGACAGAAAACCCAGGTCATTTATTTATGAGGATTTGTTTTATCTGCAGAACTGACGGCACTTCATTTGTTTAAGTAGCTACTTCAGGGTTATGTTGTTTAATCTTGTAAAGTGTGCCAGTAGACCCTGGCTAATGTTGTTCAGGTATTCTACTTTTCTTATTATATGAGCTCATTTTTTTTCATTATACAACCTTATCTCACAGTATAATATTGATTGCCATAGTCCACAGCTATATGTTTCTGTAGAGCCCAATGTCAGTGATGTTCTGAACTCTCTAGCAACTGACATTAATAAATGGATGACAGCAGTTTTTTTTCTTTTTTAACTTAACAAAGATAAAATGAAAAATCTTTTAATTGGCCCTAAAACCAAGTTATTTATTTATAAGTGAGCAACAATAGGTGACACAGTAAAAATTTCAAGTAAAAGGTCATGGCATTGTTTTACATTCTGATTTGAGCTTTAAACCCGGCATTAACTTTATTATCAAGGCAGCTTTCCTTCATCTTAGGAATATCGCCAAAATATGACTCTTCTTGGCTCGCCACGACTCTGAAAAATATTTTCATTTTTAGTAGACTGGATTACTGCAATTCTCATTTTGTTGGACTTCCTAAAAAGATTATCAGTAGACTGCAGCTTATCCAATACTCTGCTGCAAGGTTATTAAGTAAAACGAGAGAATAACAGAGAGCACATCGCTCCAGTTTTAGCAGAGCTACATTAGCTTCCAGTATCTTGCAGAACTGCTTTAAAAATACTCTTACTTAAATGGCCTTGGATCATCTGGACCATCTTATATTTCTGAAAGTCTGTCACTTTATATCCCGGCTTGCACTCAAACATCCTCTACTGCCAAACTCTTAGATATACAGTATTCCTCACAGAGAGAAATTGGGGATGCAGCTTTTGGTGTTTATGCCCCCAAACTCTGGAACAGACTATCTCAATATACCGAGGAAGCAAACTCTGCCAATGATGTCAAGAAACTCTCAACAACACACATTTCTAATCTGGCATTTAGCTAGTGTTTACATTTAATAAAAATACCACTTCACTGCTTTACCTTTAAGTGAGTTCAGCAGCCGTATTTAGTATTCTGGTACAGAACATGTGCACAGTTTCTCTACAGTACCGTCTGCTTCTGTTCCTTCAATGTTTTTTTTGTGTTTTTCCACATTTTTTATGTAGAATTTCGTTTTATACATTTAGTATCCATGTGTGGGATGTATGTGGATGCATATATGAACATATTTCTAATGGGTAGTTTGACTTTTTCAGCTCTTTTTGATGCTTTTTTTCTTTGCCTTTTTTATGTCTTCAGATATTGATGCTCCAACAAATCTCGTCACTACCGAAGTAACAGAGGACACTGCAATAGTCTCCTGGGATCAAGCCCAGGCTGAAATAGAGGGATACATGCTGAGTTACACTTCTGCTGAGGGATCCAGTTCAGACATCTCTGTAGCACGTGATAGTACCTCATACAGGCTGATAGGCTTGAGGCCTGGAGTTCTCCATACTGTCTATATCTGGGCCTATAAGGGAGACAAAGTCAGCGGAAAGAGTTCAACAGAAGCTGAAACAGGTAAGTGCTGAAAGGGGAAACATTACAGTAGAGACTGATTTGATTATTTGGCTGTCAGTCATTGAAGACTCCCACAGAGGAATCGTATTTTGGAGGTCAGCTAGGAATATCTACAAAGGTAAGGCACAAAAAAGAAGCTCTTATCCCCTCTTTTTTTTAACAATGGTGCTGAAAGTGTACACAAATGCTTTTATCTTCTGTCTCTTTTTTACCGATTGCACAATAGCCTTTGATTGTCTGAAAAGTGATCAAAAGCGCAACTGTTCTTTGCTGCCTTTGAACTTGGAGCAGTCTGTGAACTGAAGCAAGGTTGATTTTAGGGTCTCTTTTTCTTAAGCTCCTTTATGTAAGACCTTAAAAAACATACAGATAATTGGTCAATTACTACCTCTTGATCTTGTGCATGCTAGGTTTTTCTCTGGCAATGTGTGAAAAGCATTAACATAGACATTCCACACTCAGCACACCAGCCCCTCTTATCCATCTGCCAAGAGTGGAACTTGAACTCTGTGTGAAAAACACTGTTTAACATAATTAGGTGGTACACCTCATTTAAAAGCAGCCCTGTTTAGCCTCGGGCTGAATGTTCATAAGAAGTTTGAGCAGAAGCATTTTGCTTGGTCAACAGAGCCAGACACTTCTCATGTCTCTTAATCTGGCTGTTGTGCAGATTAGCAGCTGTTGCTGTCTGCTGGTATTGATATTTTTGGAAGAAAGTCAGCAGAACAAGAAGTATGAGTGCTTTAAAAAATATTGTTACGCATCAGGATCACAATGACTGTGACGGCACAAGCTGGTGAAACAGACTGAGCTAGTAATAGAATTAGTTTTCCTTTACAGCATAGTATGACTTTAGTTTCTTAACAGTTCTTAACAATGTTTTCCTGCTCTTAGTAAAATGTATGCTATGTAGAATTTGCATGTTCTTTGCTTACAAGTAGCTCCTAGTACCACTGCTTACATATCAGTGTCATGCCGTCAAACTTGGATTCAATAAAAAATGTGTCGAAATAGTTGAATGTGGTATTTTTGGATACCATTGAAAAGATTTTTCATATATGTCATCAGTGTTGGGCAAGTTACTTTGAAAAAGTAATTCAATTATAGTTACTAGTTACTTCGTCAAAAAAGTAACTGAGTTAGTAACTGAGTTACAATATTCTAAAAGTAATTAATTACTTGAAAAGTAACTATTGCGTTACTTTAAAAAAAAAAAAAAAAAAACGTTTAACCCTCTGGGGTCCAGGGTATAATTGGCCATTTTTTACTACTTTTGATTTTCCCTCCACATTTTACCTTTAAAAACTATTTGCTTTGCCTTGTTTGGTATCATTGTTTTTAGCACAACATCACGTGTCTGAATTTACAGTTATGTTCTCATTTTGACATACTGTATTAACACAATTGATCTAAAATCAGACAAAAAACAAAATCCGAGTAGAAAAAGTTATATATTTTACGGTAACAACCACAAACATGTTTAATGAATCATATTTCATAACTTTAAATGCAAATATAAATTGTCAATTTTAAAATCCTATGCACAAGTTTTGCAAACAACAAAGTTATTTGCATCCATTTACCTTTTACCTTGATTTTTTAAATAACCATTTCAAACTATTTACAGAACAATCAGCTGTTCTGCATTAAATAAGATGCCACACAAATTATTTGTGCCACTCCAAAAACATAATGTCTGTCCACTATAAAGGAGAACATCACAGCCTGATACCTGCAGGTCTGACAGCAGCAGGTGTATCACTCCTTATTCTACCTGGAGACAGCAGTCGCCTCATTGTTCTGACACACAACACAAAACTATCCACAACACTACACACTAACTACACAAGACAACATATTAACTACACACTCCAAACACGCTAAACGTCACAAATCTCTCACATCTCAAAACTCGCTCTCTCTCTTTTTCTGCTCTCTCTCTCTCCCTCTCTCTCTCTCCGTCACTCCTAAAACGTCCCCTGTGCTTTGTGGGGTTTTGTTTTTTTTTTTTGCTCAATAGCAGAGAGTGCTTGCTAGCGCTAACGTGGCGAAACTATTGAGGTAAAAACGCCGCGTATATATTGTTTATCATGACTCTGGTTTTACGTGGCCCATCAACACAATTTAAAACTGGTATATATCACCTTGTTGCTTTGTCTTTAAGTGGTCGTGTGATTGGCTTACCACGACTACTTTATTCTTCCTCAGTCAAACAGCAGCACTCATGTGATTGTTTTGCCCCCTTAGCTCCAGGTGTTGTGCAGTGATCGTGATTACCGTCCGCGGGAGCGCGCGCAGCTGCTTAAAGCTGTACTTACATAGTCAGCTACTTCCGTGCAGCTGATATAAGATGCGGTAAGCTGAACACAGCTTCAACCGTCTGTTTGTTGAAAAATAGTAACGGACCACGTTTCCTTGTTAGTAACTGTAACGGCGTTGTAACGATAGGAATAGTAATTAGTTAGATTACTCGTTACTGAAAAAAGTAACGCCGTTAGTAACGCCGTTACTTGTAACGCCGTTATTCCCATCACTGTATGTCATATATGAAAAACAACAGCTTTATATAAGAGGGGTTGTTGTTTAAGGCTAGAGAGCTGCTAAAGCTCACCACAGAGTATAATCCAAGTTTGACATCTATTCCAGTGTCTTCAGCTTCTAGATACAGGTGAAGCTCCGCACTGCTGATTCTTTTAGTTTTTCTGTTTGCAACAGCTGTAATTATGTGTTTTTACAAGTATCTACTAACTACAACTCCCTGTGCAGACCTGGATGCTCCTACTAACGTCTTCGCCCAAGATGAGACAGAGTTCAGCTTCAGGGTGCACTGGGATCCCCCTCAGGCAGAAATTGATGGCTACATGCTAACATATAGCTCTTCTGAGGGCTCAAGTGAAGAAATTGTAATTGGGTCTGACAGTACTTCATACACGCTGACTGGCCTGAGGCCTGGGGTCCTCTACACTGTCTACATCTGGGCTGTCAAGGGGAGTAAAGCCAGCAGGAAGATCTCGACACAAGCTGAGACAGGTCTCAGAAATGTAACTTTCTTTTCAAACCACAGCATTAAATGGCTAATGTCAAAGTTAAACAAAACCCATTTCCTTGCCTCTTACATGATAATATATTTTATGTTACGTATAAAGATACAATATTGTCCAAACGTCTTGAGTCATCCCTCATTTTTTAAAAATTTTGCTCCCAGTGAGGCAGACTTTCTTGTAATTTTCTAAAGAGTTATTGAGCAATAGTTCCCCTGGCTTTATTGGTGTCTACACATAACACATAACTTTGCAAAGAACTGATTTTAAATTGTATTTTCAGGCTCTTTGTTATTCGTTCCCATTTCTTGTTTGAATCTATGAAAAATGCCAAAGATAACACAGTTTGACAGGCATAAAATATTATTTTCGAACTACCTGTTGGCGAAAATCTTGGCATATATCAGGATAATGTGTAGTGTGTCCTCAAAAATATTTAAGGAGAAAAGAAGAAGTGGTAGGCTATCTACAGCAGATGAACAGTACCTGAAAGTCCTGTCCATAAGAAATAGGAAACACACCAGCAAAGTCCTGCCACAGGATCTGAGAGATGTGTCTGGCCCTTTAGTTTTGGTCAGCAAAGTGGAACATGTTTGCATTTCTCCTTCAGATTCATCTATTGTTCACTGAAGCCTCGTCAGAAATGGTCTCAGTGGAAAGGTGGCTGTCAAGAAGCGATTCTTAAGGAAGGGAAACAGGGAGAAGACTGAGGAATGTTAAATCACAGAGGAATCAGAATACAAATCAGTGCCATAGAGCTTAGGGAGTGATGAATCAAAATTTGAATTTTTTAGTAAAGTCGTCATCAAAACCTCAGGAGAGAGGTACATCATTGAGTGTCTAATGCTGTGTGTAAAACACATTGGATCTTCTGTCGAATGTCTTTCAAGAAACCTGGAGAACCAATGCTGAAGACTATTTAAAGAAATGACAAGATAGTTTGTCCAAGAGAGTTCAGAATGTGTTGAAGAATCGAATTGGTCACACCAATACTGACTTTAACATGATTGTTTGAACATGTTTGAGTAAATCGCTAACCCTTCCCAATTCCTCCAAAAGTATTAATTCTAAATTGTCAGCACTGGTCTACAGTCGCCTTGACATAAAGTTTTCATAAGGTTTATCAACCAAATAACTGGATTTATTATATTCCTGCACATTTTTTAGATTAATTTAATTTGTCATAATAGTCCAGATGACTGTAATATTCATCATTAGAGTTTGTGTATTAATATCTTCCCCTAGAACTGGACGCGCCTGCTAACCTCTTAGCAGAAGATGAAACAGAATCCAGTTTCAGTGTTTCATGGGATCCCGTCCAGGCAGAAATTGATGGCTACATGCTAACCTACACGTCCTCTGAAGACGGCTCTAGTGGGGAAATCCCAGTGGGGGCAGATGAGTCTGATTATTTGTTGACTGGTTTGAGGCCTGGGCTCCTCTACACTGTTTACATCTGGGCTGTCAAGGGAGACAAAGCCAGCAGGAAGATCTCAACACAAGCTGAGACAGGTGTCAGATTCCAGTTTTGTTAAAACAAATTGTCTGACTAGTAAATTCATGTTTAATACCCTAGAGCTTCACATGCCCCATAATTACAGCTTTTCTGACCAGACAGCAAGTCAACCTCCTTGTAAACCTTAAAAAAATGTCTCTCAGATGGTAGACCAATCAGAATCAGCTTGTTTGTTTAAAGCAATTTTCCAACGTATCCATTCATCAGTTCATCCATCTACTTGCCAACTTATTCTTTGGGTCAATAAGGGGGAAAGCAGCCCAGACATCTTTTTCCCCAATAACTTACCTCAGCTCTTCCTGAGCAGTCATGTGCCAGCTCACAGCATGTACTGGAACAACCCAGCCATTTCCTCTCAGTCAGTCATGCCTGCACTCTGGCCTGCTCTTTCCCATTGACTATTATGCTCACTATTCGGAGCAGTTGCTCCTTTTATAGTTCCTTTCCAGTCGAAGGACCCTTCCTTGATTCATGCAAACTCAGATCCATTCAGGTTAGCCAGCATATTGGAGAACTTCATCTCAACATCTTTTATTCAACAGTATGCTAATTTCAATTGCTTCTCAGCGTCTTTGATTGCAAGGGAAGCATGGATTGAAGAGTTCTCTTAAAGCCATTTTCAGTCATGACATAGAATATGTCAGCAGTTTCTGAACTGTGGTGATCACAAGCACTTTTCTTCTTCAAACTACAGCACCTTGGACCTATAGCATAGCAAAAAACAGCTGAAACTGAAATGTTTCTTGACAGAAAAACAAGACATTTTTAGCAATATCAGAGGAATATTTGACCAAAAAATCTCCCTGCATCATCAAATATAAATACCACATTCAAGTAATAAGTACTCTCCTTTCTGACAATCAAACAGGCAGTTAAAATTTTAATCCTCTTCACCAAAATCAAGTAATCCGCCTGCTGCTAGATTTTTAGAGCCCCAAAATCTGTCTTTATTCTGTTCTCTATGCTCTTAATCATATTTTTGTACAGAACTGGATGTTCCTATTCACCTGTGTGGCGAGAGAAAATCTTAAGTGGATCATCAGACCACATTAAGGCAGGAATCAGTAGATATAATTTTAGATGTGATGAAAACACTGTTAAAGAGACCTCTTAGGAGCTGAATAGTTTCTAACTGAAGTCCTGACTCATCATTTCCTTTAAACCACTTTGGGCCTGTGAAATGTGACGCAAACCACCAGGTTTCTAAATGGACAAAGTGAACTTAAAAAACATCAGTATTACATCAGTATTCATCATGTACTCACAATCATGATACTAATGCTTGTAGAAAATTCAAGCTAAGTTGTTTCATCCCCCTGATGTAGTGAAAGATGAAACAACACATCTTGTAGTTTGCACAAGCAGTTCTTGAAATGTGCATGAGTAGTGCAGTAAACCTCTTCTACTAACATCTTCCTTTAGAACTGGATGCTCCTGCTAACCTCTTAGCCCGAGATGAAACAGAATCCAGCTTCACTGTGTCATGGGATCCAGCCCAGGCAGAAATTGATGGCTACATCCTTACCTACACCTCTTCTGAGGGCTCTAGTGAGGAAATCCCTGTTGGGTCTGACAGGACCTCTTACATGCTGACTAGCCTGAGGCCTGGAGTTCTCTACACTGTCTACATCTGGGCCGTCAAGGGGGACAAAGCAACCAGGAAGATTTCAACAAAAGCACAGACAGGTCAATACAATATGAACAAGTGGATTTTTTTCCCCCCTTTTGGCGATATTGAAACACTTCTTTCTTATGAAACATTGAAAAAGGTCATTTTTCTTCTCTTAAAATTGTTGCAGCCTTGGGTTCTACTGTTAAATACATTGATGCATTTGGGCAGAGGAGCAGGATGTTGCAAAACCAGTTTCTCCTATTAAAGTAGTCCTTAATTGAATGTTTACATGAGCCAACTCTGAGCTTTAACTAGCTGTAAATGCTGAAAATACCCATTACTTTTAAATAGTGTTTACCTGTTTGTGGGACTCTCTGTTAGGATGAGAAAGCCCCCCAAAAATCTACCCAACTAAATTTTATGACACTTCATGGCAAGATGGAGAATACCCAAAAGAATAAACAATGGTGCAGCTCAAGATTATTTCCTTGATAATGAACAGCAGCATTTGAGTGTCCTTTTGTTATGTGTCAGCAGTATTGCACAAAAACTACCAGTCAGAATTTCTTAAAATTTCCTAGAGAGGCAGAGGACTGGCAGAGGAAGACACCATTAAATTGTAGTTCATCCAAAGCAATTTATTTAGTATTCTTTCTTACTAGACATGAAAAGCTGCACAGGGCCCATCAGTACCTTCTTTTAGTAATCAGTCCCAGGTGTTTTCAAATGCAAAAGCTCAAACATGTTATTGCTTTTATACTGGTAATAAAAAGATCCGAACCTGAGACCAGTAAATTATTACTAAAGTACATGTGGCCCTAGTTTTGGGGGTATACTGGTTGGGGAAAAAAGGCAAAAAGGCATCACGTTCTCTGAGCAGCTGCAGATGATTCAAACTCAGTGAGTTTCTGATGAAGAGACAACCAGTTTGCACAGACTTGACTGCTGTGGAGTTGACCAGAAATCTTTTTACATTTCTTTCTGATGACAAACAATATTGGAATAAGTTGTACTTCTTGGCATAGCTTGGTATTGAGAGGGATCAAAGATTAAGTATAGCTGGAGATTTTTAAATGAACTAACATGCAATCACAGAGTCAATATTTGTTTGTTTGGAACCTCTAAAGTACCAAAGACCACCTCTAACTGGAATATGATTCCCAGAGGTCAGGTCACATGGCGTGCCTCAGAAGTTAGTTTGGAGTAAAAAGCAGCAGCACGTGGTGATCGTGTTACAACAGGGGCATCTTTGTGATTCACAGATGATCTGTAAAATCATCTGGGAGCGCTAAGTGAAAGCTGGGTCTTTTTCAATTAGGCAGCAAATGGCCAAGTTTTGGATGATAAACTTTTCTCATCGTAACTCATCAGCGGGCAGAAGGCCAGTGTGGTGCTGTGTTCAAACAGGAGCATTACTGTGTCAAACGATATCATCTGGGACACATAAAGGAACATGTTATTACATTTGTGACTTTATTGGACCTAGTAAAACGCACCATTATTATGTCATTTAAAGCTGTCTCAAACCAAACTGTTTCACAGATTTGTCAGGAGCGTAATGATACCCAAGGTGCTGCTCAAAATGTCATTCTTCACGCTGTTTTGCCCTTTTATTTTTTTAAAAAAGTAATTTTTTAATACAAACAGAAAATGGTTTTGGATGATTTTGCACCTTATGGTGGCATAGACTTCCCCTAATTTCTTGAGCCATGGGAGGTTAAAGCTCCAACTGCTCTAACAGGCATCTTGGTGTCAGACAAATTATCTCAGCTTCTGCTTCAGGTCAAACTCCCAAAGCATTTAAATAAGAAAGCATAAGTACTAGCTTATCTGCACAGGCAAATTGTAACTGTGCAGGCAGATGGTTGTCATGTCTTGTGTTGTGTTTCATGTGGAGAAAGTCTGAAAATCTAAATTGCCAATTTAATCACCCTGAATCAAAAGCTCTACATTTTAGGTTCACAGAGGAAAATAATAGACAGACAAATGATTAACATTATCAGGAAAAACCATGTAAAAGCACCTATTGTTTATAGCAATCATTAATTTGTTCTTAACAGTTTAAATTTTTGGGCTAAAGGTTTGTAAATGGAGAAAATGTTTATTTACCAAATGAAAACATGATATTATCAAATGCATTAATGACTAAATGACTGTCACTGAGCTGTAATCCACTTTGATTTGCACTCATACCCACCAGACATTGATTCTCCCAAGGATCTGAGGGCTGTAGACGTGACGCTGGACTCTGCTTCTTTAACTTGGACTCCTCCTCTGGCTGACATTGAGGGTTACATCCTCACCTACAGGGATGAAGAGGGAAACACGGAGGTAAGTCGCCATAATGATTACCACATATGTGTTTGCACCATAGAGCACGGTATTCACACTTATAAACCACCTATAATATTCAAAGGCGCAATTTCTCAGATATTATGTTGTTTTCACTTCTTGTGTAACTTTAGCAGCAAAAAAAACAAGACCTGAAGGTGAAGGATGCAAGGATGAAGGATGATTCCTCTTATTCTGTACTGGTTATAAGCAGAATCTCTGGGCAACATGTTCTCCTAGTCTCAGTCATTTAAATGACATTTGGGAAATTGACTGGGGCTAAAGGTGCATGTTAATCTTAATCTCTGTAGAACACTGACCTCTTGTGGCAATAAACAAAGCAAACCTGGTAGAAGTAATCAGCTTCTTTTGTTGCTGTTTGCTGTCTTTTTAAAATTGAGATCGAAGTAATTAAACCTAACACAATTTACTTTTTTGTCAGAAACGTTAAATCCATAATGTGATGCTATTATATTCAATGTTCTGTTATATGTTTTCATCAGACTGCTGAAAAGCAGCTTGTAGCCGGTGAGAGCAGCTTTGCTGCATCAAGTCTTGAGATGGGGAAGAGGTACATTGTCACTATTATTGCCTACAGGGGCAACAAGAGGAGCAAGGTGGTAGAAACCATCTTCAAAACAGGTTTGTGCCACGTCACTTAACATCTCGTACTCTGTTACAAATCATCGGTATGAAAAAAACTCTAATAATCTTCCCACCACACCCCCGTCACCAGTTGGTCTCCTGCACCCATTCCCCATGGACTGTGTTCAGATCATGAAGAACGGCAATAGGAGGAATGGTGTCTATACAGTCTATATTAACAATGACCGCTCCAAACCTATAGAAGCTTACTGCGACATGGACACTGATGGAGGCGGCTGGCTGGTAGGAATTTTTGATATGATATCAATAAAGAAGCTCACAGTGTGGAACTTTTGTCTAACAATGAGAGTGACTACATGAACACTGGCATGTGCATGTGACTTATTTGCTCCTGGGTTGTATTATGGGAAGTGGATTCATTTCTTTTGGAGTCTGAATGAGCCATGGGACTAAAATAACTCTTGGTCTCACCTGATTCAGTTTAGATTTTTAGCTCCATGCCTGTGTGAAGCTGCAACGCTAAATCAAAGGAATCCCTAATAAAGGCTGTTCAGTTTATTGGCTGGTCAACGCTGTCTGCCAGTATTAGTCTCGCTTTGAATAACAAAGAAACAGTGGTGAACAAACTGACCCAATGCTGGTTATGTATATAAAAAATTTATTAGACTCCAAGACGTATTTTCTGCATCAAATCTGGAAATCCAGTATCGATTGGGCTCAACTCCCTAATGATAGCACTAAATAGTTAGAACAAACCATTTGAAATGTTTGTGTAACACTTATGAGTGCTTTCTACTTTTAGGTGCTTCAGCGCCGTAACATTGGCAAGCTGGACTTTATGAAACGCTGGAGGCAGTACATTGCAGGTTTTGGCAACTTAACCGAGGAGTTCTGGATTGGTGAGCACTTCAGTGTTTTGGGAAAGAGGGCTTTTCTGCAGACAGGCATAAACATGCACATTTGAGCATTAAAGGAATGTCTAGTGTGTTCTTGATATTCTCTGCTTGTGTTTTTCCTCAGGTCTCGATAAAATATACGAGCTTACCAACACTCCTACTCAGTATGAGCTGAGGTTTGATTTGGGTGTGGGCTCAGAGAGAGCGTATGCTGTATACGACAACTTTAAGATTGCACCAGTCAAGCAGAAGTTCAAGCTCACCATTGGCAAATACAGTGGGACAGCAGGTGACTCTTGCTCCTTAACTATAGGCAACATAAAAGGCTGAGGCTGTGCAGACAAATCAAACAGCTTTCAAGAATTATATTCTCTGTGGCACTTAAATGGAATGAGTTATAGCCAAAAGGTGATGGCTAAAATAGCAATGAAACAGACAGGGTCAGAAAATAGAAGGGTTTCAAGCGGGAGGCACCCCACCGGTCATGCTGTAGGATGCTGAGAAAGAAATGTACCCAACAGTAGGTGGGATATTTGTTTCAGAAACTTACATTCAGTCACTTATAGACAGTATCTATATAGGGATGAAAGCAAGGCTTAAGTGGGCTTTGAGGCCAGACAGACACAGACACACACAGCGAGAGCTATGCTGTGTCTACATATAACTCAGTGTGCTGAAACAACATGTGCTGCAGAACTGAATCACTCTATGTTTGGCGTTATATTCAATTTCTTCCATCAAGCAACACATGAAAGAAAAAGAAGTGACCAGCAGATCAGCAGTAATATATCTTGTGGTTAGAGGATGGTACAAAGTCTGTTGTTCTTACGGTAATAACGGTGCAATCCTAATTTTCTCGATGATCCCCAGGTGATGCCATGACCTACCACCAAGGCCTCCCCTGGACTACCATTGATTCAGATAATGACATTGCCCTGACCAACTGTGCTCTGAGTCACCGTGGCGCCTGGTGGTACAAAAACTGCCACCTGGCCAACCTTAACGGCAAATGGGGTGAAACCAGGCACAGCATGGTAAGTGAATGAGACTGTAGCACCTCAGCAGCAGTAAACTGTGGTTTATTGGATTCAGTGTTGATTTTCTAGTTTTCTGGATAACATACACAAAAACACACACACACATATTTAAAGCAACAGTATTGTGCAAATGTCTTGAGACTCATTTCTTTATATTTTTCAATGAAAATGGGAAATATGTGCAGTGATTTACTGAAATGTGCAAACATTCATACATGCAGAAACAGTTAGTGCATTTCTAATGACCTTGAAAATCAGTATTTGATATGAACACCTTTATTCAACAAATCGTTTTTATCATTTCTTTAAGTAGCCTTCAGAAATAGTTTTCTGGGTGTTTTTGAAGATCATTCAACACTCTTCTCTGGATGTTTCTTCCTTTTGTTCCATTCTATGTCAAGATGATCCAACACCACTTTAGTAATGTTGATGTTCGGGCCAGATTCATCTCTCAGGGCCTGCATATGTTCTTTGTTGGACTTGTTTCCTATTTCTTAAGGTCATGACTTTAAGATACTGCTCATCTGCTGTACAAAATCTAGCACCTTTATCTTTTGTGCTCCATTTGTCCAGATGGGCAACATAAAATCTAAGCTCTGCATTAAGTCACACTTTTACTGTATCATCGTTATACCATACCGCTTCACCAGTTGGTGGCTGACTATATTACATCATAATAGACTTGTATTAACCCTGTAATTACCCGAAGACTGTGACCAGTTAACAACATGGGTTTTCTGGACAAGTCCCATCAGTCCATCTCTACCATAACATTTTTACGTTTATGGCAAACATTACTGAAAGCTTGCCTCCTAAACAGTTTAGGAGTTTTACTATACTGAAGAAAACTTTTGGATTTCAAAAATCTTCTTTACTCTTTTTATTTATCAGTCCTCTTCAGTCTGAAAATATGTAATTCAATAGTTACTGTCCAGCTGTGACCCGTGATGCAGAGCAGGTTATCCATAAATCTGTATTAGTGGGCACTGTGTGAATAGGTGAATGCAGCTTGTGGTATAAAAGTACTTTGAGCAGCCGAAACTATTGGAAAAGAGCTCTTTGAATGCAATCCATTTTCCATTTCCATTTTGAAGATCAGATGCATTTTTAGTTGCCTTTCCAACCATTTTTCACCTTATATATAACAACATTCTCTGTTAGGATTTAAAACAACACACAAGTACCACAACTAACTGCTGTGAAGGAAAAACACATCACTGTTATTTAGGATCTTTACTAAGCATCTTATAGGGAAACAACAAAAACAAAAAGAAGGTAAAAAAAAAAAGCTTTCTGGGAGGCTGCTCCCTGGTCAGCAATCAAAGACAACTTCACCCCAGCCCACTTCTACTTGTTTTGTTTTGGATTGTTGAGGTGAAGCAGAAATGGCCAGCATCCATCAGAAGTGATAAGAAAACACATTTCTCACACCAGCTATAAACCATAAGTGTTTTTACCAGGCTGCTTGGGTAACAACAACAGTTATTATGTCTAAGGAAGACTGATACCGAAGGAAATGCCAGGGGATTTCTCTGCTCTTGTCGAGATTTCATCCATAATATTGCCGTTGCAGATGTCTCCTGCAATGTTTGTCGGCAAAATGCAATAACAGTCAAAACAAGTTTGTACTCACATGAAATGAAGCAGCGGTAGGTATTTATTACTGCATGTCATTCCGCCTGCCTGTCATGCCACTTGCCTCTTTTGCGACTCGATCTCTCCGCTCGCTGTCTCCCCCTTTCATTACGACTCTCCTGTCTAAACATACGACATTTCTCCTCTTCCCTACTTTGCCCCAATCAGCATCTCTCTCAATCTGCTGTTTTTGCTGTCAGGGGGTGAACTGGGAACCGTGGAAGGGCCACGTGACATCCCTCGACTTCACTGAGATGAAGATCCGACCTGTGGGAGCCCTGTCCAGCAGGAAGAGGCGATCGCTGGCGGCTAGGGAGAAAAGCAGAAATGCAAAACTCCAAAAGAAATAGAAGAGCGCCTGTGACCACATCAGCCCCATCAGCCTGACATCACACAAGCTTTTGGTGTTTCTGTACATATGTACACATGCATGTTTTAATACTCTAGACTAGAATACCTACTGGTCTCCCTCTCTGTGTGTCTCAATTCTTGGACAATATGTACACTTTTTAGAAAAACTAATACCTTAATATCTGTTCATATGCACAATAGAAATTCAAAGATTTACTGTGACTACAAGAAAGTGTCAAATGACAAACGTCCTTTGACTTTTTTTGACATTAATTGGTTTTGTTTATCACTCAAACTTGAACCTGTTTATATTGCTTGTGTTATATTTGCTTATTTCACATCCTCCAAAGAAATTGAGTGCATGGTAGAAAACAAAAATAGCTTGTCTGTTGTTGGGTTTTTTTGTGGATCAGGTGTAGACTATTAGAGTTAGCACCCTGAGTTTATTGATTGTGAAGCCAGCTGGCTTCGTCACATTAAACTGCCACTGTGCTTCTAACACTGTCACATCACATCAGTTTGTGTGGGACAAGGCCGTCAGTAACAACGGATGGCTGTCTAGAGACGCCAAAGTGCTTCTGCTTTACATTCAGATGACCAAGACAGCTAATATCCATCAATGTGACGTGCCTTTATCAAATGTCAATAGGAATGAAGTTTGTTTGCCCCATCTTCGGGAGCATAATGACCAAACTCTAGTTTTTCAATCTAGAAAGCTGACAGAAGTTATTAAAACTTCTTTGACTTTGACTTTGCTTGATTACTTTTTTCTTTTTTTCTTTTTTTAACACATTTTTGTTACAAACTTGGTTTAAGTGACAAGGGCTGAGCACATCAATCAACTTTTCTCCTAATCTGCCAGAAGTTATTTGATTTGCAGTCAGTGACTCTCACACATTACATTCCCCTAAAAGTTATTATGATTTTTTTAACTTCCAGCTAATCCTTAGGATCAAAACTTTGAAGGTCAGAAATGAGGAAATAAAAACCTGTTTATCCATATTTTATTTACTAATTGTATTCTCAAGCTGACATTATAGCTGCTCTTTCATATTAATGCAATCATTCAGGGAATAAAAATAAAACATTTTTTATATGTGAAAATCTTGTTTGTTTTTCTCATCTCAATATAGCGATGGCCTTATGGGATATAGGCAAGCAAGTTGTACTAAACCTTTTTTGCTTTGCAGATTTTAATGAGTTGCTTTGAAAACTGAATATGTTACCATGGAAAAGCCAGACAAAATGATATAGTTATTCAGTATATTTGTGTGTTTCACTGCTGTAAGAAGATACATAACAACCCCCCAAAATTCTGCAGACACACTAGAAGCTACATTAAGTTTTATGCAGACATATTGAAGCAGTAAATGCTGATGCATGCTTCTTTAACTTTGTCTTATACATTTGTCTACGTATGTATGCATAGTAATGGACTTATTAGTTCTTTTCATTTTTATTTAATTATATTTTTGTCTGTTCTTTGGACCTGAAGTGCTCCATTAAAGGACTTTCTGGAGACAAATCTTGTCTTCAGCTAAATTTTTTTTACAATAAATCATTCATGTTAATTTGGGGATATACAGGCACCGGGCAACTGACTAGGTGCACCCATTCAACTGTTTTTTAATATCTAATGAGCTAATCACACAGCCATTCAATGCATTTAACATGTTAATTTTGAAGTCGAGCATAAGAATAAGGAAGAAAAGGTGATTTAGGTGACTCTGACTGAGCTGGTCTAAGTGTTCAGAAACTGCTAACCTAATGGGAGTTTCCCACACATCCATCTCTGGGGTTTATGTGGAATGGTCTAAAAAAGCTTCACAGCATACCCATCTTCTGATGGTTCCTTTCAGCAGAGAAGCACACAATGTCACAAAGCTCAAATAACCTCAAACTGTTTTCTTGAATGTGAGAATTAGTTCACTGTACTCAAACGGCCTCCACAGTCAACAGATCTCAATCTGACAGAGCACCTTTGGGAAGTTGTGGAGCAGGAGATTCACATCATGGTTGTGCAACCAACAAATCTGCAGCAACTGTGTGATGCTGTCATGTCAATATGGACCAAAATCTCTGAAAATTGCTTCCACCACCTTGAATCTGTGCCATGAAGAATTAGGACAGTTCTGAAAGCAATAGGAAGGCCAACCCTGCAGAGAATGGATGGATGGATGTTCAGTGCTTATCACTATCTTGTTTTCCTTGTATTGATGCTTAATTTTATTAATAAGACATAAATAAAACCTCTCAGTCAGACATGAATTTGCTACGGCATGAATCTGACCTGTGAAACTCAGCTGTTCTTTCTTTAGTACCACACCACACTTTCATCATACTGAGTTGAGCAACTACATTTGCAGGAACTGATGATTGTTTGCTGTCTGGTCTCAGAGCAGTTTCCCAATTCTCTATCTCATAATCTGCAGACAGAAGCAGCCACTGGCTCTCTGCGCAGGAGCTGTTTTTATCAAGCTGCTGAGGGTGTAGGGAAAGGATATAAAAAGGTCATCACGCCATTTAAACACAAAAAGATACCGAAATAAGATATAATCTGTTCAAACAACAGTGGAACACTTTTAGAATGAGTAAGTGAAAAATGTCTTGGGGTTTTTTTCCCCAAGTGTTTATTCATCAAAATCAAATAAGAGTTTGAGAAGGCTGCTGACAAAAATTTTGCCAGCAAATATTTCTAGCATAGCAATTCATATCAACTTTGAAATGAAAGGTCTCACAAAAGCTCATTGATGCGAGAGGCCTTTTCAGGCACAGTGATTGCAAATTACTTTAAGGAGATTGGTTCCTGCCATTGCTTTACGGGGCAAGTGGTTTGCTCAGTGCCAGGATAAACAGAGAGGAGAGAAAACACACTTTGCCCTGTTTGTCTCTCTCTTTCTGCCTCTCCCTTCTACGTTTGTGCATATATATAGTACAGTATAAGGTTGCTGACATACACATTTGTCTGAATTTTGACACTTATGCCTTGGGTTCAGTGTGATGTATTTTTTCCATGAGAGAACCTGGTATCTTGGTAACAAGTTGGTGTTTGTTTAAAGGGGTGGAGTGTGAGCAGTTCATGGAAAGAGAGAGAAACTGCAAAACAGAAGACATTTGAAATTCAAGATAGCCACTGTCACACAGCACACGGGAGCACTAAGAATTTCCATTGACTCATTTCTGCAACACTGTGGATTCTTTCTTTTTCTTTCTCCCTTTCTTTTTTTCTTTCTTTCTAGGGAAACTGAATGTTTATTTAAAGCTCATTATCAACCAGGGATCTATAAACCCTCAGAGCCTTGATTGACTCTTTTTGAATCATTAAGCATTCTCTAATTAACAACCACGTTTTCTGGCCTTTCATTAAATTTATTAAAGGCGAAGGTGTAACTGTTCTTAGTTTCTTGTATACACTCTTTGCAGTCTATAACTGCCTTAATTCTTTGTAGCATCGATTCAACAAAGTCCTGGAAACACTCCTCAGAGATTTTATTTCTTATTGACATGATAGATTTGTCAGCTCCACATCCATGATGTGAATCTCCCGTTCTAACACGACCCAAAGGTGCTCTATTGGATTGGGATCTGGTGACTGTGGAGGCCATTTGAGTACAGTGAACTCATTATTGTCATGTTCGAGAAACCAGTTTAACCAGAGAAAGAGAGAAACCAGTTTAAGATGATTTGAGCTTTCTGACATAGCAATTCTGGAAACAGCAATCAGGGCACACAGGAACAATCCTCAAGAGGGCTGCGGAGTCTAAGTGATCCAAAGTGTGCCACGAAACTATCCTCCACACCCTTACACCGCCACCATCGCGAACCCTTGGTACCAGGCATGATGGATCCATGCTTTCATGTATGAGCTATAGCACGAGTTTCCTGTTCTTACCTGACAGGAGTGGCACCCGTTATGGTCTACTTCTGCTGCTGTAGCCCATCTGCTCCAGAGTTTGACATGTTAAGCATTGAGTGATCCTCTTTTACATACCTTAGTTACAATAACTGTTTATTTAAGTTACTGTTGCCTTCCTATCTGCTCAAAGCAGTCTGGTCATTCTCCAGCAAGGTTCAGAAAGCTACTTTCACTCAGAGACCTTCTGCTCACTGGATATTTTGTCTTTTTTGGGCCATTCACCACCAACAACAATGTCAAGATTAACATTGTTTAAATAACTTTCTGTAGGCACCAGATGTCTATGAATGATTAAGTTCATGTTTGGTTTAATGATTCATAGATTAGTTACATAATTAATCTTTTCAGAATTAATACATTTGAACATTTAAGTTATGTTTACATAAGGTAATATAAAGGACATGTCACTGTTTGGGATAAGAATCTAAAAGAGGTGCCTACCACTTTAAGCATGTAAGTGCAATGGCAGCGTGTGTGGTTTAGGAAGAGAAGCATAGACGGAGAGGCTAGGAGTCTCACGGTTTTCTGACCGTGTACACAGGTTGTTCTGGATAAATATCTTATTTTTTGGAATGTTCATGTTTATTTTGGAAGGAGTTCATTGTTACATCTTTAGTTTGTAATAAATAAAACAATCTTCAAGTCATAATTCAACTGGAAGGATTTGTTTTGGAAACCAGGAACATGTGTCAGCCATAGAAGCCTTTTTTGAACTTGGTCTATTGGAAGTGTCCCTACACCTTCCTTCCATAGGCTGATGCTCAATTTTGACCTTCATCAGGTTCTTCATGTTGACCAAGTGGATTGAGTTGCTCCCATGTGATTGGCTGATTAGATACGTGCTTTAAGTTGAACCTAACAAAGTGACCAGTGACTGTATATCCTAATCTCTCAAGTGTTACCATTTACATTTATGACAGACTTCACATATTATTTGCACGAATGTGTTATGAGTTACATCCAAATGCTCAGATGAAGTGCTCACTTGAAATGCTAAAAAAAACCCTGTCATCACTGCAATTTTTGTGTTTCATTTTGCCTTGGCAAAGCATACACTTAGTTGTCAACAAAGTGGTTACACCTCCTGGCAGAATGTGCGGTGCCTTATTTTATTTTATTTTTTTTCACATCTCTGTAAAAAAAAAGTAGCAAGCTGTCAAAGATAGTACCCAACGACACCTCAGGCTTTAAAGGAACATGTTTACATGTTGAGATTCAAGTTATGGTGATACTCTGACAACACCAAAAATCAGGAATCCGTGAGATGTAACGAATTTGTACAAAGTGCACGTCTTTTGTCAAACACGAATTGCTCCTCGAGCCAAACAGATTACGTGCATCAAAGATTTCTTAGCTACGGCTTTCAAATCAATGATGAAAATTATATGTTCACGAGGATCACTGCGGGCAGAAGTGCTTATTAATTGCTTTGCTTCAGCAGCTTTCCGTTTTCTTTGATTACAGATCATACCTAACTAAACAATGGTCCAGCTTTTAGTTGACTTTTTGCTGCAATTTGTCGCAGTAACGGTGGATGGTTCTGTTGTGTAATAGAAAACTTTGCAGTATGGAATCATTCACAGCAGGCGTCATATTCTATGTTTATGTGCCACAGCAGGGATCATAGTCTATGTTTATTTTATCCTCACATTTCACAGTCCATCATACTTCCTGTGGTCTCTTCAACCGCGGTGAGTTGACACGCTGCAAAAGCGATCAGGAACTTTGTTCTCATTGGCATGCATATGTGCTCCAAGTAAACGCATTGCTTGTATACACAGTGAATTTTTGTAAGCATATTGTCCTGGCAGCCACACTGAATGAAGACGCCTGTGCAAACGAAAACATAATGACTTCGTGTCAAAACCTAAAGGCTCCGTTAACTTCAATTTAAATTAGAAATAGAAAAATGAGATCCCACAAAGCTAGAAAAATACTTTATTTCTGTCCCTGTCATCTCCCATACTGTTTTTATATGCTTTATCATTGTTTCTCTATATATCATGATAAATTATGCATGCAGAGCAACCAACAAAACCCAGTCATGCACATAATTAAAACAAAAAGAATCACATCAGCACTTTTTTAACTGTGGAACAATGCAAACATGTCTTAAGTAAACAATGTCATGCATAATTAGACGGGCGGGAAAAAAAAACATAGCGCGATCTTGCAGGAAGCTATCCACAAGGGTAAATCTGACGCTCAAACAGATGACAGATACTCTCACCTCCATTTCCTCTGATCTCAGAGAACTGAAGACAATATACACTACGTGTTATTTTCCCTCCCCCAACTCCTGCAGCTAATTTAAACAGTGCTTTGAAAATAAATTATGATCAGTTTAAAGTGACGGAGGTCAAGTCACTGCCTAACAAGTGCTGAAGAAAAATGCATGGATGTGTGGACATGAGCGGAAATAAAGTGTTATCAGACACTTGAGCTTAATATATATATATTTATAGCACAGAGACGTGAAAAAAAACAACAAGCCATATTTGGAATACGTTTCCCATGGCTCTCTTGTAAACAATTTAATCGCCAGGCAAATGACCTGGAATGAATTTAAAATATGATTAGAATTCATGTGTGAAAAAGTCAAATGACAACCATAAACATGTTTTTTTTCTATATTTGCCACAGTGATAAAACTAATCTTTGGATCTTACTGCACAAGTGACTTTATGCTAGTATTTAATGGGAAAACCATGGATTAACCTTTAATATGCTTTCAATTTAAAGTACGACCCAAGGCATAGCAAATGACAGAAAACGAGACGTAACTACTCAACCAGCGACCAGTGTTCACAAAAGGCACGTAGTACCTCTAAAAGTCTCTTTTGGTCAACAAGAATAGATTACCACAGACCCACCAATTTGTGAATTCCTGTTTCACAAGTACTGATTTGACTGATTACAATGTTAGTAATTATTTTCTTATCTTTGCACAGTGTCAGGCAAGCTGTTTTCTCTTTGTATTATGAAAAGCTTACCAGCTGTCGTAACCAACCATAACCATATTTTTTTCTGCAGTGACTATTCTAACCTTACTGACAACTCAAAGCTCAGGTAACTCTGTCAGTGAATATAGAGGGATTTTTTGCTTGTTAGCATTAGCACCCTGTTAAATATAGAATTCCTGGTGTACCTTCATAACCAAGCAGGGAAGGAGCGCAATATACTAAACTATAGAAACTACAAAAGAAACCTTAATATAACAACTGTGGCCATTCTAAAGCCTCTATTATATCCATATTTACCATCATTTTGTGACCATTTGAAACCTGAGGGTGAACTAACTTTTAAATGAAGGGACACTACATGCTGATATGTTCCACTAATGGTGACCAACATTAGAAAATGCGCATCATGTTGTATTAGATAAGACTTTAAATTAGCAAATGAGACCATAGTCCGGACATTATTTAATGAGATCATAGATCAAAGGAAGGGTCATTTTATTATAAACTTCTTAACAGAACTTCTGCAATATGTGGAGCAGAAACATTAGAAAGGATGCAGTTTTAAGGCACTTTCTCACTTTCATAATTTTTTAGATCTGGAAGTCATATGCTAGTTTTTTACATACAGTCTGATAACTGCACTCTCCTGCCTGCCGGGTCATTAAAATATGCTGAAAGAGAAACAAGAAAGAGAAATGGGGAATTTTGAATACGTGAACTTGTTTTTATGAGGGGACCGTTCAAAATGGGACACAATGGAGCTGGAGCACAAAAAAAAATAATGTGGGCAACATGTTTCTTGTGTTTTTGATAGAACGGATGAGTATATACAGTCATGGTAAAAAGAAAGTACACCATCTTTTAATTCTAAGGTTCTATATCTCGGGACAGTGCGTGATACTCAGTTGATTACTTGATTAATTGATAATCAGCAAGTGCGACCACATCTATAAAATCTGCATTTGTTTCAGTTTTACAGGTCTGAACCATACAGGTGATCTTATTAAAGCAATTGTTGGTGCCTGTGATTCTGCAAAGGGTTATAGGTCCATTTCCAGATTATCTGAAGTCCATCGTTCTACTGTGAGAAAGACTATTCAGTGGAAAACATTCAAGATAGTGTTCCCAGTGTGGATACCCCATCAAATTCACCCCAGATTGTAACACACTACGAGAAACAGCTAAAAATCCAAGAGCTACACCTCAGACTCAGTTAGCATGTTAAGGAACATGACAGTCAATTAGAAAAAAAAAATAAAAGTATGGCTTAATTTGGAGAGGTTGCTAGAAGAAAGCCTCTTCTCTCGATAAATAGCATGGCAGTCTACAACACTGCATATGAATAAACCACAAGATTTCTATAAAATGTCCTTTGGACAGATGAGACCAAACCACATTTGGTGAAAACTGAAACAGCATATCACAACAATCATCTCGTGAACTGTAAAGCATGGTGATGGTGATGATTTTGGTTTGTTTTGCAGCCACAGGACCTGCACACCTTGCAGTAACTGAACTCTGTAAACCAAAGTATGTTGAAACTGGGTCATGCAACAAGAAAATTAACAGAAGAACAGCAGAAAATCTACAGCAAAATGGCTGAAAAAGGAAAGAATGAGGTGTTGCACTGAGGCCAGGAAACCTCAGTGAACTGAAGCAACATTGTAAAGAAGAGTGGGACAAAAATCCTTAACAACAATGTGCGAAATTGAGAAAGTCACACGATTTTGACAACGACTACGTCAAGTTGTTGTTTTTCACACCTTGCTTCTGCATTTTTGTTAACTATATAACCAGATCATTTTTTATGATTTCCGTTTATATAAAACCTTCAGCAGAACTTAAAGAGAACGTACTTTCTTTATGTCTTAACTGTAGATACGGTTCAATTTTTTGGTTTTTAAAGTGTTTCAGTTGTGGAGAAATATCTTTTAGCAAGTGCTGGGAACACTGACCGCATGGATTTTCTGTATCAAGTGAGCAGCATTAGAAATCTTCAGCAAGAGTCACCATTACAACAACCAGCTGCTTCTTTAACATGCATGTATATTTTTGAGATAGCTGCATTGTCAGGTTATTGTTTGAAAATGGGGAATTCAGTTTTATCATAAATTCTTGATTGACGAAATTATGATGTTGCCTATCAACTGCTAGCAAATGAAGGAAATTAGCAGAATGCTAGCATCCCTGCATTTGGTCTAGACGCAAGTGTAAACAAATATGCTTGCCTCTTAGCTTCTGTAGATCATTTGGTTAAATGATCACTCTGCACCATTTGTCTGTTATGAGCCACCCCTGTGTGGGCTAATCCATTTGGAACAGTACGTGGCGCGATTGACCATTTATGTGTATTGTGTGCTTGGACTGATTAAAGTTTACAGTGGAATAATATCCGGAGTGGTCACTGACTCATACCACCTCATGAGACAGCTACAGCTTCATTAACTCCTTCATTAACTGAGCATATTGAGAACTCTGGAAGTCCTCACACCAACAGGGAGCATCACAGTAGCATCCATGCTGGACATACAGTTTACATTTTCACCCCAATTCCAGTCTCTAGAATCAGTGCTCATATTTGTTTATGGATCTTACTGAATGTGTGACTCATATTCTGGTATGTAAGGGGATATCCTTGGATTAAGCTTCAATATCCTTTCAGTTTAAAGTACTAGGAGAGTTTAGCAAATGACAGAAAACAGGAAGTAACTACTCAACTGTTTACCAAATTGCATAAAAACACCTTGTACCTCTAAAAGTCTCTTCTGGTCAACAAGAATAGGTTACCACATAAAAAACCAAGTAACCTGTGAATTCCTGTTTCACAATTACTGATCATTATTTTAGTAATTACTGTCTTACCTTTGCACAGAGCCAGACAAGCTGTTTTCTCTTTGTCTTTGTAATAAGAAAAGCTAACCAGCTGTCGACAGCAGGTGTATATTTAGCATGCAGACATGAAGCTGAATCACGTAACTCTCACAGAGAAAGTAAAAGTAGTAAGAATAACTCTGAACAGGTCAAACTATTCCTTTAATTTTTTTCAGTTTTTAACATCATTTTACATTTTTATTTATGTTATAAGAAGCCTGCCACAGTCAGCATTTAATAACCAGTAAAAACTGTAAATTTTACTTTGACAAACACAAACCACAATGACGTGCTCGGCAAAAACCCCCGAACATGGCAGTGTGTTTTCTTGTTAAACGTCTCACTCTTGCAATTATTAGTCATCATACGTTGCCTGTGTTTTGCAAGGCAAGCTTTCATATTAAACTCAACACGTACAGTTTCTCTCTGCGAACATAAAGCAGAAGAGACAAACCCAAATTTCCACATGGGGACGTATCTGTCTGAGCCGTAATGAAATGAGTGGGGCCGGTTTTCCCAGCAGCACTTGAGCAAGAAGATCAACTTAGTGCCAAAATAAGCTAATGCATAAAGATGATGATACTGCTGAGACGCTTCTGCTTAATTGGGCCTTGAGATGTCGTACACTTTCAAAACAAGGAGCCTTCAGGCACAATCCACTTGAAGCCCGAATCGTTTGATTATTTCAGTTTCTTTTTACTGGAATTTTTGAAAAGTATGTGAATTTAATTAAGCTCAAACCAAAAATTACTTTGAATACTGTTCAAACCCGTTTCTAAAAACGTTGTATACACGTGAATAGTGAGACTTGATCAAATTTATGAGCATTATGTTTGTATCTCAACAGAATGGCAATAAAATACTGCTGGCAAATAATGTTTACCAGCAGTATCCATGTAAGCACTCATTGAACTTTTTAAAGAAATGCACGTAAAATGGATTTTGCAGTTATGGCACAATCACAAGTGTAGGGGAAGCTCTCAGCATGATGAAATATGCAAAGATGTATGCTTAGACAGCAATTTGTTTGTTTTAATTAAACACACTTTTGACAATCTGAAATTGTCCACATCCATGCTAGGAAGTTAGCCAAAAGTGATTACAAACAAACTTAATGCCAGTTTAACCTCCTAAGCCCCAACGCCCCCAGATACGGGGGCAAAAGTGCATACGGATCTGCTCTAAACCAACTTACGCCACCTCTTTCAGTATGAGTATCTTGTTTCTAGTTTCCATTGTTGTTTGTTTGTCTTTTTTTTTTTGGGGGGGGGGGGGGGGGGGGGTCTCACTTTATCTTTTACAAATGGTCTTTTTTTAATGCTTATTTGGCCCTGAATAGTGCAATAGTGAAGTTCCACTCCTGTGACAATGCTCTAACATCTTCAAGAAACGGGGGGAAAAATGTTGGAATGAAGAAAGTTTCTTTCTGTAGGCAGTGAGTTCAGCTTTTTAGATGTCAGTGCCTTTTGATTTAGAAATTGAGAGTCAATCACAGTCTGCATTGCAGCCTGAATGTGAGTAATGCAGCTTTCTGAGCACTGGGCAGACCCTAAATTGGCTCTCTCTCCCAAATACACACGCACTGAATTTCACATGGGAGCTCTAAGAACAAAGTGCTCTCAATAACACTGTGCTTCTCTTACACACACACACACACACACACACACACACACACACACACACACACACACACACACAAACACACACACACACACACACTTGCAGTTATATATGTGCTTCTGTCTTCATATTTCTTCCTTTATGTACCAAACACTAAAAAAAATGCTCATAAAAATGCTGTAAACATTGTCATAAAACCACCGCACGACATCTTATGAATGAAAAGTGACAACAATATATACACTCTTTACATATTTCAACCACATCTGTGCCCGCTACTAGGTGAAGTTCATCCTTTTTGTTTGGATATCAGCTCAGCAGAGTCCAAGAGCGTCCACGGTTTATGCTTTTCGGGATGCTCCATCAGCTCCTTTCCATAAACTCGTCAGCAGTCTCAGGTCAAAGAAGGGATATTTACTCCATGGCCAGAGCGACCCGGTCGGGCGTCATCGGCCCCGGCTTGACCGAGATCCACAAGTCTTCGGTATTGGCAGAATTTTTTTTCTTCTTTGTTTCTGACCTTGAAGACGACACGGTGTCGCCACAGCAACAACAACAGCAGCTGTTGGCATGACGACAGCAACAGCAGTGACAGCACACCACCACTGTTGTGAGGAGAACGAGCAGGGGAAGCGTCAGGAGGACCACCAGGCAGACTGTGTTATAGGCCCCCTGGTTGTGTTTTTCTGAAGCAAAGCGCCACAGTTGGTTGAAAAAATCCTGAATGCTGTCAGTTTTCCCATCCATGGCTTAGGATACCGACGTGTAAGCCCTTTAAATGAGACTATCTCACTGTTGGAAAAGTTTTGCTAAATCCTTTAGAGAGTTGAAATAGTTGTGAGACAGCAAATGTGCATGTTAGGATGCCAGGGTACTAAAATGATAAAGATATAATGTCCCTCTGAGCCCTTTGGGTGGTTGGATTAAGGTTAAAAAACTGCCCAAAATGAAATAGTTTCCCTGAGACTCTCGTCTATCCAACGAGGGCTGTGCTCTGTGTGTTAAATGGAAACACCAAAAGCAAACGTCACAGATGCTTTCTGCTTTAAAGTGCTCCTTTGGAGAAGGCCAAGGCCCATTTAAACAAATCCACAAAACCAAGAGGTCACTTGGTTAGAGAAGGCTTTCAATATGAGGATTCTGATCTCGGGGAAAGCGGAAGTTTCTTTATCCAGGTCGACATTCCAGTAATTGTTTTCTCGAGTTTCCTCTTGTCCTCCTCCCCTTTAACTTTCAGTCTGACGAGCTGTAGAGAAGTGACTTAATGTGGATGTATCTGCAAAAAAAAAGAAAAAAGAAGGTTAACATGAACAGAAAATTTGGGTCCAGGCAGACAACCGGTCTCCCTCACTCTTTCCCTGCCTCCCAATCTATCTTTCTGCCTCTGTCTTTAACATCTCTACTCCTGCACCCCACCCCCCATCTTATCAATGTCAGCTTCGGATTTTTTTCAGCTTTCCCTTCATTAATATTGCAGAGGGGCATTCATGATTCAGGGCAGCTCTCTCTCTAAGAGTCCCACTGAGGAAGACAGCGGCGAAGAGAGAGAGAGAGTAAGAAGGAGTGGAAGAAATGGAGGGAGATTGTGTCTGAGGGAAGGCGAGACCGAGACAGAGGTAACCAATCTTCCTAAGAATCCCGCTGAGATGGAGAACGTGACAGTGTCAGAAAAAAAAAAGAAGCGAAGTGGGAGAGAGGTAGGCCAGAGAAAGATCTGCTATAGGAGGCTCATGAATATACAGGTCTCATGGATCCCAAAGCAGGAGATGGACGGAATGTGGCCTAAGTATTCCTAAATGTCTGAATTTAACAATTTTATGCTGGCCTCAAATAAAACCACCCCCTAACAGCTCTCCCAAATAGGAATCCTTGATGTAAGGAACTTCAATTGTCAGTCCTACATGGAAATAAAAGTCATATTGTTCCTTACTCTGAGACTAAAAAGCTATTTGATTAAGCCTGAAGCCTTGAGGCAACATTTTTATTTAAATGCTGTTAAACAACTATAGTTTTTCAAACACCATTTGACTCAAGTACGCTCCTCAGAGTCTCTGTAGCTTTCGGCTACAGGGCTTCTTTGTATTCTGTTCGCAGGAAGGAAAAAGATTTTCATCTCACATTCGGTTGCTTCGTATGCAGAGAAAGAGAGATGAAGATGCACCTGCAAGTGGAGAGCAAATAGGCACGGCTTCCACCGTGCGTTGTGCCTCATGTGTGAAATTAGTTTACCCACAGACAGCCCGCTAACTTCCCTCCTGTTCATTTGCTCAACAGGAAGCTAAGCACTTAAAGCTAAGTAGCACCTGAAATGTTTAAGTGAGAGATCAGAGAGAGCAATCCCATTTCAGAAAATAGAAGTGATCCAAACCACCGCATGAGAAACTGTGCTTGATTTCTTTTTGGGTTATTAGAGACTCTTCATGTTAGTTTGTGCAGTTTTGGTTTGTTCATAAAAAAAAAGAGAAGCAAATGAGGTCACTGGCAAATTTAAGAAAAAACTAATCTAGATTTTGCTGAAATGGGAAAATTTGGGTCTACTAATGAAGTAAAATGCACACAGCACAGACTGACAGTGAATTTAATGCCACTCAGTGCTTCTCTGATGAGAAGAAAAACAAGGGCAGCGTGCGTCGTTATCTCGTTCTGCTGCGATGGTTTAATAACTCCACCAAATAATCATCTCCATATAGCAGCACATAAAAGCTGTGCACAGGAATGTGCCTTATTTCAAAAATGTGCACCACGTTTGGAACAAAGGCTGCCTGCAGGCGACATGGAAACCCGTGCATATTCCTGAGAGCGATGGCGTCGCTGCCACATCTTTCCTGATTATTGGCTGCAGGTACATGTTGTTGTGATGAGCTTGGCTGAGCTGCAGCACCTCTGTGCACGCTCTGATCATCCCGCCATTATGAAAACTCTGCCACCGCGGCGAGCCAGAGCCGCTGAGCAATAAGTTTGTCGGAGAGGGATAGAGATCGGGAGTGAAGCACGGAGGTGTGATCTAGCCAGTAGAAAGGAAGTGACTCACAATGAATCAGTAGGAAAGTCATTAAATAGAATGGACAAGTCACTGAGTGTTATGATAATTATAGCCTCTGGCCAGGAACAAAGAGCCCACTTTGAGACGCGTTTATACACGGGTGAGCTATAGTTGAAACACTAGCAGAAGAAATACAATGCTGCGTTATGATCTACGTGTCATTTCATCAACGTGCTAAGGGAATTAATCCAGTAAGAGAAGTAAAAACAAACTGATTGCCACTGTTGTTTCGTACTCAGCAGGCCGTTTCTGTGCAGTACTGTGAGATGACTCTGTTCACAATGTTGGCAACATCCATGTGAGCCGGTACTTGCTCCTAACTTAATGGCTATTTTAAATAGATTGTAGCTTTATTTTTACTAAAAATAAATTAAAATGAGTCTCACTCATGTCAACATTCTTTCAGAGACTCTCACCAGCTGTTTCACTTTCTCATGACTTTGTCTTCTTCTTGAGGCATTCATACACAGGAAAAGGCCCTTTCTGGGCCACACAAAGCCAGGAAGGGGCTGAGAAAAAATGTTATGATTGCACACAGTTAGCCCCTGCTGCTTTTTTAAGGAACACGCGTGACCTAAAAGAAAAAGTTGCGACAGAAGGCATGGCAGGAATCTTTAATGACTTGCCCCGAGCACCGAGTCAGAGCAGTTCGCTCATCAGTCAGCATTAATTCACAGCGCTTGGGTGTGTTTGTTTTGACCTGAGTCAAGAACCGGTAAACAGCTAAACCTCTAGATTTTTTTTTTCCGCAGAAAACATGATCTGTGTTTGATCTCAAAGTGCAGCTGTTTTGCTGTCGTAGCAACAGGCCCGCTGATATGCTTCACAGTGAACAAAAGCAAGTGCACAAGCCCATTACATGTCAGATGTGTCAGCTCAGTCCTAACTGGAATGAAATGAGCAAAGTGGAGGTCACACTGCCAGTAAGAAAAGGGAGGAGGCAGCCAGATGAAGCTAATAAACATCATCAGTAAGTTAGTCAGCCCTTTAAAACTAAAGTGAGGGACAAAGTGAAAGTTCTTAGAAACAGACGTTTGAGTGGGATGGTTTGTTTTAAGGAGACGAGAGTGTATTACAGACGCTTTTGGCTGAAATCTAATCTAACCCCAGCCAAAACCGAGCTTTTTTTTTTTTTTTTTTGGATGAAGAATGAAGATTGTCCCAAAAGCAGCAATTTTACCTGAGTTTAATCAAACAACAAGAAACATCAGCAAATACCAAATTAAGCCACAGCAGTATGAAAGTATTCAGTGGCAGTTAAGATCTCATTGAAAGCAGAACCTTACCCCGCAGGCGCTTGTGAAGTAGCAGGTCAGGTCTCGCGTCATGTCTAATCCAGTTAGCTGCTCAAACTTCTGTTGTTTCTGTTTTGGCATCTGGCTTCAGCTCTGGTCTGGTCCCCTTCACTCTGACATCGTCACTTTCTGTTCCTGTTTCCCTCTCTACCCTTGTTTCATCCTCCTCCTTTTCCTCCTCCTCCTCCTCCTCCTCTCTGTGTAAGTGTGTGTTTTGGTCACAGCGTCACTGCACCCTGCCCACTTTGTATAAGAATGGGCCCTCTGTCTGCGCTTACATGTTTCCTACACACTGTGCTCAAGAGTTGTGGTTGTTTTACTTTACCCTCACTAAATGACGTCAGGCAGAAAGACAGAAAGTCAGATAAACGAAGTTAAAAAGTCTGATATGAAGTCACAGGAATGCCGTATTAAAAGCTGAATCCCTCCACAATAAGGCCTCCATGCATGCACTCATCCAAAAACCTTGCAACTACAGTGGAAGTTGCACGCAAGGTTGAAACATTTTGCATAATAGCACTAAATGACTGCTTGAACAAACACTGCTCCACCCATCTGTGGGCCCCAAAACAGGAATAAAAAGGGGGAACAAAAACTGCGCAAGCCTACGTTTGTGTGTGCTGTAAATACAACCAGGTGAGTGACAGAGGTATGAGCAAGACAAGAAAGATATGAAAGAAGGAGGTCATGTGAAGTGCACACACACACACACACACAGAAACCCACTTTTTATGCCTGTGGCATTGTGGTCGATGCCCTTTCAGTTCAGTCAAGCAAAACAAGATTTTTATTCAAGTAAGAATCAAGAAAAAAAAGGGTTCAGCTGACATTAAAGAAAACTGTTCACTATTCTCATCAGAGGGTTGTTTTATTAAAGGACTTTGACACACAATCTGTAGGTCCTGTGCATTCATATATTTTATGATGTGTGCCTATACACATGCAAAAATATATAAGCACACATTATATAAGGAGAATTAGTTCAAAGAGTGTCTAATGTGTGCAGAGCCTGGTCATGAACAGAAAGGAAAGGAACTTAACTTTTACCACCCTCTTCAGAAGCAGTAGTTGTGGAAGAAATCAAAACGTTAAATATATAGATAGCTAGATGCAAAAGATGTCTGTGTCCTTTATCTGAAACATGATGAGATCAGATGAGTCGCTGCTCTTTTATAGTTATTCACTGCTCATGGTGTATGTAGATGGGACGATTTCATCTGATAATCAGATTTTTTTTAAAATCATGCCTCCTGACAGGTTTCAGACTGCCTGAAGAAGGAAGTGGGCTCTCTTGTAGCTATGAGGCATGGTTACGTGAAAACTTATGAGACAAGCCTCACCGTGTCTGCAGGTTTGTCTGAGCCATTTCAGACAAATAGCAACCAGGCATTCACAGACACACACACACACACACATACGCATACACACACACACACACACACACACACACACACACACACCAGCACAGAGGGTGCCGTCTGATTGCCAGGGCATGCAGTGCTACACAGTGAGACTCTATCCCGGCTGCTGTTGAGGCAATACAGTGTCCAGTCACCTCGAGCAAGCGTTGATTAATGACCTGAGTGCAGCAGCACTTCTCTTGATGGAAATCCTTCTTTACAGTAGTTTGTATGAAAATGATTTCTCTGTGTATTCCATTTGCTGCTTTTGATTGCTGCTTCAAACACCTGCGCGCAGGAGCCGCCTTTTCTTTTGCTTAGATCTACTCTTTTGCAGAGGCACACTTTTAAACCTGCAGGGTTGTATTAACCTAGATTTTATGTGTGCTGTTGGATCTGCTTCTCAACCTTGAGACGACACAAGAAACAATCTGAAAGGTGTCGGATGTAACAATTTGCCTTTTCAAGTAATGGAAAAAACAGCAGGTTTCAGTATTGGAACAAATAAGAGGCAGATATTGTAGAAATATGTTGTCAGGGATATTTTTTTATTTTATTTTATAAAGATATATATATATATATATATATAGGATTTATATGCATTTCCTTGACAGACTGTGTTTTGTTCTTATAAACCTCAGTCTCTATTATCTCTTTCCTTCACTCCTTCATTCTGTGGACACCTTATGTTTAACTTATATTGCAGTGACCCTCATATACCTCCCATTTCCTCTATGGAAATCTTACTCTCCATTTATACTACCTGGACCCTGTGCTATAAAGGGTGCAGCTCCCATCTGGTTTATAGAAACTGCTCGCAGCGGAGCTCACCTCAGAGAAAAAGGTTCCAACAATATATCCCTTTATCCTACTCAGGTCTGTAGCTGAACAAATTGCGGGAAAGACCACTGAGCTCATGTCGGATCACTGGTCATACAATCACGATGGCAAAAAAAGTGACTTTGACATTACCAGCAGCATTAAGTAAAGCCTCACAGAATCAGTGGACTGTGCAAAAGGGCATTACAAATCACCACGACCTGCTGGTTCTGCCAGCATACACTGAAACATGAGTATGAACCCTATCCAGTGCACTGTGAGAGTTTCTGAATGGGAGTGCTAATGAAAACTGGCTAAAGGGTTGTTGTAGACGAATCTGACAAGTGTCCAGAAATAGCCTGCTAATAAATCCAGTGTCCCCGGAGGAAAACCTGAGCTATAATCCAGTCCTGTAAAATGTCTAAGGCCAACTCTGTGACAACGGGCAGAGAGCAAGACAGAGAAAGAAATGATTTTGTCTATATAAGGAATTGCCTCTTGCTCTCACAGAAAGTCATCTTTCAATAGCGATCAGTGGGCATTATAAACTTTGGGCTTTTTTTATGAGAGCATATAAATGCAAAAATCTAGCTATGATGTCAGCGTGCTATTTTAACATCTATTTATGTAATAATTTAAGCATAGTTCTCATGTGACACAAGCTCTACTTTGGGAATAAATATGTTAAACATGTCTTTCTTGGCTTGTGAAGAAGAAATGTTCTGCCTGTTCTGCTGCATAAATAAATATAGAGTAATGCTGTCAGCTTGCAATGAAGGAAGTGTTTTTCCAGAGCACTTAATTATAATCAGCGGGGACTTTCTAAGTTCCTCTTTCCTGGGCCAGGATTTCCAAATACAGAAGAAACAGCGTGACACACTGTGGCAAAATAAAGTCACTCATGTTAGACAACAGCTTACAAATGCCTTAAGTGTAAATGACAAATACAAACTGCAGAAGAAGACAGTCGAAAGTCATTTGCAGATGCATGCCAGGCATTCTTTCCTATTTTTATGTTGAAATCTCTGGCACCCCTCATTTCTTTATGTTTTGCTTCCAAGGAGTCAGACTTTTTTGTATTTTTTGAAAGTGGTCTGAAGTAATAGTTCTCCAGGGTACTCAGTACATGTAATCAGTCACTATCAGTCATGGATTGGCCTCCCAGAGACCAAACCCCAACATTACTGAAGCTATGTGCAATCATATAGACAGAAAATGGAACAAAGATTACTGAAGACCACTAAAGGAGTATAAGAAACCTTAAGAGAGTTCAAAGAGAGTTCAGTATAAGGGTGGTCATACTGAATATTGACTTTGATGCTTCTTAAAACTGCACGTTTTTTCTGTTTTCTAAGCAAAATCCTAAGAACTAAGGCCGCTCAAGACATTACTGCACTGTTTGCAGTGCCCATTTAAGACGACATAACATTTACTGTCTTTATCTCTTCCAGACAGACTTAACTTCTTTTTGACAAGTAGAAAAGCTTGACGGACAGTCTTGAGACAAAAACAAGCTGTGTGGCAACAATATGTGGTCATAAGATAACAATGAAACATAAATACACTTCCTTTCTTTTTTTAAATGCATACACGCGTTTGGTTTGTCGGGTTTGTCTGTTTGCTTCAAAGGAAAGAACCTGTGTAGTGTTTCACAGCTGTTTACTGTAAGTGAAAATGAAGCACATGTTTAATTTCTAACATGTAGTCAAAGAAACGTTTTGACACAGTAAACAAATCCAATCAGAAAATGTTGAACCTGCACTTTTATTTAAATTATTATTAAAACTCAAAAGCACTTAACTGTTCAACCCCAGTTTATATCAGTGTGATGGTAATTGAATATTTTTCTTGCATTAATCCCCCCCACTGGGTCAAATTTTCTAGTCTTGTAATCACCATTAATCAACTATTCAGACTTAAATCTAAATCACTCAGAGGCCATTATGTAAGTAAGGCAAATATGCTGGTATGGTAAATATGACTTAACATCTTCTGTTGTTGTTGATGGCTAATCAGCATGTGCTTGTGTTTACCCAGCGGGGTATAAAACAAGACAATTTAGCCTTGAGGCAGTCTATGGAAAGTTCTCAGTAAAGTCCTTAACTTGGGTGATGATCACTTTGATTGTGCACGTGCTTCATTCTGATTAACTGAAAGTTGGATGATGATCATATTTTGTTTTAGGGAGATTTTATTTCCAAGCATTCCTGGCATCCCGTGTTTGTTCCTAAGTCTTTACTTTAAAAAAATAAGTAAAACTGACAGCCTTACTGAAATGCCATTACAGCATAATTACCATTTGCTACACTTTAATTTAAAGCGTGTGTGCACTGAATTAAGGCTGAAATCTACACTCACATAGTGAGAGGTGTAGCGATCTCACGCCCTCATAAACACACAGACAAAAACACACGCTTTTCCACCGTTTTCCGCAAGAATCACTAAAAAAAGAATCTCTAGCCAAAGTCTACTCGGTGTAGAACTGCTTTCCCTCTACGTGATGTGATGAAGTACAGAACATACTCTCTACTGCGCTCGTCCCTCGGGTCACTGTAGCCCTGAGAGACACTTTCACATGTCTCAGCTCTCATATCTGAATGGCTCCCGAGGACTTCTGTGTAGTTCAAATGATGAAGGGGGCATTAAGGATCCCCGCTGGCACACTACAAAATCAAACTCCATTTCCTACTTGGCCTTAAATCATGAAAAGAAAATGGCAAAGCATGTCTTTGCAGGAAAGAAAGGCGGGGGGGTACAAAAAGTAAACAAATACGAGCAGTAGCAAAATATGGGTTAATCAAGTGTGGCTCCCCATGTGGGTAATGCGGTTTTTTTGTGTATGTGCATACACATGTTAGCAATTTATTAGCTGGTGTATCCATATGCTGGTGACACTGCTGTTGTAGCTGGATAAGGTGGAGCTAATCCATCCAGTTGGTCATAAACTATCTGTAACAGGTCACCAGCTGATATACACTAAATAATGAGATACTCTGTGAGCATTTTTTCTTCACTTTTTATCTTTTAATAGATTTAATAGGAAATGAGCCTTGGAGGAAACGGCTTTTTATAAAGCAGGTCACAAGCCAAGTATTTTTAGCGAAACGCCTTTGGTCTTCAGTTTAGGCTATATATTATAAATGTTAGACCTTAATCTTGCAAAAACAAGCAACGGGAAATAGAAAGTCTCACTGTCCTCCATGTAATGTTTGGATACCCACACCCCCACATCCAATGTATCTTGTTTAGTTGATTTCCAAAAGCCATAAAGTCAACTATGACAGATTTCTTTACTATTTTTTCACATAAAACACAGTAATATAGAAAGTAACAGAACAGAAAACCCAACACAGAACTCTGGACACCTTGGAGTACTTAGTAATACACCCTCTGGCAAATATCACAGCTTGTAAAGGCTTTTTGCAGCATGTAAGAGTCTTTCACTTCTTGTTTGTTGGCTTTTTGACCATTTGTCCTTATAAAAGGCTCCGCCCAAGGTCTTTTAGCAGTGCATAAAAGACCTTGGGCAGTCTTTTATGCACTGCTATTCTAAGGTTGCTTCACAGACTTTTGATGATGTTTTGGTCTGAGCCACAGACTTTAAGGCCCTGGCAAAACCTTCAGCTGTCATGGCTCAGCCTTGCATATGTTGAGCGTATTATCTGTGTCATATATATATATTTCTTTTCCTTGTTTTAATTTAGTTCTTTTTATTTCTAATCTTGTTATCTTAATCTTCTGTTCTCAGTAGTTACAGTGGCTTTCAGGCTGTTTTTAGTTACTTCCCTTTTGTGTTTCATTCCACTCTAAACTATGTGCCTCACCTTCAGTGTTCCTCTTTGTCAAGTTAATCTTGTTCCTCCATTTACTCGCCTTAATTCATGTTTTATTTTATTAGCAGTTTTAGCTTTTGTATCTTGTCTAGTTTCACTTCCTATCCCTGCCTTCACTGTTTCCTTGATGGTCTTCAGCTGTGTTTAGTTTCCCACCTGTTTCCGCTTCCCTCGTTACCTTTTGCATATATTGCCTCATCAAATCACTGGCTAAGCGCTTCAGAAGCCCCAGGATTTTCGGACTTGGATTTGTGCTTTGTGATTCTCTGGGCTAAGAAGCATTAAAGCTTCCTTAAAGTCTCCTGAGTCCACGCAGAGGTTCATAATGCCAGCCAACCTGTTTTTCTTGGTCATTATTTTGTTACAGACACCATTCTCTTTTTATCTACAGCCCCCCCCCCCCCCCCCCTTTGTTTTTCTCTGATAGATGCCATAATACTTGTTAGAGAACTTTCAGGGATTGGATTGAACCCATTATTTCCTCTCCAACTTCACTTGAGAATGGCTGCAGCACAAGCCCAAAGCATGATCGATCACCCCGTGCTTGACAATTCATCTTTACTCATTCTGTTATTCACAGTAATGGGCTTTTGCACCTTACTGCAGCTATGTGAAAGTCGGGCTCTGATATGCAATCAGGACCACAAACTGGTATAATACTTATCTTAAGTATAGGGTATGTTTACTTTGGTGTTCTGCCTGGGTCAAAGTGAGCTCATTAAGACTGCATAAGAACTAAGTGGGAACAAAAAAAAAAGTCACACTGTAAATTATTGCAGTGTATTGCTCCTGAAACTCCAAAATGGTAGTTTAAAAAGAAAACGTAAAGCTTTAATATCAACAATATGAGTGACCGTGCATTACATGAATTTGCATGCAGCTATGTTTTCTCTGCAGATAAATACTACTCTACAAGCCTTTCCAAAAATTCAATCTGTCTGTGGGGGTATGATAAAGGCTTACACAAGCTCATCTGATATGGCTGTCAGGGGTACGCTGAAAAGGACTAGAGACCACTGATTTAAATTATATATCAAATACAGAAACCTCATAGGAAAGAAGGGGAGGCAGGGGGAGGATGGTAACAGTCCTTAATGGAATGAATGAAATCAAAACTAGAACAAAGAAAGTGCATGCCTTATCCTTAAAGAATCATTTTTTTTAAATCATTTTCTCTTGGTTTACTCTTTTCTTAAATCTTCTCCGGGAGCTCAGCTGTCAGTTCTAATGTTTTGCCCAGAATAACCGCACCATAAGAATCACGTCAACTCATATCTACTTTTGCAGGTCAGCCATGTCCAGAGGGATGATGGTTAAAGCTTAACTTAGCAGCTGCAGACAGTAAATGCTTTGGACTAAATTTTAAAGATGAAAAAGTGCCGGTCATACCTGGTCAATCACTACAGGAAAAAAAAAATAGTCTTATGAAAAAGTACTCAGGCGTCAAACCTTCAATTAATGCATTCATTAATTAGCTGCAAGTGTCCAAGTGTGCTGAAAGCCCTAATGAGGGTCAGACAGTCCTCTTGAATAATAGGAGCTTTTCCCATTTTCATTTTTTTATATCTTCCAATTTAAAAAAACTGGAGCATCACACACAAAAGCTAATGGAAAAAAGTATGAGACTGTGACCAGCACAGTCAGAACTTACCTCGCATTCAACTTGCTGAGGCTGCACAGACCAGTCTTCATGCCTTCCATTGCACTTGTGATGTATGTGAGGCCCTGCTCATGCTCCCCCATCCCAACTCATGGAGCGCCAATAAAAGCATGATGAAAATCAAGCTGTTCACCAGCCGCATGCCCAATTAAGCCCCAGTGTTTACAATGCTATCACAGAGAGAGTCTAACTGGGAGAGCTGGATTGCACCTCCTTCTTATTCAGATGCCTGCCAGGGCCTGTTAGCTGTATGAGTTCAGTGAGATGTAAAGAGACTCCAGGAGCGCACGGGAGACTCGGGATGCCTCACAACGCCGCTTTTCATCAGCTTCAAGCCATCTGCATTCAATCCTGTGGAGAGATGTGGAGACATTACTGGATGGATGGGACGAGGAGAAGATGAGTGAGGGCAGAAACAGCGTGAGGAGGGAGGAAGAAGAGGATGGCTCACACGAAGAAATGCATGTCTGCTGTTCCTTTCACCAAACACTGAAGTCATGTAGCTGCATTTTTTGTTTTTTATGAAATTTGTGGCTTGTTGTTTAAACTTAACCTTTTCAGTAAAAGGAAAACTTGAACTTCTATGTCTCAAAGTAAATTTTCTATGTAGTAACTGATTGTGTCTTTTCATTATTATTTCTTCTTTCAGACAGCAATATCATATCATATATCTTTGGTTCTGAATTGCCTGATTAGAGCTTAATTAGTTTTCCATGTGTAAACATTGCTTTGTAAACTCACAAAGTCTTCACAAGACTTTACAACAAAGCCCTCCGGCACTTTTGTAGAGGGGACTCTGTCGATTTTTCATAAGCTGGACTTAGCAGGAATGCACCCAAACATCCACAAAGCAGAGACAGAAGACACTGGGATTTAGCTGAGTTAGTGAGCTGACATACTGGAGTCAACAAATCATCTTATGGCTGGAACTGTGGCAGGGCAAAGACATCCTAGTGTAGCAGTTTGAGCCTGCTGGGCTTTAAAGGCTTCATCAGTTGTGCTCTGTAACTAACAACCACTATATGTCCAGTGCAATGGCTAGTGAACGCATAATTTAATTAAACAGCACAGTGTTGCTGCTCCACATAAGAGTATGATGTTTACCTGACTTCATTCATGTTTAAATTCTGTGTTTAGTTTTGAATAATCTCCAGGTTGGTGCACTGTAGCCCCTCTGTCTGTATGATTAGTAATTCTTTTTATCCGGACTGGCACAAGACTGAACCGAAGTTTAGTCACAACCTCATTTCTAACAAAACTGTTACAACTTCCTCCGAGTTTATCCCTTATTTTCACACAATGAGCCCTAAGAAGTCATGCTGTTCCACCTGGGAGTTCTAGATAATAAACATGCTGCTATTTCTGTTTAGATATATAAATGTAATAAAGTTATTTTAAACACCAGTGGCCCTGGGGTGGAAATAAATGATTTAAAATAATTTGGTTTGCAAAATAATGTAACAATACTTGCAATGCACAAATGCCGATGGCATTTTAGTTCTAAACTGAGTTGTAGTAGCTTTTTTTTCATCGTACTTTGCATACAGAAAGCCTCATATTTTTTTCCCACTGTTGTTGTCACAGTGCAGTAGAGCATCTTATTCCACACATTTGTGCTTTTTTGGTATTTAATTTAATGTAAAAACAAACTTTCTCAATGCTTTTTCATGTGAGCATTTACAGTTAACAAAGCAAACAAACAAACAAAAGAAAATATCTTGATCAGTCATGACCAGTGGTTCATTAGTTATGATCACAGATAGTATAAAACGTCGACGTGGTTTCTGACGAAGTGCCTCAAACCTGCATTCTACTCAAGGCCACCAGATAGCGATAGTTGCAGTTACAATTAAACTTCCAGGATTATAGGACTCTGTGGCAAAACATCCCTCTGACTTAACATCTATAAACACTTTTCTCATAATTTTTTGGTCTCAGTTACTAATTTTGGGGTCATGTTGTATAAAAAAATCAAGTTTGTTTTGTAAATCTTAGTCATACCATGTTTCAAAATGAAGGATTATCTGTGGAATGAAACTTCTGTCTCATTGGCCAATGACCTGTCAGTCAGCTCGTTAGGCAATGATTATGTGCTTTTGCAGTTAGACCTGCCCCCCTTTATCATACCCAGGTTTTTGTAGCCAAAATGTTGACAGCAGGCTTCAAAATGGGACTTCATAAGCCAGTGGGTGATGTCATAGTAGATACATTATCCACTGTATCTAAGGAAACTGTCTAAAATTAAGATTAATATTATATTTTTTATGACAATAAGATACACAGTATCCATATGAAATACAGAGTACAAAATCACAACACAAAAATGGCAGTATGCAAATGAAGAAAATTAAAACAGAGCTAAGAGTTACAGTGACAACAGACATTAAACATGAATGGTTTTTAAAGCCTTTTCAAAGAAAAAAAAGAGTTCCGTTTCCTTCATGAAAATAGGGAAGTGTGAGTCTATAGCTAAGATTAGCACAGACATGCACAGTAAGCATTTGAGGAAGATTGAGCTGTGCAGTGCATGGGATAATCATAATCTACTGACTTCTTACAAGTGCCATCAGGCATGTTCCTTCATTTATTTCCCTTTATACAGAAAAGGAAATGTTTGTGTTTGTGTGTGTGTGTGTGTGTGTGTGTGTGTGTGTGTGTGTGTGTGTGTGTGTGTGTGTGTGTGTGTGTGTGTGTGTGTGTGTGTGTTACAGTGTAAAACCACTCTTTGAATTAGCTAAATTAGTGGAACCTAGTGGAAAGTATTAGCTGTAGCTAAGTTGCTACCAAAGCAGCAGGGCTTCATTAACCTTTTATCATAGTATCATACAGGATCACTGGACTTTTTGTAATTTGTCATTTTGGCTGTTAAATTACAAAAAAATTCTCATCTTTCAGGAACGATTTGGATTTTTTCTCTAGTCTAAAATGGTTAAAGAGTAATGTGAAGCTCACATGGTAAAATGTAGGCAGGGCTGATTTTTCTGTGTTCAGATGGTACTACTTTGTGAATACTTTGTGTTACTGTGATAAACTGAATATCCCCCATAAAGTATGTCTTCTCTTCTTTTAGAAACCATTGAGTTTTGTCTTTAGCACAAACGTTAACGCAGCTACGGTCAGTAAAATAGTGCTTATAAAATGGTCCTGCCACCACAAAGGGTTAAATTGGCTTTACTGGCTAATTAAGCCAAAGTAGTTATTGTGAATATATTTCACTGGAGGGAAATGAGTAGTACTGAACCTGATACTTGGGTTTTAGTCAGTACAGTAATGCATTGCAGTACAATACAAAAAGCCTTTTTATAATATCTCTGCCTGAAGGTGCCATTTTGGCTGCTGCTATGTTGGTTTTGGGGGCAGACGTAATAATATAAGCTAATTTAGAAGTTAAGTTAGCAAGCTACATCCATAAATTGTATGGGTGCAAAGGCACATATCTCATAATTACTGCAGTAACAGCAAAATAAATCACTAAGGCCACACATAAAGCCATTTTATTGGTTAAATAATTCAATTAAAATGCTCCAAAAACCACCAAGACCGCAAACATGGTCAAGAGGTCCTGTTCAGTGACTCCAATTAGCGATGGTGAGGAAAGAGCGGTGTACTGTAGTGGCCTGTTTCAGCAATTCTGTCCATCACAGCAGCCATGCACCCTACTTTAAGCCTCACCAGTACTCTATCCAAATAAATTAGCTATTTAAAGATAAAATGTACCAACTGTACAGTTTCAGTGAAAGGGGATACTTTCCAGAAAACAAAACTATTTATGAACCATGTTGTAAATGTTTCTTTCAGCTAATAAGTTGGTCTCTTTAACATGGAAGTGTATAGAAACTGGATTGCTTGTGTAGGTCCTCAACAAAGACACCTGTTAGAACCGGTGTTGTTTCTTGCTGCTCTCCTTTACTGCAAGACTAAAACAAAACAATAGTAAGTAAACTCTCTCTTTTACTTTCAGACTGAGTGTATGCTATCTTCATATACAGTACACATTGTTATTGTATGTCTGCATGGTTCATTAAGACTTGTGAGTGTTTTGTATCTAAGGTTTAGGTGCATCTCTTGGGAAAAGATAACTTAAACCAGTAACATAGACACTGATTTATGGTTAAATAGCGGAGATCAGTGTTGTTATATATTGTAAATATGTTTATTTTTATGTGTCTAATTTCTATGCTCAGTTTTGGGTTGTTTAGGGTTTTTGTTGTTGTTTTGGTACATATGTTTGAGTATACAGACCAAACCAATATTTAATTACGTTTTTTGTATCTTTTACATTTAAGGTCAGTTTTTAAAGGTTTTTGTAAATTAAAAAAAAAAAAAAGTTCCTTGGTGCTTCCAGTTAAAAGAGAGTTTTTCCTTCCCACCATCACAAAGTGCTTGCTCCTCAGCAGTCACTTGATTGTTGAAGTTTTCTCCAGAAAATTGTACAATATGGTAATATTGTAGTTCTGGGTTGTTTGGTGACCTTGTGGATGAGTCATTGATGCCCTCTTGGAGTAGTTTTGAGTGGACGACTACTGGAAAGGTTCACCACTGTTCCAAGTTTGCTCCATTTGTGTATAATGGCTCTCATTGTTGTTCACTGAAGTCCCAAATCCTTAGAAATGCTTTTGCAACCTTTTCCAGACTTATAGATGCCAATGAATTTGTTTCTCTGCTGGATTCTTTTGAGACATTTTAGCCTACCTCTCTTTGCCAGACAAGTTTGACATAAATCATTTCTTGGTTCAATAGGTTTAGTAGTACTCAGGCCTGGGGGTGAACTGAACTCAGCTTTCCAAAACTAAAACTGGTTAATTATTTGTTTTCAATCATTCGTCAAACAAATCAGTTTGTTTGATAAACTGGAACATTTAAATGCGGCAAATATACAAAGAAATTGCAAATGCTTTTTCACAACACTGTAGCTTCGTGAAAAGGACCTTGTGTTAAGAAATCTGATGTAAACATCATTCTCAATAAAAGCTTAGACATAAAGAAGACTCCTGAAGTGTTGGCTCAAATCAGGATTTTTTGTGTGACTCACAAATCTGTGTCCATAAACCAATGTAGCATGTGATGCTTAGTAATTCTGCACCAGTCCAACATAATAACTGTATTCCCCAGCTTAATCTTGCAAAATGAATGAGTAAGCTAATATACACTAAGTTGCTTCATATCTTCACTACAATGCTTTCTGTTAAAGCAAGATCAAGATTAGACATACTTCTCCTAATTGGTTTTGACATCAGAACAGATCTAATCTAGCCTGGAAATTTTATTTCATCATTTTTGCAGCCTCGGCAGGTTCAGCTCAAAGTGTCATGTGCGGTGTTGTTTGACAATGTCAAATATTGCATTATAAATATACACAAAGTGCAGATATATACTATACGTGAGATATAGCCTTTGCTGCCTTGGTAACACATTCTCATATTTTTAAATATTATAATAAACAACAAAAGAGTTGAAAGAAGAAAGAAAATGTCCCCACCTGCTGGTCCAAACAATGCTGTTTGCAAACTGGTCCGCCATTTTTCAAATGTATTTGCCATGAAAAAGATCCAAAGTTAATCCTTTGTAATTCCTAAATAATGTGGATTATAATTTGTATACAACTATCCTTGAATCCCTGGATTTGAATGGTTTTATTTCATAACTCATTTGAATACCTTAAACAAAAAGGGCCAGTGTCCAATTATATGGGCTGAGCTGTACAAGCCATATTTTGCAGTTGCCATGCAGTAGCTGAGATCTTAGTTTTGGTTTAGTGGAAGTTGGCAGGTGTTTGTGAGTGGCTACAAGCATGAAGTAGCCTGTGTGACTTTGGCTGCAGAACAGCATTTTAGCCAGCAGCGAGAGGGTGACATGCTGGTTGGATATAAGGGGATCCCAATGAGAAAAACGATGCAGAGCAGGGAGCAGGGCACACTGGCTTAATCCTCAATCAGTGTGGAAGAGCTGAGCAAAGCAATAGGCACATGTGAGTGGAGGAACTAAACCTGAGCCACAGGAAACAAGAGGTTACTGGGAATTCAAAAACAAGAGTCACCCATGAGATTTAGATTTGGGTTGCCCACAGGCTACACTACCATGCTGGTGACGATTTAATGGAAAATGAGTATAAATACTGCTGGAGGTGAAGACTGGACGAATCAAATGTCCAAGTCCATTGACCGAAGAGTTGGAGGAACCAATGAAAAAAGTGTCTGATCTTACCAAGAAATAACTCCATGCCATGGACGTACCTGGTGAGCTGATTGGGTGGCAGGCAGTTATTTTACACTTGTTGCTCTCTAATCTCAAACCTAACCTGCTCCAGTCCAGGTTAGGTCTCAACATAAGTTGCCATGGCAATCTAACTTTGTAAGAACTGAACCCCTTTCATAAATAAAAAGACACAGTTAACCTTGAACATACCAGGAAATTAGCCCCAATCCCACTTTGAAATGAGAGCCTCTAGCTTGAGCTCTGTCATTAGTTAAAGGATACGTTTGGCACAGTGTCTCCTTGTTGCTTTCTGAATGTTGTGTAGATTATGAAGAAAATGTCACCCGATTACACATATCTGTTCCACATGACCGGAGAACCCTGTCGAATTGCGAGGATTGCTTTAATGATCCAGTTGTGCATGTGACATGTTTTGTTTTGGTAAAGACTGAACAGATTAGCTTGTCTCACTGACCTTTATTCCACTGGTAAAGTCTGTGTTGCTCATTTATTTGTGCTTGACTCTAATATATTCACAAACTTCGCACAAGCTCATTACTTACCAAAGTTGTTTTTTGCTGACCAAACACTTGAATGGATTATTATTGGATAATTAGAACATGCTGCAATCAAACAATGAATCTTAAAACTGCTGAACTGAAGGTTTGTGAGTATTGTAGCTGTGCATTATAATAATGATAATAAAAACAATAATACATGGGTATAGTTGTGATTGCACATATTTTTTTTCTGCAGGCTCATAGTTGTTTGATTTGAGATCCATGCTAGTCATTGCATAGTCTTTAAATAGACCCAGTTATAAAGAAAATGGTCTTTATTAAGCCTACATTTACAGCTAAGGACATGATGCTAAGTTCCCCTACCTTTAGGAGACATACATTAGGTGCTGCATCCAAGTCAGATTGGCAGAAAAACCGTTTAGAGGCGTCTTCCATTGTTCTGCCATATTGGCCTACACATGCAGTTGTTTGAGATTTTTTTTTAAACAGACTCCATGTAATCTCGTGAATAAGTCCACCTCATGATCCAAAAGCCTGTAGAGCCACCTTTAGCAGTAATACCTTGAAGTAATCCTTTTCACTGTGACTTTCTCAGTCTCTCATCATCATTGTTGAGGAATTTTGGCCGACTCTTCTGGGTAGTGTTGCTTTATTTCATTGAGTATTACAGACATTCATTTTTTGCACATCTCTCTCCTACCACATCATTTCAATGAGATTGAAGTCTGGACTTTGACTGGGTCATTGCGAATCCTTGATTCTTTTCTTTTCGAGTCATTCTGTTGTAAATTTTCTGCTGTGATTGCGATCGTTGTCCTGTTGCATGACTCAATTTCTGCAAAACTTTAGTTGTTGGACTCACATGGTCTCACATTCGACTCTAGCACACTTTGGTAGACAGATGGTTGACTCAGTGAGCGTAAGGTTCCCAGGTCTTGTGGCTTCAAAACAAGCCCGAATGATCAACCCTCCACCATCGTACTTGACACTTGGTATGATGTGTTTGTGTTGATATGCTGTGTTTGGTTTTTGCATATGTGACGCTGTACATTATGTCCAAACATCTCAACTTTGGTCTTATCTCTTCAAAGTACAAAGTCCCAGAAGTCTTTTAATTTGTTGAAATGCAACTTTATAAACCTAAGCTGTGCTACCATGTTCGTTTTAGAGAGCAGACACTGTCTCCTGGCAACTCTTTGAAAAAGTCACACTTGTTCAGTCTTGTTCTAATTATACTGTCATGAACTTTAACATCTAACATGCTAACTGAAGCCTAGAGTAGAGTCTGACATGTAGATCTGTTTTTTTCCATTTTCTCTCAGCATTGCACAGTCTGACCTTGGGGCAACTTCGCTGGGCTCCACACCAGTTAAAGTTCCACTTTCATAGAGGTGTTGACACTTGCTAATGATCAGTTAATCAAGTGCAGTTGATTTCCAGCACCTGGCTGCCTCTTAATTCCTGTGGAAGAAGCAAGTGTGTACTGCAAATGTTCATGTATTGAATACAGGAAATACACATTTTACTTTTGCCTACAATTAGTAAAAACACTAAACTGTAGACAACAGCTGATTCTCCTCTTTTTTCTAAGCTACCCTTACAGAGCAGAGAAATACAGTGTATTCCTGGAAGGTTAAACTATTCAATTTAAACATAATCCACCTCCTTCCCTGATAATCCAATTCCCCTGGTTGTTTTTTAAACAATTTCACTTAAAATTGCACCAATACTAAAAAAAAAAAAAATCCTCCTCTTTGTAGATGATTAAAATTTAAAATGAACGTGTTATTGTTCTTCTGTGTCTACCAGTAATATTGCATAGGTTGGGTTGTTTTAGGTTAGGCCTGTTTTGTCTCTCTTTTTGAAAATAAATTAGAGGTCTTGTAGCCAAACCACACTGGCAGACTGTTATTACTGCCCCTGCCACTATTCACAAGTAGAAGTTGCATTTCAGTTCAGTTTTTAATGGCCTCCAATTAGAGGTGGAGAGACTTTGATAAGTTTAGGACATGGAGTTGGTTCTCCATGCTTTGTTATTTCATTGGAGCAAAATGGAAAAGGATTTTCACAGTAACCATAATTCCATTTGTTTAATATAAAATGTGACTCAAAAATGAGTGTCTGTTAAGCAAATACATCCAAGCAAGTTAAAGACCCCGTGAGCAGTTCATTGTACCATCAAATTTATGTAACAGCTTGCAGTCAGCGTTCACGAAACAAAAAGGAGAGTCAGACACCGATTCAGACTATTTGAATATTTTATTAATATGTAGAAAATGTATTAAAAAAGGAACTATATAGTACATGTTTAAGTCAAACTAGAGCTAAATTTGACAGTAATATCCAAGGTTATCCAACAATAAATCCTAGTTTCAGCTTATATGAGCGTTTCAAACAGTCAAGATCACATTTTATCAACATTTACATTTCCATGGCAAGATTTGTCAAATGAATGCAGTTACATTATCTGCCTATATAAGAGTTATTACCAACCACGGTGGCAATATCAGTTAAGTAATCTGTGAACACAAACCCAATAAATAAAAGCATTTTCTTTTTTTTTGTTTTTGTGTCACATCAGTCACAAAGAAACAGGAAAATAAATAGCAGTGAAATAAATAAAGGGAGCAGAAATCCTCTCAAGTGAGTGGGCCAGTCGAGATAAATACATTACTGGATAATTATACAATATATGGACACAAGGTCAATATTGTCCTATTGTGTCTACAGAGAACATCACCAACGTTTTAGCTAACTCAATGTAAATGATTACCGGGAGGAAAAAAAAGAGAAGTGTATGATTTGTGATGTCTAGGACGGACAGGTTCCAAGCTTTTAAGCGTTTGGCTCGGCCCTAAATATTATGCTGTCAGTATATCAGTGGCATAAAAAGGTCATATGATCGCAATAACATTGGTTAAAGGTGGTATTGTAACTTGTAAGAAGTTCAGTACAAGTCTAAAGTTTAAGCAATGGGGATAAAATGTACTTTTTAAACCGGATGCTGTGCAATAGATGGAAAAGATTTTATAAAACACAGAATATAGACCAAATGTGAAAAAAAAATTCCAACACAACTTGATCTCAGGTAATGAGAGAAGGAAATAATATCAAGAAAATATTTCAGGCCCCTGTTTTTCTGTAGAATTTAACTGGATTTGTTTTCTTATGTAAATGCAAAGAAGAAAAATGGATGTGGATCTGTGGATGACGTTAAACAAAATGCTCGTTCTGTGAAGTTAGAAACGGTTGAAGGATTATTGCAAAATAGAAAAAAATCTAAATCAATGGAAATATAACGTTAGCTTTCTTTAAGAGCACCTTATAATCCGCAGTGAGAGGTATTCCTCGCAATGCAAATGACATTCTGTTCCTTTTCTGCAAAGCTTCCCGACCTTTGTTCCTCGCACACAAAACCCAATGAGGCAAACTTCATCGAATTAGTTAATGAAATAAGTACAGATAATTCTCTATTCTATTATAAATCACTACAGGAGATGGACTAAAGCAGTTACTTAGACACTGAAACATAAATCAGACTCAGGAGAGATCATGTGATCACCTGACTTGGAGGCTGATAATCAAAGTGATCTATATCTTCTACCTAACAAACTTCAGGAGCAACTTTTACCCAGATCAACAAAGAAATGTGACTACAAATCAGATTGCAATGCATCCTTAGGACATATGGTTTTTACTGTCAGGCTCTTGATTGCATTTTAGTCAACATGCACAAGTCTCCCGCCACCCTTCAGCACAACACTGGTTAAAAATACAGCACTTAAAATGGAGATGTTCAAAAGGGCTTGTTGAATTAGTTTGCATCTAAAGGGGGAACACATCAAAAGCTGTTTTCAGCTCTATATCTACATGAGTATATTGTTAGTAGTTTATAGAGGGGGGAGTTACTAATATTTTAAAGTCTAAATGTGGAAAAAATAAAGACAAATATACAAAGTCGCAATAGGAGCCAAAGTCGCTCGCTCGCTCCAGTGAGAAAAGTGAAAAAATAAAGAAAAGTTCACTTTCCAGCTGATCAAAAAAGTGAAAAAAAAAAAAAACAGGTTAAGATTATCAATCGTGAGACCAAATGTCGCTTGCAGTGATGGTGACATCGATTTCCGTGGACTGCTGTGTGGTTCATCTTCCGACTCCGCAGACAGCATTTTCCCCCCCTGCAAAGGAGCCAGGAAACTCCAAGAAAACAACTTCAAGAAAACCAACTGGCTCCCAACACTTTGTGCGACTCTGTGAGCGGTGAATTAAAGCAAAATGTTTGGTGGGCATGCTGCAGATTACACCCACCCAGCTAAAAAGGAATACAGGCTCAGCCGTGTTTGCTGATTTTGTTGTTTCACCGGGGAGCTTAAATTGTGAAGCGAGTAAAAGAAGAGCACAGAAGAAAGACTTGGCTCCTCTCCACCTACTGTTCTGCTTTCTTTGTTAGGTTCATTTTCAGCCAGCAGTGGGAGAGAGGCAGGCTAAAACATGCGCTGTACCCCTGACTTTCCCCTGCATAGAATTTAGCGATCATAATGCATAAAATTACGCCCGGGGACACAGTTACCATAAAAAGCCCCTGAAAAAGTGGGACTCTTATTAACACAGGGGGGGAAAAGCTGCTTCGGTGACTTTGGTGACTGGCATCTTTCCAAACAGCAGGCCGGGCCGTTATTATGCAGATCTTTGGTTAAATGTTGCATCTATCAGCACCATCTCTGCAAGCAATCAGAGCATCTATAGCAGGGGTCAAAAAGCAATTAAGAGATTGTTATTTTTGGCCAAGAAGACGAGCTCTAAAAATCTAATGCCCATTAGCAACTGAAGAAATGAAGTGAATGAACAACAATAGCTTTGCTGTGTTCCCACTCACAGTGCAAATACTGTCTCAGTGTGGCCACCAGTAGTAGTAGTAGTAGTAATAATAATAATAATAATAATAAGAGAACAGTTTTATTCTGCTTTAAAATCCATAATTCATAAGATAATGTTACAGAAAAAAATAAAGTAGATGGTTTTGAAGCTGCTGCTGGTGCACTGCTTTGTGAATGTTTTGCTTTTTAATGCTAATTATCCAGAAAATTAATATTAATTTTAATATAGGGTCGAAAACCAAGGCATCAAATAAATGGACTTTGTCACAATATCAGGTATAAAAATAGATATATATTTTACAGAGGGTTTTAAGGGCATATACAGTTTTTTTTTTGTTTTTTCTTTTAGTTAAAAGTGTTATTTTGTAACGGTTAAAATAATGCTAGCTCTCACTCCTGAGGGCGTTTCTGAGCACATCCTAGGGAAAGACAAATCACAGATTAAAAGAAAAAAAAACAAAGCTTCCTGGTTTGCCTTTCCTCTTGTTTTGTCTTTTTGTTTGTTTTATACAGCAAACTGAACCATTTTCATTCAAAGTATTTAATAAATTACATACAGTGTCTTCTAACTTCTGGGCAGACGTACAGCAGGGTAAGACAGCTAAAGCTGGGCAGGTGCAGAGATCAACAGAGTTCGGACGTTGCTCGAGCCTCTCTGCTATTTTATGATTACATCCGTGGTTATAACATCTTCTTGTTAATGTTTTAATAAAATATTAGTAGATTTTTGTCATATTCTGCTTCTTCTTTGAGCCTCACTAACGTTGCCCTGCCGCGGTCACATCCCAGCCTGCTGCTCCTGTCAGTGAGGCACGCGAATAGCAAAAACTCAACATCCGAACTCCATTTATCCATGACTCTGGGCTGGATCGTGGCGATTCATCTATACAGGGGCAGACCGCCTCCTCTTGCTGCTGATGCTGCGGAAATTGAACGGCCTCATTTTCATCTCCACAAAGGGAATGGAGAACTCGTGGCCTTTCCAGTGGTACCAGTTGATACCCTGTAAAAAAGCGAGAAGTACAATTTGGGAAGCAGCTCAGATCAACAGGATTTTTTTCTTCTTCTTCTTTTATTTTTTTTTTGAGCACATGAGATATGAGATATTTCTGAAGTTATGCTTCTATTTAAGTGTAGTTTTCATTTAAATGAAGCATTCAATCCAGGATGATAGGAATCCTGACTTAATAGCTAGCACAAATAAGACCGTGGTGTAATTACAGCCTGAGTCTAGCCTTTCTAATCCCCATCACCACCAACATTTCTTTCGCCGCGTGTCTTTATGGCCGTCCATCTCTGCTGCCACCTGTTCCCGTTTCATGTCATTAACGGATGAAGAAGAAGGCACGGGAGAGAGTGAGAGAAGCGGCGTTGCTCCAAAGTCCTAATCACGGCTTCACACAACACATCAAGCCATTTCAACATGAAGCAAGCAAAACGAGGAATACCACGCACCAGTCAGAAGGGACACGAAAAGCCCTCAATTATCCCACATCACATGTACAAAACACAAAAAAGTGTCCATTTTCGTGTTCGGCTGGGGTGCCAGTGCTTTTTTATTTTTAATCTCACATTTAACAACTTGTTCCGTTCCTTAAAGGAACTTGAGATGCTTGAATTGTTTGAACAATCTCTTGACAAATTAGTATCAAGCGCCATCCTCTTTACATGTTCCATTAAAATCAGACGAGTGGTGTAGCAGATTTGGTCCTTCAAATTTTGACCTTTCATTAAAAAACTCCATCAAGATGGATGCTGGTAGCAAGTTCCATGTGATTTCATTCGCTAATTATTACCCTTTCATAATGACAAGTTTTAGCCTTTAATCACTGTTCTGAATTGGATCCCATTAAAGTGAGACTTGTAAATGCCAAGATACACTTTCAAAACGCAACCCTTTTCAAAAGATGGCATTTACTTTAAGACTTGGTTCATTCAAATAGCCAAAAAAACACCTTTTTAAAAAATTTCCCACTTAGAACTGGCACGTTCATGCTGTAAGGTTGAATGAAGTTTTCAAAGGATTCCTATTCTTGTGAACATGGTATCCGTTGCACACCTCATGGGAGCTAATTTGGCATAAAGTTGATTTGGATTCAAGAATGAAGTCATTCAATTTTGGTCATCAAAGATCAAGGTTAGTGTGGTCTCGCAGAACACATTATGAAAAGATTTCACACAAATATCTAAGAGGACAAAACTGTAATATTTAAAAGATCAAAATTTAGCTGCAACATCAAAAATATTCGGCACAAACATTTGTTGGCCGATAATCTGAACAGAGGTATTTCACAACGACTCCATTTGTGTGAAGATGTGGATGAACAACATCTACATGCACTATATGTCTAACTTCATGGCTACAGTTTTAATCCCATAGCATCAGCTTGTTTTGACATTTCAAAAGTTTTCACCACGTATGTAAAATAAGTTGGACATGGAAGCACACTTCAACTGACTCGCTGACCAAAATACTCAATAACCCACAAAACGGCTGTCATCTGTTATTTCTAATGGAAACACTTAAACTGTGTTGAATTTCATTCCCATTGCAATGAGCTGACAGTTACATTTTCACGCTACAGTCATGAAAAGGAAAGTAGTGATTAGAGACCACAAACAAATTATCACATGTGTGTTGAATTTGCGATCTTGCTGCCTCTGAAACAGTTGCTTCCAGGACATCGTTCAGGTTTGTGACCACTTGCAGTCATCTGCCGTCTTCAAAGTGACTTTGTTGCATCGAGGTGACAATAAAACGGCAATCAATTTGCAACCGAATGGGGTCAAGTTGCAATTTCAAGCGGTCTTGTGATAATGTGGCAATTGTCTGAGAGTGATTGGAGTCAGATTGTGGCTGTTTGGAGACAGGTTGCCTTCTTCCAGGCATTGCAAACTTTGCTGTAACAACTCGCCTGATGCAAAAAAAACCCCAATTTTTCCTAGTTGCAAGGAGGATGTCACCCTATTTTTACTGTAGTGTGACTCAGCCAGGTGATCCCAGAAGGAAAAATAGAGTGGTTTACATCATATTTTCTAACATAAACACAAATGAAATCAGGAAGCACAAAAAACAAGATAAGTATCTTCGGTCGCACAGACTGAAGTTGTGTCCTGAACATACTGTCAAACTAGCATAAACCTCTCGGAGCTCAGGTTGCTCTAGGAGACTTCTTCATGTTTTAAATAACAAACACATAGTTTTGCCCTCTTTTTAAAAAAACACTTGCACCACAAAATTGTCAGAATTATATATCATTCATTCAGCATCGTTACTTTTTCATCAGTTAATATATATATAGGAGCACTGACCTGACTGTGCCTGGACTCGCCGTATTTGCCATTGAGGTTAGCCCGGTGGCAGTTCTTGTACCACCAGGCTCCTTTGTATGACAAGGCACAGTTAGTGACAGCGATGTCATTGTCTCTGTCTTTTGTCGAGAAGGGCCGACCCTGGTGGTAGCTCAAAGAGTCACCTGGGATCACAACAGAGAGAGAGGTAGAGAGCTTATAATATTAGTACTGCTTCCTAGGAAACACTGAACTTCTGTGAATAACAGCGGGACATAAATGACCCAATAAAAGCAGGAGGGTGACGGGGAGATGTAAGAGGAAAAACGTCCCGACTTCAGGCTCTTTGAGTTTATCTTGACAGAGAGAGAATTACAATCATAAACATAAGGGCATCATGGGTAATTGTGGTATATTGTCACACTAACAGACTGAGTGGGCAGGAACGGAAATGTGGAGGAGTGCTGAGGCAGGTTTACAATGACAAAAAAATGGCAGAGGCATAGGGACAATTCTGACATAAAATGAGGGTCATATAGCAAAAACTGACAGTGCTGAATGTCACCACTGGCTATTTTGGGGCATATATATATAAATATATATATATATAATACATATAAATTACCAGCTGTGCCATTGTATTCTCCTATCCTGAGCTTGTAGAGATTTCTTGCATCTCCAATGGAGAACTTGTCATAATTGGCGTAGACTGACTCCTGTCCGTCCCTCATGTCAATCCTCAGCTCATAACGGCCCTGAGCGGCAATCTTCTGGATGTTGTCTAGACCTGCAGAGAAATGTGCAATTTTAGATTCAAACTGAGTTATATTTCCTGTCTGAATTACCCCAACATTCGATCACCAAAAAAAAAAAAAAAAAAGATTTTCAGGTTTAGTCAGACCTTCCTGTAACAGGAAGTCTACATTCAAACATCACCAAGATGTGCAAGCATAGGCAAAAATGAGCAGTAGCAGATTTAAATGAAGAGTGTGCTGCCGAGATAAGGCAAAACCCTTAAAAGAATTCACAGAACAATTTACAATTTGTTGTTTGCAAACGCCTAATCGCCCCTAGATGTTCTCCTGTGACTGCTTTAACCATCTGTTACAATCTTCACAGGCCCGATGTCAAGCGTCTTCGTCAGCTGGCCTTGTGGCTCTACTGTATATGATTGGCAGTGTCGGCCGGTGGACACCGTCACCACCAGCCCTCCGGCAAATGCCAAGTTCGCGAGATATGCAGCTTTGCTCTCTATCTCAAAGGTAGCAGATACGGGGGGCTCGTTTGAGCTCCGACAGCCGATAAGGCCCCGCACTATCCTGAGCGATTGGTACTGCCTTCGCTATCAGATTACAACAAGCACCCATTTGGAAAAAGAGCCTCCTTCTCTGCTTAACCTCCGACAGAAACACACATGCACTTTTTCTGAACCCTTGGAACATTTTGAGCAGCAAATAAATAAAATAAAATCCCCAAGCCTTCGCTGATAAGAAGTAGGAAGTCAAAATTGGGGGAGAGCAGGGAAACTAAATCTGCTGTAATATGTCAATGGAAAGTAGATAAAATCTATGTTACAACCCAAAGGCACTTAGGGTGACAGGGGAAAAGCTATTGTTATAATAAAACTGTGTTTAACACTCAGTCATCTCTAATATCCATAGCATATCACCGCATTATCAGCAATTAATCTGTCGCACATCGTTTTTCTTTTTTCTTCTTCCAACACTTTTATGGGATCAGACTGCTCTATTCCAAACTGCGGCAATTAAAAATGCATTGTGACACACTATTGCGCTCTTCTCCTATTATACTACCAATATTACCATCTCATCAAATTTTATTACCACTACATTTCTCTCACAATGAAGTAGAAACAAGGAATAGGGGGATTAAAGAAAAAGCGAGAGCAGGGGATAATGATCGCAAATCGCACACAGTCGCTGTGCGTTTCTCTCCATTATGACATCATCAAACTGACATTGGATTCGGGATAAGCTAGTTAAGGTCAGTGGGGGTGGGGAGAATAGATTGGCCTAGAGCTGCAATAAAAATGGCTGTTCTCAAGCTGTAACGGATAATAATGAAAGTTCAATTTCCATATTCTTTACTGCTGGCCAGTTAAGTGCCCGTTCTTTTCAGTTTGAGTGGATTTAGTATCAATGTTTATGGTTCCTACAGTCCAGTATATTGCTATTCTGTGTGCAGAGGCAGTGATTAGCTAAATGTTCCCTGCAATGGCTCTCCAGGGCTACGACGGTGACCTAATCTCTTGAAAGAGGAGTGAAGGTCACCTACTCTGGAACTGCAGTGACCACCTGTAGGACGATAACCTTCACGTTTTTATGAGGATACACTTCTTTACACAGTGAAAAGTGAAATGAGAGCGACTACAGCGCCAGAATGAGACGTAACAGAAACATAGCAATTAGGTTAATTGATATGAACATAGCTCCCTGTAACATTTAGGAGTGTAGGGATATTCCGATCAGTGATTTGGGAGGAAGTAATATCCATTTCTACTTGTTTATTTTGGCTAGCAACAGATGTCTACACATAATATACCGCAAAAAATGCAACATTCGCTGTGTTGGGGCTTGATGAGGGCAGCGATTAAAACCAGCATTTCATTTCACAATCAGCTTTGCGAAGCAGTGTAATTCCTGTCATCAGAGACTTTGCTCGTTCAGGAGAAACAAGTTGACACTGGGCCTTATGTAGAGTTTGATTGATTTTTACATGCATTTTAGGCAGTAAACACATTAAAAGACAATTAGTGTTATTGACCAGGGGGGCAATACTGCATATTGCAAGGAAACCCCGAGGATTTTGTTCTTAAATTAAGCATTCATTACAGTTATAAAAGTAGGCCTTACATCAGTTACACCACAAATTTCACCGACCCTAGAGTGATCATTTTCCTCTGCCTCCTCGGATCCTTTTCACAAATAATATTTTCATAACACATTTCAAAAACCTGCTATATATGTAGTGATGGCTGCACTCTGATCAGCAGTTTCATTTTCATGGTGCCCGTAGGTGGATACCGGATCATGCTGTCATGGTGTCACCAGGGCAGCTGAAGAGCAGAAAGCCATCAGTAATGTTTCTGGTGATTCCTGTGCTAATGGTTTCCTGCTCAGAATAATTTTAACCCGTGGATGAACAGGAAAAACTGGAGTTAACTGGAATAAAAACTGACAGTGCTAATACAAAAACTAATATATGGAAGAATTTGTTAACCCAACCGACCTGATGACACTTTGATGCATATTTTATTGATAATGGCCAACATGACAATGTCTAGATGACTATGAGTCAGCTGCCTTCACAAAGTGTTGTGTTTTTGCACTAATGCATATACTGAAGCCCTATACTGAAAAAAGGCAATATTTGGTGCTGGAAATGTGTTGGGTGCACATCCATTATGTGAATAACCTGCTCCATCACATCCCAAAGGTGCTCTATTGGATTGAGCACTGACTGTGGAGGCCATATGAATACAGTGAACTCGCTGTCATTTTTAAGAAACCGGTCTGACATTAATTCGGTTTTGTCACATTGTGTATTATCCTGCAGGAAGGAGCGATCAGAAGATGGGTACACCGTGGTCATAAATAGATGATCAGCCACACTACAGTTGGTACTAAGGGACCCAACTGAGCTTTGGGCCCCTTAAAAGCAGATTGGGCTCCACTTTCCAATCTTCTATTGTCCAATTTTAGTGGGCTATGTGAACTATAGCCTTGATTTCTCTGTCACGCACACGCATTGTGTGTTCAGAGATGCTTTTTTGCATACCTTAGTTGTAATGAGTGTTACTGAAATACTATACCATCCTATTTGGAACCAAAACCCATGCCACATTCAACTACATCTCCTTTCTTCCCCATTCTGATGTTTGGTTTGAACTTCAGCGAGTCCTCTAGACCAGCGGTCCCCAACCTTTTTTGCGCCATGGACCAGTTTATGTCCGACAATATTTTCACAGACCAGCCTTTAAGATGTTGCGGATAAAAACAACAAAATGAAACCAGTACCGGTACCAAAAAAAGAAGAAGATTTATTCATAACACATGGGAAAAGACCCAGGGAAACAGAGTTAATGATAAAAACGATTAAAAAATAACACTAAAAACCAATAAAAACCCTGAAAACGATGAATTTCACACCCGAACCTCGAGTCTCACGGCCTGGTACCAAACCCGGGGGTTGGGGACCGCTGCTCTAGTCCATGTCTACATACCTGAATACACTGAATTGGTGACATGTAATAGGCTGATCAGATATTTGTGCAAATGAGCAGCTGAACAGGTGTACCTAATAAAGTGTAAATACAGATTAAAAACTATAAAACTAAAATAAGTTTAATACACTAAAGAAATTAGTGTTCTGGTCTCAACATTTTGTGTTAAGACCTGTAAAGCTGAGGCTTCTGTGTGCCGTGCTGTCAGCATATCTGTCTTGCTTTATGGGGCCGCTCTTGACGCTCCACACCCTGAGGTTACATTAAGCTCCTTTTGTGCACCGAAGACAAAGTTACAGTGCAGCCAGAAGAAATAGGATGGAATGGGGGAAAGTGTATCCTGGGAGGCACCTAGAAAGTAAAGGAAGACCCTGGAGATGAAGGTACCGTTCTACGGGCCCTGCTCAGAATCGGCGAGAGGGCAAATTATAGCTGATTCAGCTGTAGTGGAAACAGGTCAGATGAAATGTAGTCACTGAGCCAGATACGCTCAGGCATCTTTAGACTGTATTGTACTGACATAGCCATTAAAAACAATCTTTCAGATCTGTGCCAGGAAGCTTCTATGCGATGCCTTCAGGTGCCTCCATCAGAAAGAGAAAAAACATTCCTGTCACTTTATAGTTCACTATCCACACTCAGTACTTAACAGTGTGCAAAGGACAGGGATTTCTCTCTCTATTCTGTGTGTGTGTGTGTGTGTGTGTGTGTGTGTCTGTGTGTGTGTGCAGTATCATGCTACAAAAATATTTAATATTTTTATCAAAAGCTCTTTGCTTCCGGGAGTAATTTCCTCTCTTCTTTGTTGAAATACAAAAACAGATAAATTATTAATTCATACCAGCAGACAACAATCCAACTTTTCCTGTTGAGATAAAGAGCTACCTTTGAACACACTCTCTTGTGTGCATAACAGTAACAGGAACAGCTGACAATATTATTTAATTTGGCTCAACAACAACTCAAAATAAATCTTTAAAAATAGCCAGCGTGAAACCCCCACCCCAAACAAATCTGATATACTCAACAAGAACTGTACACTCTTTTACTGGATTATATTATATTGTCAGCTCGTGATGGGTTATTCTCTTTATGCTTTTACCTATTACAGCGTGCTTAGTCACAAATGGATGCCGCAGCTATCTTGCATTATTATCCAAAATGTGTCAGCAAAGTAGCAGGCTTCCTTCTGGCGATAATGCAATGCTGTAAAATTTCCCCGCCGTGTTATTTCTTTCTTTAATCAAAAAGTTCAAAAAAACATTCCACTCAAGGTCCTGATTCACTTGATGAAATATTCATGTAATATTTTTCCTTTAATCATCTGCACCAAAACAATAACACAAAAACTGGCCCATGAAGAAACATGAGTCATTTGCACATTTTTTAATGAATATAATTATTGTTTCATAATGAGATTTGGAGGGGGGGGCGGGGTGAAAAGTATTCAGCCGTCCATCAAAGCAGTGAGGACGTTCTGTTGTTTTTGTCTTTGGATCAGAGTGACGCTAAAAAAACAATTACCAAGTCATTTCGGAGAGAAATGAGCTTTCAGAGATTCCAGTAATGAATCGGATAGACTTTGTGAAGTCAAGTGCTAAAAGACGAGAGGAGCGGCGTGACTCTCTGTCTTTGCACAACGTGAAAAATCTGACGAGAAGGGCTTTACAGCCTGCACAAAATATTGAAGACATCTTTCCTCTCCATAAAACAGATATATCAATTGAAACCAAGTGAAAGCTATGAACCTCTATTGATTGTACCTATTAAATCCACCTCAGTCATGGGGGACAGGGTGTAGACAGAGAGAGTGTTACAGCCTTCAGAAAACTGCAGCAGAAATTGAACAAAATGGGTTGCAGGTTGCAGCTCAATATTGCCCATAAAATGCAGCTGAAATATATTGGGCAGGGTGACAGACTGAAATACGGCTGTGACAGACCTGACCTTACCTGTGAAATGTGCGATTCACCTACAAGTCAATCAGTGTCAGTTTTTTTCCCAAGAAAAACAAATAAATGCAGATAATCTCACCCCTGCCACCTTAACCTCACTGAGTGATGCAACATATGTTTCTAACCAAGCCTGCAGACTTTCAGAAACTCAATATGTTTTTTTCTCTGTCTTGCATTTGACAACTAAACATAATGAGTAAACCTTTGCTTTGGAACCACAGTTTATATAATCGTTATCTAGTGGGAGAATTACCAAGCCAGAACTCATCCTCCAGGTTTCCAAAGCCGACGCGATAATCACTCCACTTCCTGGAAAAGTCCGTCAGGCCGTTCTGACGACGCTGGAATACCTGCAGAGCAATAAGGTTTATTGTAGCCATTTGAACCACACTGCTCATAGGAATTTGTCTTGGTGTGTTCACGTATAACAACACAAGACACATCTAACAAAACACTATGGAGGTTACAGATCAACCGATCAAAGTAATGCATCCTATACTCAGATGAGTACATAATTATACACTAGCTGTCTTTACACCCACTTACAATCCAGCCTCCTTCATCCGTGGTCATGTCACAGTACACCTGCACCCCCTGGCTGGGGTCTCTGTTGATGTAAATGGTGTAGATGCCGCTCAGAGTCTCTCCATTTAGCAGGTGTTGGGCGCAGTTCTGAGGTGTCGCAAATAGGCGACTCCCTGGAAAAAAAGGCGGAGGACCAGTGATGAGAAGTTAAAATTTGCTTGCTCTTCCCCATTTTGACTTAAAAATATTCAGCTTGTCAAAATGTTGCTCTATTGCAGTATTTAGAAGCTTGTTACTTTAGATATTATATCAAAGGCATGCTTTTAAACATAATTTATTAAGTATTTTTTGCCTTAAGAAAATGAGATCTCCCCTGACTCTAACTTCCTCTAACAACTTGTGGCCGTCATTTGGTTGAATTTGTTGAAAAATTGCAAAGGGTGTGTCATGCAATGTAATTTGCTCTGCAACTATAGGTCAACAGTTGTTCTCAGGACTTTGGAGGCAACACAGAGAATAACCAGAAACAACTGTTAGGCATTGAAGTAAAATTGGAATTTGTCACTTTTACAAACCTGGCAGTTTCTGCCAATGCTGGAGTCATCTGTGTAGGTTTACAGTTATCCAGTTAAAGGTAGTCTTGAGAGTTTGAAAAGCAGCCAACAGGACTCCAGTTAGAGTCATTCATACCTAGCTCCTATGTTGGGTAGTTAACAATTTGCTGTGTGAGCATGGTACGTTCCATCTGAAGAACACTGACCAGGCCCGCTCTATGAACATGCTATAGCTTGTTTTTAAGTGCAAAAAAACAACCAATGGGCTGTATTGCTGTAATGCTGGCTCTCAGGTTAGGAGTGACGTCACTCCCAGCTCTGACATCTGACTTCAGAGGCAAACAGGAGACAGGATTAACATCATCCACAAAAAAATCCAGTCTTTCTAGTAAAGTGCTTCTGGTCAAAAGGGAATATGACCAAAGTCTAGGGAAATCTAGGGCATGATTATCAGGGCATTAAGTTCACTTACAAAGTATTTCTGTGTCTTATATTTTGAGTCCAGTAAATTTGCTGTGAGTTTCAATCTATTCAGAAGCTGCTGATGCAGCAGGTTGCTACAACATGAACTTGGTGTTTTGAAATTGGATGTGGCAAGAGAGCGGCTGGGTCTGACTGTGAGAGCACACACTCATTGGCTAACAACCTAGCATAGGCCTCAATTTTTTTATTCAGTACAACCCAAAATGGGTACAACTTACTCATCAGGTAAGTGTTTACAGACGTTTAGTCAGAAAGCTGTTTTCTATAGCTCTGGATGTATTTCTGTCACCACAGGTGTCGCCACCTGGTGGCCAATAAAAAGAACAGGCATTTCTAAGTTGGCTTAACTTTTCAGACCATGGCGCGATATCTATCCTTTTTAATTGTCAGTGATATGTTTGTATGCCACGGACGTTGTGATTTATTCCTGCTGCTTTATGATGCTTCCAAACAAGTGTTTGACTGACGCATCCAACATGCTGTCACACAGTAAAAATTAAAGCACATTATTCATACAGCCACCCTGCAGGTGCAGCCTAACGGTAGTTCTCTCTCACTAGGCGATGGGGTAAGGATGGAAATTGTGCTTGACTTTGGGGAACCATTACTGTGCACGTCTGTTAGAGTAACTGTAATGCAAAATGCAGCAAAAAGTCTCAGGGGCCAAGAAAACTCTACACATTAGTATCGCTTTCCAAGCTTCAATTAAAGAATACAAATGCATTATGTTTGCGTGTGATTGAATGAGTGCATTCTGTACCTGTAGTAAAGGTGGTAGAGACTACAGCACTGGTGTCTAGTCCCCTCGCAGCCTGGAGCTTGACGGTGTACTCTGTAGTCTCAGCCAGTCCCTCCAGTCGAATCCATGTGTCCTCTGCATCGAGAATCAGCTCCTAGTGCACACACAGGACTAAATTCACTCGCGTAACGCATACTGTGTGAGGGAGGCGATGTCCGATAAAGAAACTACATTCTGTAAAAGTAATAATTTAATGTGCATTCAGTACAAACCTCAGGGTAAAAATACAAATTCAGTTAGAAACCCCTCAAGTCACTGATAAAACTGTGAAATTAAATTTTGAGACCTTCAAGATATTCTTTTTTAACACATGACAGCTGGACTTCAGGCCCAGTGGCATATATTTACATGCTAAAAGAAACAAATGAGGAGTATAGCAAAGAAATTAAAACTGCACATTAGGTGAAACCTAAATATTGTTCGAGTTACGGTAACACTTCCTTTGTTTTCACAGGTGAAAGTGCAAGAAAACATGCAAAAAGTTTAAGAACAGAGGAAGTGAGAAACAAGAGATGCTAAGGGCGGGGTGGGTGGGGGAAATGAAAGACTTTTATCAGACAGCTGTGCTGAGAAGCTGCAAAGCAATCAGGAAACAAGAATTTCTATTTTAAGGCGTGACACTAAAGTGCAGTCGCTTCCTTTGTCTTTGTCTCGAAGAGCCAAGACGTTTGACCGATTTGTGAGCGTACTTTGTGTGACACCAGTTTCTTACATGTGGCATGAATCAAATGGCACGAGGTTTGACCAATGAATACAAACTTGTGCGTCTACGTGTGTGTGTGTTTGAATGTGTGAGTTTTTGTGCATGTGTGTTACAGTTTGGCCTGAGTACACATTAAATATAAACAAGAAAAAATGAAATATTCAGCCAGTTTGGCCGGGGAAAAAAAAAATCACACATTCTGAAGCAATGTGTCCATGTGAATTATGCAGGGAAGCAGCTGGTAAATGGTGTCTCTCAGTCTCAGAGGATCTGTCATTGTCCCGCTGGGTTTTCAGGGTCAAGATAAGATTTTTATTGCAAGCGAGCAGCCCCGTCTTATCAAGGCTAATATATACCTACACGCGCTTGCTATCGATTGTGTATGTGTAGCCGAATGGTTGGATGTTGTCCTTGTGTAAGATCTTTATCATTCCAGGCATGCACATAACTGATACATGCATTTACAAACTGTTCTGTAAATGTTCATCAGATAAGAAATTAATCTCAAAGCTACTTTGTGTAAATTATAAGAGCCCATTATCTCGCTAAGAGGAGAAGCTGATTGAACAGCTTTAAGGCTCACCACTATGTGGTTAGATTACTGCTGAGGTAAGACCGAAGTGAGAACGAGCCACACCCTAAAGCAGAGACTGAAAGAGAAAAATCTTAAAAGCACTTCAGTCTGTTGCTGTTCCTTTTATGGGTTGAATGACTCATGTGTTGTTCAATACCCTAAATTCATGATGCTATGAGCAAGCGTTGTTTACGCAGCTCATAGCAGTGAACAAAGAATGAATAAATAAATCATAACATCTGAATAAATGATAAAAGACAGGGTTCGCACAGGTGCTGGAAATACTTGAGAATGCTTGAATTTTAATGTGGTGTTTTCAAGGCTTTAAAAGAGCTTGGATTTTGAATAAAGCAACTGAAACTGAAACAAAGCAACTGAAACTTTGCTGCCATATCTGCCTAAATAGATTGCTTTTTAGATAAAGCAAATAAGCCCGAGGGAGGATAATTGCTTTTGCCTTTCACAACAAACACAGACAACGCTCGAGTCTCACTTGCCACTCTAATCTCTTCGTGCGTAGCGTCAAGTGTGATCTGCCGGTCTTTTTGGATGCGCGCCTTCTGATGCAAAGTGAGCAGGAGATGACAACATCTCAGGATGTTGCCGTTTAACTTAGTGAGGGCTTAAAAATAACAACCGCAAATTGTGGTCGAAAAGAGGAGCAGATAGTCAAAAGTCTGCAAAAAGAGCATGCAGCCTTTCACAGTAAGAGAGTTTGCGTTGTAAAAGACGAGCTGCAAGTTTTTATTTATTTCTTTTTATTATTCAGTTTGCTAAATTATACATTTCTCGAATCTGTATCCCATCTGGCAATGTTAACACACAGAGCTCATCAGGCTCCTGAGGATGAAATGGACTGTGATGCTCAGCAGCAGAGAGTCAGTCTCCAGTGAAATTCCTAAAGCTTTTATTTTTTTTAGCTGTAAACTCTTCACACTTCACTCACTCAGCTCTGGACTAATCTGATCTTTCTCACATTGCTAACTCGGTCAACTCTCTGAACTCTTTCCAGTCATTAACATCTGGAAAAACACCCAGGAGATTGTTGCCTGATGTCTGAAGAAACAGATGTACATATATAGTTTTTGTGTGTATATATTGACCTATATTGATTTTTCCTCATATCACGTGGCATTACACCAGCAGTTGTACTATAAAACCCCAGAGAGGTCTACCTGAAATCATGCATCTCCACATTCCTCCACACAACCTCCCAAAGTATGGAAATGCAATTTTTCAGCTTATTTACATAAATATGCACATATATCATTTATACCAGCTGTGTGGTGCTGGAAAAGCTTAATTTTGCACATTGCACATTGAAATGTGTCTGAAATCATCTTCAAAAGATTCTAAGAACCCTCAGTTTGCCTATAAAATGAAAACAATTTCTAAATCTGTTAGCTTATTTTTTCTATTACACAATAAAAAATGCTACAAGGCATACTTTGTAAAAAAAAAATGTCAAAGTGACTTTTACATTTGTAAATAGCTTTCTTTTCCTCTCTGTCTCTGAAAGAGTGTATCAGTGCCCATTTATTTGGAGTTGTAATGAAGTGTAAGAACAACCAAGATACAAAACGAGTGAAGTCACAGCTGGAAATTTTAAGCAGCTTATGTATCAGTTTTTAAACACAGGAACATTTCTCCATCTCTCCTCTAGAACACTAAGAGGAGTGTTTAGCTTATTCAGGTAGCAGCTTTTGTGTTTAGTGCTGACCATTGCTTACTTTTTGCAAAAGCACCGTCTGCAGCAGGTCATGCCATCTGTCGCTAATTAACATAAATACTTCGGCGCCTTGATGGCACTTTATTATCATCATCATTATTATTATTATTATTATTAATAAACAAAATTAAACTATGGCCACTATGGATTTTTGAGATCACTGCTGAAATGCCCTCTTTCCACTTGACTACCTTCCATGCGCTTAGAGAGTGTGGCATATATATATGTGTAATCAACATTTAGGTAAGTAAATCTTAATTGCATATTTTTTTAAACCCAGTAAGAACTTCACTTTCTTTTTATCCACCAGGATGAGCTGATCATATGAAGCAGAATGGGCCCATGCTTTTTTCTGTTGTTTACTCCAAATAGTTTACCTGCTATCTGAACGTCCCAGCAAAAATCGAGACTCATGCAGACAGCCAAAGTTTTTATAATCTGTCCAAATGTCTAATTTCTGTGAGCTTACATGAACCGTAGCATCAGCTTCGCGTTCTGAGCAGACAGGAGTGTCACCAACTTCAGCTTTAACCCACCTCCCTTAAGGTTTAATGTGTTGAGTGTTCAAAGATAATCTTCTGCAGTTTCCCCCATTTCCAATGCCCAGTTTGAACTTTAGGGTCACCTTGGCTATGTTTACATGCCTTAAATCAGGGATATCAAATATAAGGCTCGGGGGCCAGAAGTGGCCCACTGGACTGCTCTGGAAAATGTGAAGGAGTCATTTACTTTTAACTGTATTTTCGTACGTTTTACAGCTTTTCCTACTGATAAAGATTCCCGTTATTAATAGAAAAGTAATTAAGTAATAGACAAACAATTACATGAGACAAAGTTCCTGTTTTTCCACTATCTGTCTTCAAATGTATGTTTGTATGTATTTTTTTACAGTGTGTTCACAGAAAAAAATAAGATTTTCAGTGAATTAACAAAACCTTTTTATTTTAATTATGGGACAGTCTGGACAACAAACTGACAGACCTTTTTCCTGTAATTTTACACATTTATTATGTAGTTTCACTGGTTCGGCCCACAGTGTAAAATGACATCCCAGCCTTAAATGCTTCAAATTCTGCCATGTGATTGGCTTATTATATGCATTAAAAAGTAGCCGAACTTGTGTACCTAATAAAGTGGCTGCTGGGTGTACCCAGAGAGAGCAAAAGTAAATAATATAACAGTATATATTTAACTTATATTACTATATTATTTACTTAAATTCGATTTAAATTCAGAAAATGCATGGAGTTATTAATGCAAATGAAAGCAAAGTGTTGAAACTAGCACATGAAATGTTGATTCTGTGTTTGAAAACAAACCATTACTGTGGGAAAAAGGACAGAAACACAGGGAACAGGGTCAGCAGAGAGATCCTTGATCTAAGAAAGATCTTTGCTTGTGTAAAATCTCATAAAAGAGCTCATCTCAAGAGTCAGACTGCATTCTTTGTGCATGAGTGACACCCGATGGACAACCGCACAGCAGTGCCACACTTGCAAGGTCAGTTTGCGTGTGTGTGTGTGTCTGTGTTTGTCTGAGAGAGCAAGGCCTGTGGTAGGTCATCATTACAGTACATCAGTATGGATCTTTGTGCTTGTTTTGACCACATGGCTCTCGCTAACGTGCTTTATTACCGTTACTGAGCCACATCAAAACATTTAATCAAAATAAACAACGTCTCTACCGAGGCACATTATAATCATATCTCTATTGGACAGGCAATTTCACTGTGTGAGTGTGTCTGTCCCTGAATGCGTGACCGCTCCACAACAAGGGGATTTACCTGATTGAAAGATAAAATTAGAACTTTAAAGGGATTATCATGAAGTTGTGATTCTGCATTAATATTCTGTCCTGATCACTGCTTAACTCGGTGTATTAATTTCACTAAATCTGCACTTTCCAAAAAGGGGTTTCAACACGTCTGACATGAATTATCATCTTTCCGATGCACTTGCTGTTGATTACACCTGAGCAATTAACATCCAATCATCCTCCACGGCATGTATATAACTCTTGAGGAGGATCATTCAGTTCTGTTGTTTGTTTATTTATTCATTTTAATAACCTTACAAAAGAAACAGGGTTCATTGTTGGGGCAATGACGGCATGAGCTTTGGCCACAAATGCAGTTTAACTGGCTGATATTTCAATAGGAGCAGTGAATATAGTCACATCTTTATCTATGACATCAGTAAATATTGTCAGAATTTGTTGTTGACAGTTTACAATCGATGACAGCGATGCTCGTGCATTTATCATTATCTAAGGACACGATACGAGACTGTGTCTGCAAGAACTGCCCGCTGACGATTACAACGAGAGGGAGCTATTACCAGGCTGGATGCTTGACCCCTACGGGGAGGAGGTCCGATGGCTGTGCTGTGCTGTGATCTGTTTGATGAGAGTCTCTGCTGGCTGCTCTTCTCTGTCTGTGTGCTATCTGTTTCACTGTGGGCGTGTAGCTGCAGACTACAGAGGACATCTATCAAAATGTAAGAAGCAGCGTGTGGATGTGGCATCCTGTATGTGTGCATATGATTTTAAGTGTACACCAAGTTATAGTGTATGTTCCAATTAATGAGGTGTAGCTTGCAACACATGCACACCTATATGAAATGAACACCAGACTCACACCTATCTCTTGGAAAACTGCGGCTGTGTATTCCGTGGTTGGATGAGATCTCAGATTTGATTGAATCCAAGCGATGCCACTATTTACTCCACTAATTCTTTAAATTTCAAACAGCTCTTTGCTGTTAAGCCAGTGTTCAAGAAAGTTACACAAACATTTTATTATAACGTTTGTCTATATTTCATTTCATTTCGAAACAAAAGGAGGAACCACAGGGGAAAAAAAGTTTAAAAAAAAAACACATTAGTATAAAGACTAAAATAGAAAGTGTGTGAGAGTGGGAGTGCTGGGTGGATGTTTTCAGCTTTATTTAGTTTAAAAGATGATAGTATTTAATGAGGGAAGAAAAAATAAGGAAAAGATGAAAAGAAAAAAGAAAAGAAAATGAATACATACGTTAGGAATACCAACAAATATTATGGATAATAAAGGAAGTTACTGGGGAAGGAACTGGGAAAATCTTTGTCCTGAAAAAAAAACTGTGGATGCTGGGAATATTCAGGATCAGTTGCCCTGCAATGTTTTCACCTGTAATGCTTGTTCTTCAGTGCATGAACTCCTGGTACTCTTTCACACGAAGCTTTACGTGAAGCCTCTGGCTTTAATGTTACAAGTAGTTCTCTTGTTTTGTTTCCAGACTAAAAACTCTCCAAAATAACAACATTTTTAATCAAATCAACAACTTATCATCTTTTCTCATTCTGTTACCAACTGAAGCTGCAGCAGGTTCATGGTAAGACGTGGATTGGAATCTGAATCAGTAAGTGGACCAGCCCCTTCCATCCGATATCCGATGGAACCGAGACTGTGACAAGATTGGATAGACTTGCCTTTTAGACACTGCTCTTCATTTCATTTAAATAGGTTGCAAATATCAGAATACAGGTTAATTATGCTATACAAAAAAAGGAACAAGCACTACCAGTGGAGCTCAGGTTTAGGGGGTTGAGTTGAGACGAGCCGGTTATGCCACTTACTTTACGGCTGCCGTCGGGTGTCTTGTAGGTGAGCATGTAGTTGTCTATTTCTGCAATGGGCGGCTGCCATGAAATGAGAGCACTGCGGTGATTCACTTCGCTGGCTGTCAGGTTCACGGGTGCATCCATGGCTATCAGAAACAGAGAAAACACATTACTTTGACACTCGTGAAGAAGGTTTGCAAGACATTTAGGTGACGGTGAAAAGACTTCTACTGGTGCTGATACTGCACATAATAATGCTGTTCTTAACCCCATAATGCCCTTTGTATCATATTTGAGTTTCTGAGACGTCTATCTCATCAACATGATCAATATTTGCCATAATTTCAAAATGTTACGGACAAAACTCTTTTTTTTTAAATATAAAATTAACATTGTTGTTAACAAAAAGTTGCCAAAAACGCCCAATGTATCAAATGTGATACAAAAAATATATAATAAATACATAATACAAATATATCATACACAACATGATATAGCAAAAAAAAATGTGGATTTTGTTATAAGGGTTAATAAACACCTCAGTTCCAAAAAATCATAATTTTCTGGCTATTTTTTGACGGGTTGAGTCTTACAGAGTAAATACCGACTGAGATCTTGATTTATTACTCAAGACTGTTATTAAAATGTTCACTACCTTTATATTTTATTGGTCCAGTAGTGATATGGTACACTGGTGTCTAGTGCATTGTCCAAGTACCACTCCTGCAGTTTGAGGAGCTTGAGCAAAGCTACCAGATGCAGATGGGTACAAAAAATGACATCTCTGAAGCTCATCTCTTTGTTTGGATAAAACAACAGCCAGTAGCTATCAAGCGTTAGAGAAAACGGCTAAGATAATGTAACAGTATGGCTTTTCTTCACTCAGGAGCAAAAACAGGAATATTTTAGAGCTGAATCTTAAGGTTTGGGTTTCGTGAAATCTCAGTTCGATTATCAACACGTCTGAGATACACGTTAAGAATGTCTGTGCTTTATTTCCTAAATAAGTGGGAGTTTTTATGCACAACAATAAAATGAACTGAAGGCTGAATGTTTTCGATGTGTCACAAAGCAACCAAAAAAAGGACATTTTTTTAAAGGTTGTTTATTCTGCTGCGCTGCCTGCTCAGGTTTTCTCTTTATGGACAGAACAAGCAGTAGATGAAGAAAAGTGGCAGTGATCCAGCCTTGTAATAAAACCTCAGAAGCTCAGATGAAAGAGTCTCGAGTGTTAAGATATAAATTGCATTCATGCCAGTACTGCTGAAGGCCATCTTGAAAGGGTTTAATTATTTAGATTTTTCTGCCACTTAAACACAAGTGCAGCGCTGCTGATCTCCATGAAGATTTAAAGGATGAGGCTGCCATTACCACATATCTCTTAGTGTTAACAAAATGAAGAGATCATGCACAGTAATTTGTTTTAGTCCGTTTGTCAGTATTTCATATGTTATTTCAAAGAAAAATGTTTCTCAGACAGGAGTCAGCGGCGCATTTTGAGCTGCAGAGTAATATGCCAAATATTTACTGTGCTGCACTGATGTATGAAGGAATGTGTCATCCGCTTAATTTGTGTGACTCATTTAGTCTTTTTTTTTTTTCAAAAGAATGAAAGTCTATGATACAGCTTTTTAGTACTTACACTACGAGACCATAACATTTTTCTGTATATATATACTCTAAGCATTTAAAAGATGCCAATTTTATTATAAAGGCCCCTATTGTGCTCTTCAGTCAGATTCTGTTGCTTTTGTAATTGTGAATTTGTATATCTATGGTGCGAGATGACATCATTAGTTTATTCATCTTGGACAAAAAGGCTCATAGTGAACACACCATCCCCGACATCCAGCTTTTCAAATTTTCTTTTCACATTCATAACATATAACACACAAAATCTCTCTGTCTGTCCATCTGTGAACTCCTCTGACACAGTCAGGAGACGAGCAAGCAAACTTGAGCCACAGCTACACCTCAGGACTCTGAAGGTTGTTTTCCACATCACATATTATCATTGTAAATGACCATTAGTTTGCTTCAAAGCAACTTTTACAGATGGAAGCAGTGAGTCTGATAAATGCACAACTTGATGGCAGAATGTTCAAGGTGTGCTCTTTCTTTAGTGGTTGTTAAATTCTATTGTATATCTGCCTACGGAGAATCGATCTGAATCACAGAATAACAGTCCCGAGCTGCCTACAGACTGCAAACACGCTACAATAGCAGAACTCTAATTTCCTTTTTACCTTTCATAGTATCTGTGATATTGAACCCTTGGTACGACGACCAACGTATGTGTTATTCATTTGTTTTATGTAAATGTTGCAAAGATCTAAAAAATACTGAAACATAGTGTTTGATGTCATTTCTAAACTTCAAGCACAATCATTTTGCCTACCAATCACCTGCCAATGGGCTAAAATGAGCCATTTTTTATGGCTTATGCACCTACAGCATCATATAAAAATCCTTATAAGATCTCATTTATGGCCACAAAACCTGAATTATGCATTGTATATTTCCAAAAGCACCTAACAATGGATTAAAACCACAGACTAAACAATATTGTAGCATGGACATGTCCAAGTGAGTCCAGTGTGTCCACCTTAATGCTTTATGACCAGTGATGATTTTGGCATCTTACAACTAAATTTATAGCCATAAGCTAATAGAATAAACAAAAAAATTCAAAGCACACCTCACCATCTCTACCTTCTAAGAAATTAACAACAGAAAAGAAAAGAGGAGGTACTTGTACACTTTAAATGTATTCCAGGAGGTGTGTACTCTAAAATCTCCACATCAGCACTCCTGAATCCCTTTAGGGCCGGCTAAAAAGAGCAGCGAGATATTTTTCCATGTTTAGTCACTGCATATCACAGCCTCAAAAAGCATTCAAACCCTTGATCAGCAAGCCCACCCAAGTTTTACCGCACATTACATTACATCATCCAAGAATATTCTGGGTCCCTGCACGGTTTTAAACAAGGCCTGATTACAGAGCCTTTGTTGCTACTTTAACCACATCACAAGAAGACTCACCTCAGTTTCCAAACCTTACATCACCCTTTTTAAGCCAATATCTGATCTTCTGACATGTCTCGGAAGCACCGACATGCTCCAACCTTATTTTAGTGCATAATATAAAATAGATGACCCTCTATTTGGAAAATCGGTTTCTTGGAGTTACATCATGACTCTGGGGCACATCGTCAGACACTCACGCAACAGCGCTCAGTGTTAGGGAGGACTGAAACAAATGAAGTGCTGAGCTTTGTGCGCTCAGCAGTCCAATGTCACCTCTGTGAATAAGAAATAAAGATATCCTCTACGTGGCCGTCTCTTCTTCCGATTCCCTTTGTCTGATTTCCTTGCTTTTGATAGCCGCCCCCCCTTTTTTCTCTTCTATTCGTCCTCTGTAGGGAAACTAACACGAGTTTTTAGGACTCCAAGGATTAGAAGAGCTGGGGAGTTAACTCTGAGCTCAACATCAAGCCCCAAAACTGAACCCAGACTTCATAAAACTTTGCAAATACAAAGAAAATCCTCAGCACCAGCTTCCCCGCACACTTGTCAGTTAAATCCTTTTGTGTGTACACATATGGAAAGATCAATGACAGCTCGGTAATTAACTGCGTGTACCTGAGCTGATAACCTCCTGAGAGATGCAGGGTGCCTTCTCTCACAGAAGGTGATAGGCAGACTCACGCTGCGTGACGGGGGGATTGAAAAAGAAGAAACAAAGAGTGTTTTAGGGTGAGAGGAGTGAGTCGTCCGCTTTAAGATAGAAGAGGCACTTTGCAGAAGTCCAGGGTGACGTGCCAATCTCCTCTCATTGCATTATGTTTATTGACCTCCTCTGCATCTTATGTCTGCTTTTCCTCCTTGTCCCTTTGTCTGTTTTCTCCCACGTCCACATCAACCCGGGGCCTTCCACTTTCCTTATCTCCATTAGCGCTTATGTTTCACTCTTCTTCTCATTTTCCCATCCTTTGCCCACCTCCTCTTGTCCTCCTTATCCGACAGGCTGTCACTCTCTTTCAACGTGCTGCAGAAAGAATGGAGTTTATCTATTCTTCTTGTTATTCCCCCGTTCTGATGAACACTGCGGCTGGATTATAGCTGCGTAGGGGACAGGTGAGAGTGGAGCTTCTGATTCATAGAAATATAACAACCATCATTTAGCCTGTCTTTATTCTCCCCTTTCTCTTCCTTCTCCAGCTAAATCTGTCCCCTTGTCTCTCTCTCTCTTTCAGGCTCTCCCTCCAATTAAACCTTTGCATGGAGTGCGGCCGAGCAGGTGTTTCACAGTTCCTGGCAGCTCTGGCGCTCTATCTTTGGATGAGGAGGTTTGAACAATGGGATTGGGATGAATAGGTTTGGCTACATCTAATGACTCATTAACACACGTTGTAAACAATTCCAGAGGAGGAAAAAAAATAAGCACACACAGAGCAGCAGATGGGAAGGGCAGCATGGGCACCAGCAATTTGTTGCAATGAGACAAGAGGGAGGAAGTTACTCTTCTTTTTTTGAGTGGATATCGCATCCCTGTGCCAGTTTACGAGTGAGTGATGGTGTCTGGATGATGCATAGGCCATTCATTTGTGTTTATGAAGTCAAATGTAAGCAAATGCTACTTGGATAAAACTCACAGATGGAGCGATGATGGCCAAGACAACACTGTGTTATTATCTTTTAAAGTCCAACTGTCTACTCCGGTATACATATGTGCCCTGTCAGTCACTTTTTTCTCAGTTTCCCTTTGGAGAACAAAAACATCTGGAAATAAAATAAATGTGTATGTCATATCTTTTGTTTTCACAATTGCTCACACCCCAGTTTTGCATTCGTATGCAAATCAGTCACACTGAGCCAGACAGCAACCTGCTGCACAACACAAGGACTAAACACCTTGAATAACTAATGTTAGCTTTTCTGCTCAAGTCTTTTTCTTATCTAACTCATAAACAAGAACACACGTGTGGCTTCTTTAAGGATATAAACTGAAACAAACATCTTATGGCAAAAGGTGCTCCATTAAAGTCAGTTTGCAGGATGTATTGCCAATTAGCTGGTCAGTTGGTGGAACTTGAAAAGTAAACAAACTTGCAAAATTCACTAGATGTGAGTATTTTGTGTCCTACGGTGGAGCAAAGACACTCGGAAAGTCTGCAGGCTGCTGTCAATCAAACACATCCATTCCCTCTAACCAGCTGAGATGAAAAGCAGCATTTCTGTCTGTTAACAAATCATTTATGATGCACGAACAATATTTAAAGGACAAGAAAAGGATGTCTTGACGGCTTTAGTGCATATTATTAGATGTTATACTAAAAACACAATATACGATATATAAGATGTTCTATTTTCCCATAAAACATTTAACAGTGCAGGCTTTTGAGGAAGCAAGACGATAAAACTGTCAAAAATGCATCATTTGCCTGAAGAATAAAGATTCCGGTTGTGTAATAGCGGCACTCGGTGAAGAACTACAGTATAAACCAGAGCTGCCTGCAGCAAGGATTGCTGCTGCTTGAGAAACGTGCCAAGCTCTTCTCAGCTAGCGGGTTCAGACACATCAGAGAGAAAAGTCCCGGTGCTGCAACCTACAGGCTTATGCGGCCACCTTCAGCAAAATCCCTTATTTTCTAGCCTTTTAGCTTAAATATCTGCCTGTGGGGAGCCAAAACTGCCTTACTCTTTTGACAACAAAAAACTTTCATCTGTGGTTAACAGGCTTGGGGAATCCAAAAAGTACTGTGCCACCACCAAAAAAAAAAAATAAATGATTAAATAAATATTAACCGTGGATGAGCCTCATCTCTTTTTCCACACTTCTGTCTGTGCTGTGCTCAGCAGGCATAGAAGAAAAGTGAAAACCTGACATGTAGAACTTTTACTGACCTTTTGGACATGTATATGTGTTTATATCAGTTAGACAGGAACTGCAGCTTCTATTTGAACCTTTATGGATTCATTCTTAGTTTAAAAGAACTTGTTAACTTATTTAATTCCACAATAATCTATATATCTATGAGTGCAATGTGAGAGTACCTTTACAAATTTAACAGTATGATCTTTCTGTGTAAAACATTTTAGTCAACAGTATTTGTGCTATAGATAAAACCTACTCACAGGCTTACTGCATAAAAAATACACAGAGCAGTAATTCTCAACCCTGTGATCAAGTAGACAGACACAAGAACAAAGTATTCAAAACAAAAGAAAAAAGCAGAAAAAAAAAAACCAGGAGTAGGCAGGGTGGCACAGCAATAGATCCAAAGCCGGAGTAGCTGACCAAAACAATCAAGGGTCTCATCTTTTCTCCCAGCTCATTCGCAACATGACATTTTCGGCTGGAGTGCAACAGCGCGAGAATGCAAGCTGTGAGAGAGGAACAGAACCGCGCTTTAAGGTTTCAATTAGGAAGTTTAATTAACAACACTGGAAGAGCTCTTTGAAGCTGAGGTTGACTGAGGCTCCCCCTGCTGAGACATGTCATCATCAGTCCTGGAAGGCAGAAGACTTAATTGTTGTGCGTTTGAGAGCTCACAGGGCCACACAGCACACAGCTGTGTGAATACAGCCTACTGTATACAGTACGTGTGCACTGGGAGGCCGACACTGTCAAAAACTCAAATTGATTTTAGTCCCTTTGTGAATTCGGGCAAAACTCAAGAGAAAAAGCAGTGGATATATAAGTGGACAGAACAGAAATACAGTAGAAAAAGAGAAGGAAGAAACTTATTTTCTCATCTACAAATTTAACAGAATTCAGCTTTGCTAATTTCTGTGACTTTATGCTCTTTTAATGTAGGACAGAATGGATCAAATATATTTCTGAATGAATACACCGAGTCCTCTGCAAATGCCTTTTCCTCTTTTCTGTCTTCCCCACCTGAGAATATTTCCTCCAGATTGGCACAGCAAGAATACATTTAGTCTGTTCCACTCAGAGAAGGACACCAACAAAGGGAAGCACCCGACCGTTTTCTTAATCCAATAAGACAAGACATTCAAAACAAAACAAAATCCTTGTCCTCTTCGCTCACTCCGTGGCGTTGCCTGGATCACAGCAATTTCCCAGCTTCTATTATATGAGGGATTCCAACCGGGGCAGGAGCGCGCGTTTCCATCCTTCTTGTTTTGTTTTCTCGAGAAGCAGAGGTACGTGATGCACAAGCAGAGCATCTGTTTCAAAATTAGAAGCACCTTAAACTGCCAAGAACATTTGTTTATGTATGAGTTACTATATGCATACGCCGCATTGACATGGATGCAGGCACACCTAATTTTCCTGAGCCTCCATATATGTTTTGAAGTGTCTGGAGCCTTGCTCTCATACATTGTCAGAGCTTGTTTCCATTTCCAGTAGTTCGTATCTGCTGCAGTGCAGGACAGGCATCTCTGGTGCTCATATCCCATAGGGGATGTGAACTCTGCTGACTATTTTTTTTATTTTTTTTCCCCTGGAAGAAAAATCTAAGTTTACAGAGCTGCAACTCAGCTAAACTAGAACAATTCCTTCACCCCTAACTTTCCTTTCAGTGGAGCAGGCGACAAAGGTGAATTTACTGTGGGGGACAGGTGGAGGTGGAGCAGGGATGAGTTTAATCCTCATCACATAACGACTGTTTCACCACATCTAACTGTCAGGCAGAATACAGACTCTCTGCAGCAGGTTTGAAAAAGAATCAAAGCTTTTTAAATCAGTATCAGAATACATTATTAATCCCTGAGGAAATTATGTAATAAAGGTGTACATACACCTGACTGGCACTGTGAAACAATCCATCACAATATTAAGTATGCCTGAAATTCTTGCTGTTAGTCTTTTTGTTCCAAACTTTGATGCATGCATGCAAAAAACTTGTCATGATAGAAAATTTGGTAGCCCTTTACAAGAGTGGTACAAAGTGGGTAATACCATTGTAACAAATAGGTAGCTTCATGGTAACATCAGCATAAGTAAGTCAATAACTTTGGTTATTTGTCAGGATTTAGTGCACAGAATATGAATAAGGCAAGAAAAACATACTGCAGTAAATATTGAATTCTTTAAACATTACAGCTACTTATTGTTAAATCATATTTCTTAAGTTGGAGCAGATTTGTGTTTGCAATGAATGGGGGTGGGTGGGGGGGATATCAAAGCAGCAGATGGTGCAGATAAAGTTTAATGTTACAATCCTGATACAAAGGAGCAGATTTTAGGGTAAACATATCATGAGGGCTGTAAAAAGACAGAATTCCCTCTTTTCAATATTGTTTTTGTGTTGCTTGTTCACCCATCAGAGCTTCTGCAGCTAGTGTGACTTTGATATGCAGGTGAGTTTGCCAGCCAGCATCGCCTTCATCCAACAGCAGTGATCTTGGAGCCCTAAAAGGCAAGAATGCAGTGAGCTGTATAAACAACACTGATGACTTCTTGCACCTGTCAGCTGGTAGTTTCTCCCACTCTTACTTTCCACTGTGTTCGAGCTCTTAAATGTCTACAGAATTCCTTTCTTCATTGGCAGATTTCATGTCTCTGGTTTTAGTGCCATTAACATCAGGACTTACTGCTGACCAGTTCAAAACAGTCCAGTTTTTATTGTTGTTTTTCTTTTAGATAGTAAGCATTGGTTTTACATCTTAAGTTCATCAAGCAAAAGGCTCTGCTTGGTTTCAGTCAAAAGGTTAAAGCCACCTTTCTAATATTATGGTGCTAATGTTACACCCTTGAGCCACCAAAACAGCCATCACACTGACACGGAGCAGTGGATTCAGCAGTGAATTCTTTGGGTGCTGTGGAGTTCGAGGGTGGAGCCTCTACTGACCAGGGCAATAGGGAGGTTCAATTCAAAGCTTTGGGTTCTTTCTCTTCTTCTTGTTGATGGTCCTCGCTATCCAACAGTGACAGTTCTTGTCCACAAAAGGCAATGCTCAACAGACTTTCTGAGAGGGCGCCTTTGTTCCATGTGTGCACCGCACAGTGCATGGCAGGATCTATAGTCCAAGGATACTTCAACTGAACAGGCACCTGGCATTACCACGTCAACAGCGCAATCAACTTTTGCTCCTGAGGTGAGGGAAGAAATCTAAACTCTGCTGGAGAATAGGTTCCAATAGTTCCCAATCCAAAGACCCACAGCTACTATTTCATTATTTTGAAAGAGCCCTCTGAGCCATGAGATAACCATGTTGAATAAATACTTTCAGTTCAGAATGCTAACTACATGTCAGGGGGTTGGAGTCACCGTGCACAAGGAGCTGGTTAGATTTGAACCTTATTTTCATTGCAAGTCCTAATTTCATCGAAGCAGTCCTTTTGTGTACTGGATAACGGCATACAAATATTGTGCTCTCTCACTCGGAGTCTTCCTTGTGGCTCAAGGCATCGTTGGCACCCATCATGACAGAGGGCTTCTGGCCCCTGAACTACCTCTATGAGCTATTGATTTGGGAGAATTGGCTCATCCAGCCAGCACTCACGCAGTCCTGCTGATAATACATTTACAATCTCTGAGGTTCAAACCAAGAGAAATACCATCTTCCTCCCAGTTAGAAAGTTTCTTTCCAGAGTTGAAGTTGGACTATGTAATTAATAATGCATGGTTATCCCAGTGCAGGATATCGGCCTTAATGCCTGTTGCATTTCCAAACAAATCACATTTTCACCCTCCATCCACACCAGCTCCTATTACATTTTATGATGAGCAGGTCTCAAACAGAGGCTTTCTTTGCTGAGAGATTGACTAATACAGGCTTCTCCACACTGCCTGACCACACTGCTTCTTTTGGAGAGACAAAGTTTCTTTCAACATGAACATGCAGAGCAGGGCTGTGCAAAAACAAATATGTGAATTTTGTTTGGCAGGACAAGGAAAGGTAGCATATCACTCCGTTAGAGCTGAGGCATTTTTACAGCCTTAATCCCACTGCAATTTTTATTTTTGCACCACGATGTAGACCGTGACAATACCCCTATATTCACATATATTCAGTGTTAGGATAAACTGCCCTTTGCCCCGCTCTCTCTTTCTCTCTGTCAGCCTATTTAAATATGGTGCTATAAGCTGCTATCCCTAAAGGCGCCTCATAAACTGAGAGTTCTAAACCACTGAATGGATTTCAGCTCCTTCCAGAGAAAGAATGCGGTGCACGGAGAACAGATACAGAAACGATTTGGCCACTGTGGATGTGTTCACCTCCTTTACTCACACAAGTTGTCACTACAGCTGCTGATTTAGGGCCAAGTCATCCTAATCTATCTGCCTGGGTATCACTGGTTGTGATCCCCCATGGTAATGTGTTGCAACTGAAAGGGGACTGGGTGTTATGCATATAACCAATGAGGGAAGGAAACTAGATATAACACAAGTCAGCTCCTTATTGCCTAAGGAGCCTGTGAAGTGCAGTGTAGATTGAGGAGATGAGACTGTGCAGCATCTTTAATACCCCTTAGGGAGGGCGAAGCCTCTTGTGCCAGCAACACTCTCATTGGCCTTGACAGGCACGTTGAAGTTAATTTTTCAGGTCTTGCAAGGATCCAATGCACATACTGATGTGGTATACCTTGTTTCCATCCCTCAGGGAACATTTGTTATGCAGTTGTAGTTTTTTTCTTATTATATATATATATTTTTTTTACTTGATATTGATTGTCATATTTTCCTATAGTTTCATACAGCAGGTACCAATAATAGTAATCACATTATTGTGTAACTATATTAATGCAGACAGAAATTAAACCAACTGACACTGTATTCTTTATCCTTTATGGGTTCGACATAACATAATATAACTGCTTCTTGTATCATTAAGGCGTCAGTCTGTGACAGGCCTGAATTATATAAGACCCACCTTCTTGCCATGTACTTACCAATTAATAGGAAAATGTGGCATGAGTATTTTGTTTTTGCCATTTTGCTCACTTATTAAATTGATATGCACTGGCAGTTTCCTCTGTTAATTATAATTCATTATATATATATTTTTCTAAGAAATAGTACTGCTGATTATTTTGAATTCTATTAATCCCCTTTGAGGGGTGAATGATCCATTGCAACTTTTCAAGGGTAGTGCAGCAGCTGCCCTTGGTCATTAAAAAAGTATCAGAAAAATTAACAATTAACATAACGATAGTTTTTGCTATAAATAAAACTGTATGTCCCCAGGACACCCGCACAGACCCAGTAGGCTAAACTCGGGCCTGGAAGAACGCTCTGCAGACGGCAGTGCTAGCTGCTGAGTCAGCATGCTGCCCACTGTACTAGCTGAATCAAACGGATACATACGGGTTTGGAGGTTGGTGATGACGGTGCCACTTGTGAGCGGTCCTTTGGTGGCGTAGAGGGCTACAGAGTAGGTGGTGCTTGGCTTGAGGTTGGACAACTGCAGTTCCTGCTTGTTGCCTTCCACGAGGAAAGTATCAGCCGTTACTAGAAAATGAAAAACAGAACACAGAAAACACATGGATGTTTACTACATTTAAACCATCCTAAAAAGATTGCAGTGTGTATCTCTGAAAATGTTTCCCAACACAGGAAACATCAAAGTTTATAACTCCGCCTTGTGACACCTGGACTATTTTCTCTTCTACATTGTACATAGTAATATTTTAACTTGGAAATATTTCATTTTAATTTTTATTGCACTTTATATTTTCTGTAAATGAGTGAATGAGTTCCTAACTGTGTGGCTCCATGGTGTAGTGATTTACACATTACACATTCAGTATTAAGAGAGCTCTTATTTACTTTAATATTATGAAACCATGTAAGACACTGTGCGCAGGCTAAGAAAGATAATAATACAAAAACAATGCCACATTCAGAGGCTCACTGGCAGTATTTTTGGTTGTGGAGTATTAAATGAAGGTGGCAATGATGAAAGGTCATCTATAAGATGTTCTGAAGCATCTTATAGATGCAGTTCTGGATATTTTGAACCTTTTTCAGTCTCTCCTTTATCCTTTTATATACAGAAACATCAAAAGAGCACTGATGCATTTTAATTAATCTAAAACATTACAGTAGACAGGTATATATTATTCGTAGTGCATGTGATACCATTAATCTCTGATACCACGATGGCTTGGATTTTATTTTATGTGGGTGTTTCCATCAATAAAAACTATTTTGTAATGCAGGACAATGCACAATGAAATATTTAGTTATTGACCCTGGTTTAGTACATTAACACTCAAGGGAATTTGTCCACAACTTACACTGCACTTCTCTAAACCCTGGCTGGGGCTGGTTTCCAAATATGTGTCCAGCATATAGATGCTGTCTCTGTATCTGTGATGATCTGGCTGCAATCCAGTCAGTCAGGGTGTAATTTACACTCAGACTCTGACAGCTGAGTAATACAAATTTCTCTGGATAACTCCAGGCGTGGCATACTGCGTGGGGTCATGTGCAAATGAGAAAGATGCTTCCCATTACATTTTCCCCCAGCCAGTTTATAAAAATAACAACAGCATGAGATAACACTGGTTGAGTGTTGTATTGACCTATTAGTAAAACAATATCTGGTTCTCCGAAAAAAAAAAAAAATACAATTTCTTGGAAACCTTTTATACCTACACATTTCAGCGCTCTAGTTGTGTGCATGTCAAGTGTCTTTAAGCCAATCCGTACCTACTGCTGCTTGGCAGTCATCCACTTGGTTCAGGGAGCAAATTATAGACTGGCTCTGAGGGGCCAAGCAATATGGCTATCTTTTACCTGTCTGGATATGGCTGTCAGACGCTGAAGACATGGGCTGCGTCAGAAATGCATGCCGCCTAGTAACTGCATTGTTTTTGCCAAGGCTAAGCAGTTTAACCAAGCATAATGAACTGTTCTGAAAGCAAGACAAATGGATCTATATTGCCTCAAAGGACTCATCACACTGATCTCACTTTTTAATGGGAAAACTGTGATGGTACCTGTCACATCTTCACATGCAACTGATGATTCTCATTGCACTATATGCTGCCACTACTACAGTACTACTATATGTGTGTGTGTGTGTGTGTGTGTGTGTGTGTGTGTGTGTGTGTGTGTGTGTGTGTGTGTGGACGGGTATTAACATCTTCATGGGGACCAAAAATTGGTAGTTTACTATACTTGTGGGGACAATCAGCCCTCGTGGGGACCAAAATCCCGGTCCCCACGAGTTTGAAGGCATTTTTGAGACTCAAAATGTGGTTTTAGTGTCAGGGTTACAATTAGGTTATGGTTAGGTTTAGGGTCAGGGTCAGGGTTAGGCATTCATTTTTGATGGTTAGGGTTAGGGTAAGCGGCTAGGGAAAGCATTGTGTCAATGAGATGTCCCCACAAGGATATAAATACACACATATGTGTGTGTGTGTGTGTGTGTGTGTGTGTGTGTGTGTGTGTGTGTGTGTGTGTGTGTGTGTGACTCTAAAGTTAGAGCCAATTGTAGATGGGTACTACAGTAATTTTGTCAAAGTGAGAAGGTATAAACTAATGTTTTCATGTGTTTTAATGTGAAGTAGTCACAGTGTCGTGCTACAGTTTAAGGGTTTTAAGGGTTGTTGATGATGTTATCTAATTGGTGTCCTTTCACTGACTTTCCAACATCAAATCAAGCAAATGAATGCACACTCACCCTGGTTGTGTGTGAGAGTCACCACGTAGTTGTCAACATTGGACACGGGTGGATTCCACCTCAGCAGGGCTCCTTGAGGGGTGATGTTGAGGGCCGTCAACTCCGACGGCATATCCATCGCTATGTTTGCAATACAAGACAAGAATGAACACAACATTTAAACAAAAGATAATATCAGGCTCTTTGAACGCCTTCCCCATCATTTATGAGATATTGTGTCAGTGCTACACAGATAAATTGACAGCTGTGGAAAACAACCAAGAATGACAGTGGTCCATTCATTGCAGACAAATACAACATGTTTGCTATACATTGTCGAAATGATCTTGTTTGTTCGTAACGTGTGCAAATCTATACAATTTTTTGTCAACTTGCTTAACAGTGACCTATAAATCATTCGAGGATAAAATTGGCACCCAAGTCAAGAGGCAAGAGAAACAGAGAGCATAACACATAACAGAGAACTTAGCAAAAAACCCTTTTAAAATTTTAAATTGGCCTTTTTGTGTCTAGAAACCTGTTGTGAAAATACATCATTTGTTCCAAAAAAATCAGAAGAAAGTGGACAAGAGGATGACAAAAGAAGTGACACGCCCCCAAAAAAGATCTACAGCAAATCAGGAGTATTTGAAAGTCATGTCCTCAAGAAATAAGAAAGAAATCTAGCAAAAACCTGACCCTGGCCTGAGAGATGTATCTAGCCCTTCAGCTGCTTCATCTACACTTCAAATGAGTCTTCTGTTAAGCCATTCTTAAGGGAAATGGGGGAAAAAGGCTGAGGAATGCCAGAATAGAAAAGGTCTTATGGAGCGATGAATCCAAATTTTTGTCATCATCAAAAGTCATCATCAATATGTATAAAAAAGGTCGGGATAGATGTACATCAGTGAGTATCTACAGTCATCTGTAAAACACAGTGGAGTCTCTGTCATTGTTTGGGGCTGCATTTTAACAAGTGGTGTTGGATCTTATCAAAATTGATGGAATTATAAATGCAGAAAAGCATCATTAGATTTTGATCCACCATGCAGTACCATCCTAAAAGCATCTGATTGGCATTAATTTCATTTTTCTAAATGACAATGATCCCAAACACACTGCCAATGCAGTAAAAGTATACCTTGTTTATACCTTGTTGTCAAAAGTGTATGGAACAAAATCAATCGTGGATTGACAGAGAACAGAACAAAAGGCAGCCAATGTTCAAAGAGGAGTTTTCAATGTCCTTCAAGAAGCCTGGAGAACTATTCCTGAAGTCTATTTAAAGAAGTGGAAAAAAAAAGCTTGGCTAATATGTTTCCATAAACTCCCGATTTCCTAGCAAAATGTGCGAAATTAAGGATCTTTTTTATATTACTGTGCATAGCTAAACCATGAAACTGCTACACTATTTATTGTATCACATAACAAAGTTCTTCATATAGCTTCATGTATCTCTTAGCTGCTGGCTGTCACTGGATTTCTCACCCAGTAAGCTCAGAGCAAATAAAAGAAAAAGGAAAATTGACTCTGTCAATCACCGCTTTTAATGGAAAATAACTCTATCACTGAATTGTTCACAAATTAACAAGCTGTGTCATATTTCCCTTCATATGCAGAGAGCTTTGTATTTTGAACACTGTGTGAAATTCAATTGGAGACACACCTAAATTATTAACTAGACTGACAACAACGAGATATATTTTCATATGAATTGCAGAGACAAGAAAACTTTGCAAGAATGCTGATTAATGGTGACTTTTTTGGTCACCGTGATGCGAAAGTTTCATATTCTCCTAGGCCTCCTGTTTCACACCCTCTCCCTAATTTTGTTCTCAGACTGCTGGACATGCCAAAATTGAGTTTGAATTTAATTATACCTTTAACCTCAGTGCTTCAACCCCAATTTCTCCTCAGGCATGTTATTTTGGCACGGCAGAGAGCGTGGCAGGAGAACACAGAACACTGCGAGTGATCCCAATCTCTGCCCAGATGAGGTAATTAATGTTGCCCTGCCCTCATCAGAATAATAAAAAAAAAGAATTGTGCTCTTTCTTATCACTGCGATAGATGAACAAACCTGATTAAAATCATTACTTTAATTGCAAAAAGGTTTAAGTGAATTTAATGGAGCCTTGCCAAGTCAATTAGATTGGCAATGGAGATAGAGTAGAGATGGCCAAAATAGAAAAAAATAAACAGGTCATCCTCCTTCATCAAGACCTGCGATAATTCAATCATCATACTGCATCTACTGATTGCATGGGTGAATTACAGGCTCAGGCTATCTACGTCATACTTTCACTCAGATCTGGAAGTCAAGGCCCAGTGGGAATATAAATGCAGGCCATTATATGATTGCAGAAAATGATTTGATCACAACTTTTTATTTATTATGTACAGTATGTGTCGTATTACGATGATTTATTGGCTCATCTTCTGACTTAGCCTTGGGAACAGTGGCTATTTTTTCAGAACTTTCTTTGCATCCATGATATCTGGATAACCAGGCAGTTGATATCCATGCCAAATATCCTCAGAAGGGACCATACTGATGTAGCTGAATGGCTCAAGGATAAACCTTTCATCTAAGAGATAAGAAAGGCAACATATTATTTTTAGACTTATTTTTCTCCCAATATTTTTTACTTTTTACCTGCTTATTTCTTTTCCACTGTTTGGTTAGATTTAGGCAACAAAACTACTATGATTTAGGGTGAAAATATGGAGTTTCACAAAGCAAACCAGTTGCTAGAAACCATTTTTTCTTCTCCTATTACCATATTTTTCATATCTTAATTATGGTGCTGTAGGAACAACACAAACACAGCAATATCTGATAGACCTGCAGCAGTCCTGGTGAGGAGATGATTAAGGTTTGATGTTCTAAGTCGACGTTATACGTTTTATTTAGGACGCTCGGCTTGCTGTTACACGCAGGAAATATGCTCTCAGCTCATTATTAGTGTGTAATTCACAACGTAGGATGTTTCAGAAACACTCCAGCTGTGCCGCTTGGCCATGAGGTCAGCCTGCGTTGTATTGCGACTGTGGCCATTAAAGCTAGTAAGACACAAAGGGTGATGTTACTCTCCAGTAAATCTCTGCACACCCTCTCATTATTGTGGCAAAGCAAAATAAAGTAGCATGCTCTACACATTAACCACGGAGCTACGCTGGACGTGTATATGCGTGCTCGTGGTGTTGCGTTAATGCTCATGAGGCGCACAAATATTTAGACACATAAACGGTGTTTTTGCTGCATATAATCTGTGGCGTTGTAGAGCCGCAGGGATACCGGCTGCCTGATGATGTTGGATGTTGAGTGTGTTTCAAGTGTAGGTAAAATGCTCACTCACACAGTCATTTAAAATGTGAGACCAATCATTACGCCCAATCATTAAGTGAAGATTAATTACTGGTTTTGTGGCACTTAGTAGCTGAACCTAAAGGAGTCTTTAAGATAAGGATCATTATGTAAATTCACAGAAAATAATAATTATCATAACATTAGCATAGCGGTAAGTGTCCTGCTGATAAAGTGAGTTCTCTGTTTTGTGGAGCTGCACATTATTGAAATCCCTACTCGAGAACTGTTTCTTAGCAAACAAACATGTAACAGTCAGTTAGCTAGTTACCGACTGTTAACTATTTCTGTGCCATTTCTTTTTTTGGTGATCCTAATCCACTTTTGATGAAAAAAAAAAGAATAAAAACTTACTTTCTCTTCTCCTTTTCCTTTATTTTCATTACACTTTTTAGTCGACTTTTTTCCATTTTTGTATTTATCATTTCCTCTGCATGCCTGGCATTATGCCTTTTGTTTTTCTATTAATTTATGTGTTATCTCTGATGTTCATTAAGTGTTATTTGGTATTGTGTGGACTATTTTAAGCACGTTTCAATTAAAAATGCAAGTGCATTCCCCTCCTCTGTTTTCTCTCAACACAGCTGGCAGGGAGGATGTTAATGGTCTTTCGACAAACTTCAGTTTTGGGAAGAGTAATACTTTACTGGGGGTCCTGACACTTTGCTAATGAGCACCGTCATTAGCCCTTAAACAGGGCTTCACACAGTCCATTTAGTGTCACCCCCGCCAAATTCATCTTAGATTAGCAGTACCTGCTGCGCTTGCAAAATGAAATATGGCTCCCCGCTTTCTCAGCCCTTCGCACAGTAATTGATTACGGATGTGAAGTAAGTCGAAATTGCAGCGTTACCCAAGTCATTACATACTTGGCCAGGCAGTGTTGGATTACGCTTTCAAATCCCTTGTTTATGTATTGTTGTTGAAAGTAGTGTAAAAGTGTCCCTGGTTGAGCATTCTTGGATGTGAGGAAAATGTTGTTTACCATTTCTAACAAGCTTGACTTTGTAGTTATGGTCTTTTCAGGCTATTACAGCCCCACGGTCTCTGCTCATTGTACGCACGCTGGGGTTGTTGGAAGAAGGCGCTGATAATAAAGAACAGGAGGAGGCAGGAAGCGAGGCAGGGAGGAGAAAGAGAAAGCAAGAGAAAGGGGCTTTTTTCTTACTGGATTCTTGAACCTTGCCGCTCCAGGTGAATCAGGTCTCATTGGTATGCAAACACACCTTCTACTCGCCTGTTCCTGCTCCAATTCTGTGCTCTCCTTGGCTTTCGCTTTCCCCTCTCTCGCACGTACACCGAGCATTTTGAATACAGCACTGGGAGAGTGTGTTAATCTCAGGTTAGTGGAATTCTTTTTCAGAGAAGAATGGTATCTCATTGTCACATGTGTGTGCAATGGTGAGGTTTTATTTTTACCTAACTTATGATTTGGTGCTAATTTTGAAAGCATGAAAACGCAAGACCTTTGATTTCATTAAATTCTGAAGACACAACAAAGGAGGGAGGTAGGGCAGAGAAGACGGAGGGAGGAGGAGAGGAGGAAATCGAGGCAGAATGGGCGAGACAGAGAGAGACATCACAGTGCTAAAAGACTGAAGCGAGTCAAAGGATAAAGAGATAGGAGGCAGGAGAGCAGCAAGAGAGATAGAAGACAGTGAGATGGAGCTGGGAGCAGGTTACCAATTACTGGGTCACGGAGTGGACGCTTTCATCTGTTGCAGCGGCAGAGACTGCACCGTCTACAACACGAGCTTCACCCTTGGATTGTGTGCATACTTGTGTGTGCATTTTAGTCTGCTGCTCGTTTTTAACACAGCTGTTATAGCTGTGGACAGAGCAATTGACCCGAAAGTCTAGCAGGGGAGGAACTCTTCATTTATTTTACATGGCAAACATTTGTCCTTCTGCTGCCCTCTCACAGCAAGACTTATTTTATTCGAGAACCGTCAGCGCTGTGATTTTATGACCTCAGAGGAGAACAAAATACCACTAACGTGCGAGGTGATGAAAATTAAACGTAAACTATTTTAAAGATTATCTGAGTTTGATTGACTCATTTTATTTAATTTACTGTTTCCTTTTTTAGGAGAAAAAAAGGAAACAATTCGATTTCAGAAACGCAGCTGTGATTGTTTCTCTTAATATTAATTAAGGACAACAATGTCTAGATCAGAATATTATAGTTAATCGAATACTAAACATTCGAAAAGTTTATTATAATAAAAATCCATTATGCCCTCTACACAATAATAATTTAACACTGAATCTAATCAAAGCCCAATATTTTCAAACAATAAAAACTAAACTGAAATTAGAAAATCCACTCTGGCAACTGTCTGAAACCAAACTGAGTTAAAAAGAAAAGTCTCAATTAAAAAAGAGAAAATAATAATAATTTGAAAATACAAAACTATGATAACTGTGGTGTCGATAAATTGACTATAAACATGGTCATTATTATTATTATTATTATTATTATTATTATTATTATTATTAGTTGCCTACCTTTAATTTAACCTGTTTCAGTCCATCACTGCTCACTTTGCTTTGCTTTTATCCTTAACTAACTATACTCAGTGTGTTTGCTGTTAGCCAACATATCTTCATAGAAGACGAGATAAAGACTGTATGGGTATCTGCCTGGCGATGGACGCTGCTGCTAGCTGGAGAAACAATGGGCTTACCAGAACATTAAAGGCTAGTAACATCATCCTTTGCACAGGCACCTAACTACAGTACATGCATAAAAGCTAACAAGAGAAAAACAATTGTGTATAGGAATAGCAATGGATGGTTAGGTATGTCTTTCACTATTGCGAAAATGTGGAAGCTTTTTATTAGTTTATTTTCTGCAGAGGGAAATTTAGGTATTGTCACTCTGAGGTGGGGTTGCTCACTTACCAGTCATTCACAGTGTTGCCTTACTTGAGACATTATAGTAGAACTATAGTAGACAGCAGCTCTTTTTTAGGTGTCTAAGAAATACCTTGCAGCTATTTAAGACCTGGAACAAACACACAATGCAATCACATTTTATATAAAGAGAGGGCACTATGTAGAGAAAAGCTCAGCACACTTGAATACCTTTACATGTGTCCACCTGAGCTACCACACTCTGTTCTCCTTGGCTGAGTTTCCTGCACTAACTGTTTCTGTGTAAGACATCGGAGTCTCCTCAACGTTCTTCCTGCATGAGTAAACCCGGTCTCGAAGGGCCTCCACAACAATATGGACCTAATGATTCTGTGGTTAGCTCCTACCTGTGAAGACGGAAGTGCTGACAACATTGCTCTCCTGACTCCCTCTGACAGCTTTGAGACTGATCTCATATTCTGTGGCAGGAAACAGACTGGACAGGGTGTAGTTTGTAACATCGCTGTCAATCATCACGCTGTCTACTCGACCTGCAGGGGACACGAGAGAGAGGCCAGCACCTGAACACCAGAACTGTCACACTGATCTCCTTCTTCACGTACAGGGTACGCAGCGTAGCCAGCTGCTGTTCTTTTTTTTTTTTTTTGCATCACAGAGAAAATACTTAATAAATATGGAATTTTAATTAAAAATTCAATTACCTTTCACTGATAAAATGTTATAATTAATTAGGTGTGTGGCACGGCGCTCTGCTACAAAATGTATCTTACATCAGAGGGAGCCTCCTACAGCAAATGCCATGCTCATTTAACTGTAACAAGGAACAGCAGTGTGCTCTGTGTATGCTAATATAATAAATAGCGTGTTATTCAAATGCACTTAAGAATAACATCACGGTTTGCAGTTATGTGCGCACTACCTCTGGCTGACTGGTATGACAGCTTATAGTATTCAAACGGAGCCAGCGGTTTGATCCAAGAGATCGTCACGGCGTCCTCGGTGACGTCCGACACCATCATCTCTTTTGGTGGGTCCATGCCTAAAAGGGTGATGAGAAAGAAAACACTGTCATGCGGTTCAAATGGTATAAAAAAAAAGGATGAGCCCCAGCATATAATAGGAGCATGTTATGTGCAAGGTTACGAAGCTAATTCAGTCATTTTCATGAAAATCTATAAGCAAGACTGCCCTTGAAGGCCCGAGTAGTTCAGTAACCCTTGTTTTGTCCACATTTAATGTCCTCTTCATTACATTTACATATACACAGAGCTGTCCTTGGGTCTGCGAGATTGTGTGAATTTTTAATGCACATTTTTATTACGAACAAAACACCATCAAGAGATTAGCGAGGAGAAACTGAGCAGCATCAAGCTAAAAAAACCACAACCATTAGTGTTGAGGCTGAGCAGGGTTTACACAGAGGAGACCCCTCCCCTGCCGAAATTCTGTTTTATATGTCTCCTCAGACCATTGAGCTGCCACGGAAAAGGTTACGGTGAAAACAATTTGAGCAAACAATTAAAGCCCTGACAGATCCTAGAGAAAAAAAATTGAAAGATATTTAGACAGTGAAGAAAAGAAATAAGAACGTACGAGAATGGAACAGAAAAAACAGATCAAGATTAAGAGATCGCTTCCATCTCCTGTTGTGGGCGATGGGTAAGAGCACTTGTAGACGACTGCTACACTCTCTCTTCCCTGATTTGAGAAGAATTATGGCTATTATTCCCACGCAGAAAGCAGGAAATTTCAAATTCTTGGAAGAGGACTAATTTAAAGTCTGCTCGCATGAAATACAGTTGCATTTATTCAAGTCGTGCATGTTTTACTAATTACGTTTGCTTTGGCAAATGTGGAACCAAAGAATAATGGCTGTAAAAATGTATTCTCTTATAAAGGTTCCTGGGGGGGGGGGGGGGGGGTGCAGTCAGAGACATACAGCTAGTCACCGCTACATCCTTCAAGAAGATTACAACAACATTTGCATTATGTCAGCAAAAGCGGAGCTGGACCATAAAGTAAAACTGTGGTTAAATCTTAATGCAGCACAGTCCAAGTGTAGCAAGTGATTCAAGGCAACAAGCAGCCCCCCATCAATGCTCACGTTCAAACACGTGAGATCAAAGCAGGGCACTAAAATGATCACAGCGTAAAGACAGGTGCAAGAAATAGTGTACATCTGTCTCAAGATTCCCATCCAATCTCACCCCCTGAAAATCTGCCTCTTGTGTGTGCGTGAATGTAAAGCGAGAAAGCGAGGGCTCCAAGCTGCCAAGGTGGTGTTTGAAACCGGCATGTGCAGGTGGTTCTGCCACCGATGCTAAGTTAACATATTGTTTACTGCTGGCTCTCCTATTTTCTCCATTTGTCTCCAGCCCTCCATTATTTCCTTTTGTCCCCCTCGCTACAAAGAAAGAGAGCGATCCTCTTTCTTCCAGCTCATTTTCAAACTCTCCGGCAGGTTATAATACTGACCCTCTTCTCATTCATTTATCTCTCTTCTCTCTGAGATGTAAATAGCACAGTCGCAATCAAATGGGAGAGGGAGAGCTTCTTTTCATAATCTGCCAATTAAACTGGAATTTAGAAAGTCTGCAGAAAAATTACACAGAAACACTGTACGAATTAACGAGGGGTCGCGGTGGCGTCGCTGAAGGTAAAATAGGTTAATAAGACATGGAGAGAAGTGATAGAGAAACTGTAATTAAGATGTAAAAAAAAAAAAAAAAAGAAGAAGAAGACAAGAATATACTTAAATGGATGAATACACAGGAAAAACAAAACAAGCAGACTGTTCCTTTCTGCAACTGCAAGGCCTTCACTCCATTAGGCTGACACTTGTTAGCCACTTGTTTTTTCTCAAATATCCTCCAATGTTACATCAGGGTTTTTGAGGTTAGCTTTAACTGTGCAAACCTCAACCATCTGATAGCACAGAGGAGCAAAACCTTTATTTTTGGCACTGCATCTCTACATCTACATCTGACCAGAAAAAAAAAAGGAGAAAAATGAAAAAAAGAAAAAAAGCCTCCAAGGCAGTTTCTAATTACAAAAGTCATTCTGCTGTGGTGCTGCGCAAATGAAAGCCTAAAAAAGCATTTCTGCAAATACATATTTAATTTAAAATCACTTTGTATTTCCATTTCTTAAACTAATTTTCTTTCTCTTTCCTTTTACACGCTACCTCATACATGTTAATTCAATATTTTGCTCCCCAAAAATCCTTTCTTTCCTGTTCCCCATCTCTGTTTTGTTTTTTTTTACATTGTATCCCTCATTCATAAATATGATTAAGGTGATTAGAGTATGGATCTTTCTTAATTGTTAAGTAGATCAAGCTAAAAACAAATAAATAAATACTGGGTACTCGATGTCATTTTACAAGCACAAATACAAAGCATTGCTAATTTAGAGCTTCTGTGGTGTGAAATTGTCTTGAATAATACTAGACTCAGAATATTTATGATCCTTGGGGTTTTGTAGTGTTGGCCAGACAGAACCAGTTAAAAATGATACTTTGAGCTTCAAGAAGTTGTGATGATCATCTTTTTTCTTCACTTTCCAATGAACTGGGATGCTGCGTAAATAACAACATAATACAATGATTTGTAAATCTCATAAAGCCATATTTTATTCACAGAAGAACACAAAAAAACATATTAAATGCTTTAAGTGAGACAACGTGCTGTGTAACATCAACTCTTTTTTTCACAACAGTCAACAAACGACTGGGAGTTGAGAAGACTGGCTGCTGGACTCTTCTGATATAGGATTCAACACCCCTGGGTCATCTTTGTCATAGAAATAGCATCATTTTGCTGGATGTCTCAGTTAAAACATTTCATGTGTTTTCTAATATAACTTTATGGGTTTTGCAAATGATTGCATTCTATTTACATTTAAATTTTTTTCACAATCATTGGGGTGGAGTTGCAGAAAAATGCATGCACTCTTGCCACACATAGACAAACAAAATTACTATTACCCTAAGTGTGCATATCTACTTGGAGGGGACCCCCACAAAGTCACAAACCTTTATTTTGCTGCTGATGTTTCTCTATTTTCATCACTTACAAACTTTTTTTTCCATCATTCAAGCAGCTCACCTGTAGTGAGTGAAGCTGTAATGGGCTCTGAAGCAACGTCCCCCTGTATTGTGATTAGACTGACGGTGTAATGAGTGGACGGCAGCAGCCCCTGGATCAGTGACCTCGTCTTGGAGCCATGCAGTGTCACCTTAGAGGTGTCGGTCCCGTCGGCAGAGCTGTAGCTCAGAATGAAGAGTTCAGCGGGTGGTGCTGGGGCGCTCCACGCCACTGACACAGAGTCTGAAGTCACCTCTGATAAGTAGAGGTGGGTTACAGGTCTGATTCCTGGAGGAACGAGGGGGTTTAGAGGTCACCGAGGAGCTTTCAAGGACAGGCAAAAATCCTGCTATGAGCACGAAATGTTAATGGGAAAAAAAACAGGCAGTTGCTGTCATTATGGAGATGACAGACAAGCCGTTAAGTGATGGATGAAAGCCGTCCTCGATGATGTAACAGACCGTTTATAATACAGTTGAGAAAATTAGCCTTGGGTGTAATCTTGATGGGGAAGGTGAGAGTCAAAGAAAACCACAATCATGTGGCAGTAATGAATTAATTGGTCATAAAAAGGGAAACTAATGAGATTACCAGCCGTTAGGATGAAGATGTGATGGGACTGTTCATAATAAGAAAATGGAAAAAGGATGATAGTAGCAGATGCTGTTGTCAAAATGTATGACCTGGACAGGAGATGATGTAATGAATATGAAGTAGTGTACCAGCTGACACAGCAACAAATGCAAGAGGACTTGAATTTAATTAGCCATGCGTGGATGTATAAGCAGGGGAAATGTGGCAACACTGACTTCTCCTTTCCTGAACTGCCAGGATTACAGGCATCCTGTGGAGTTTTCTTTGCAATCAATCATCATATGAAACCTGCATTGTTTACACTGGCCTGCATCTGTATTCTTCTTGGTGAGCCGCTGCCTTTTATTATTCTTCACAAGTTGTCAGTATGCATTACTGCCATGTGCAGTCAGCAGAAATTCTGTATCACATAGACCTCACGATACCTGTGCCTGTGCGCGTTCATGATCTCAACAGTGGTGGAGAGACGGGGTACGAAAAAGATCCAAACGCGTCTCCAGAGCAGCTTTAAAAAGAGAAGATTGCGGCTACGCATTGATTAAGTATGAAAAAAATGCAAAAAGGGTCGAGAGTCTGTGTGAAGCAAAATTCCACAGACATGATGAAAGTGCCGTCTTTGATCAAGATGACAGTGATAAGCAGGTTAATGGTTTAACAGCAAGTAAGACCACACAGAGGCAATGTGGGTGATGTGAGATGACAATGTGACTCACGTTTGTAGGTATTAATGGAACTTTTTTAGAGAGAAAATTATGTTTCCTTAAAGAGAAACCCTTGTCATGGATTGTGAAAAAACTTCAACTTCAATCACATCCCAGTGTGACAAACTAAATCACTTAATATTCTGTCATAATTCACTACACTACTACACTTCATAAATATGAACATAGCTACCGTGACGTTCCCAGTGGTTTGTCCTGTTTAAAAGTCTCGAGATTGTCACTGTCTCGTTTGTAAAAACTCACATGTGACAAAGAGAGGCGGTTCTGACTGTGAAACTGCTCACTCCTTGGCTATTGACTTGTGATTGACTCGTAGGCCGTTTCATACCACAGATAATCCTCTATTTTGAAACGCAGTATGAGCAAGATTTTTGAAATAGTCATAAATAAATATGACCTAAAACAAGTGACTGAGTGCATAAACTCATCAGTGTTTACAAGCGTTTACAGAGGTCAAAAGAGAAAGCTGGTTTCCAATATACATAGCTACTGCAGCTATCGCCATCTGGTGGCCTTCAGACAAAGTGCAGGTCCGCATTAGCTTCATTTTTCAGACCCAGAAGATACGTCCATGTTTTATGTCTATGGTTACTCTTACTGATGCGCAGATCGTGTATTTTAAAACTCTGAACGCATAAATGCTGGAAACATGCAAATGAACGCATCACCTGAGTTCACCTGAGTGAAGGCGGACAGATGTCTCCAATAAGTGAATAGTGGATGAGAAGATGACAGGTAATTTATGGTTTGTCCTCTGATTCTCTTGATCTGTCATCGTATCATTCCTTCACGTCTCCCCAGACAGTTAAAGTGGTGTTACCAAAGGAGTGCGAGATAACAAAAAGATTAGAAGTAGGATGGCATGATTATGACGCCGCGGCGGTGACAACTGCCACGATGGCCGCAGCAACAAAGAAAAAGAGATGATGATAATGACACTGGTAAAGAAAGGAATGATGGCAGGTGATTGCATGTCCATCATCTCTGAAACCGGCCTTTGTGCAACTGAAACTCACGTCAAGCTCTCGGAAAAAGAAAAAAAACACAAAGAACTACCAGAGTGGAGAAGACTGACAGGCGGTCCGACATATAGTTGGGTGGATGGATGTGAGTTTAGAGGAAAACGAAGTGATTGAAAAGAAAGGAGCAACATCAAGCTGAAAAACAGGACGAGCAGACAGCACAGAGCGTGACGGCAAAAGGGAGAGAATGTGGTACGAACCGGAGTAAGAAGAAACAGAAACACAAATACATTGAGATGCAAAAGAGAGGTGCAATTAGGAGCGCTTGTAACAAGCTCATTAGCGGGCTGGAATAATTTGCCTCTGCTAATTGCTCCTTCGAAGTCTTTCACGGTCCTCCATTTTCTTTAAGCGGGACTCCCCTCACCTGATGTCACACTTTAGTTCATTATATCCATCATTCAACTTCATTACACCCTATACCGTCTTTAGAAGTGTTCTCAGCTTTCTGTAGTAATAGGCTGATCTTTCATGTGTTTGTCTGTGCAGAGACGCTCGTGAGTGAATTTATTTGAGCTCTTTATGAAATCTGAACGGATTAAATGAGTGCTGTTTAGGAACGTTTAGTTGAAGCTGTTGCAATGGAAAAGACAAAGGGAGACTGTTTGTCGAGGGAATGATCTCATCATTATGTTATCTGTATGCACGTCTCTGCTGATCTTCATTAAAAACTTTAAAGTTAGTCCTTCACTATATGAAATTAGACTACGCTCCCTACCTGTGAAGGCGTCTATGGTAGCCGCAGTGCTCTGCTGTCTTCCTCTTCTTGCTGCTACAGTGATGGTGTACTCGGTCCCAGGCTCCAGGTCCTCCAAAGTGGTGGTGTTGATGTCTTTAGGCACCGTCAGCTAGAACAGGGAAGATGAGTTAAACAAGGTCCACATTGGACATATAGATTTACAGTAACTGTGCTACGGTTATAGTTTCATCATCGTTTACCTCATTAGTGACGCCGGAGGCTGATGTGTAGGTGACCTTGTAGTGGTCAATGGGGCCCTGGACTATGCCCCAATTCAGAGTGATGGTGTTGTCCGTGGAAGCCATCACAGTCAGATTCATAGGTACATCCAGAGCTAAAATAAGGAAAGCAACACTCAAAATTAAACTCAAAACTCCAGCCCAGATTCATGTAACACTCTCACCCTGAAAGATACATCTGAGTGGGTGTACATCGAAAAAATACATGACCTTTGAGGGACCTTCCTCTTAATCCTCCTTCAAATTCACGAGTATTTACATTAATGTTTACTTGTTCTCAGTCGTCTTCTCGACTGTCTTTGCAGCTTCATCGCCCATTACCACCTGCTGTCATTTGGGAGAATACTAATGTGTTGTGTCACCTACAGTACGTGCTCGTTTGCATTTGCATAAAACAAAATAAGAGTTCATGGAAATATGCACTGATTCACATTTGATTTGACATGCTTTGGATTGTTAGTTGGGCAGCACAATTGCGCTGGATTTTTAACAATATTTTCAAATAAATTTAGGGCCAGATTTACTAAACGAGGCAAAACAGCACGTGAGCTTAATCCCCAAATAGTGCTCGCATGTGTGGTTAGTTTTGCAGGTGATTTAGAAAGATTAATTTCACTATCACGCGCTATCAGTTTGCGCGCTTGAATATCCTCCTGTCCTTATTTTGCACCTTGAGAAAAGATCTCGCAGAAATGCATATGCAACAGGTGTGGTCCCAAACATCTCACAGCCTTGTCATTGCATTTTTGTAAATACCAACAGTACTTTTATTCAGGTTAGTAAATCTAGCTCGAAATGGTTAAAAACAAGAACAAAAATGTTGCTTTCATGATTTCAGTGGAAACACAATTACTGTTACTGGTTACTATGTCTTTAATTCATGTTTAGTTTCTGCTATACTCTTGTCTACTTGTCTATCTGTGGTGCAGTTCTCACATTAAAGGACAGACCATTACTAATAAAACATTTACAGCGTTTCCAATGGGTTTCCTGCATATTACCACAATGATCTGACTGTCTGCTTTAATCTTTTTGTATTTCTTGTATTTTTAAGTGAGTCGTTCTCTTCCCTGCAGAATGAGTAACCCAGTTTGCCCAGTGGATCATCAATGTTTAATCCTCAGCTAATCATCTGCTGCCTTGTTTGCCTGAACCTTTGGTGTTTCACGGCTTTTTAGGAGGTCAAAAAGACATAAAAAAAAAACTTGATGTAAACGTGTTTTAAATGAAATTATTATTTTAGCAGCTCTGGCTTAAGGTAACACCGGCGCTGCCACGAAGCTGTCGTCATAAACGGCTCTCTTAAAGCTCTTTAAGAGAAATGCGACAGATGTGATGCATTTTCAAAAGTTCAAAACGAGTGCAGGGAAAAGAGGTGTTACAACGAGCTTGTTTGTAAGACAAATGGAAGCATAATTTTTATAAAGTGCAGAAAACCTTTAGCCATTAAAATAACTGCACCTGGATGAAAGATGTGCTTGACGGTGAACGTGAGGGGAAAGATTAGCGAGGCACCTCCACGCACTCACTTTTCAAACAAAGGGTTACATTTTTTTCTCCTTTCAGCCAAACAACTCAACAACAGAATAAATATTCAAATAAAGGATCAAGTATGGAGGTAAAGAGAGGGCCATTAGCAAAAAAAAAGTATGCATTATAACAGCTTTAAAATGTTGTAATGGGAACTTTGACCCAAGCTGACAATACCAAACACTTCTCGAGAAGAGTACAAGTCATGGCGAAACATATTTTGCTTAATTTTCTAAAATGGCTTTTAGTAGTTGGAATGGGAGCGCCGACCCACAGCTTGAACTGAGAATTACACGTATAATAACAAATGGGCCCACGAGCCTGCTGTGATGCTGCGATTTCCCGCTGTGATTTCTGTGTTGTACATGCACGAGTGACTCACTGGCTTTTTACAGTGGAGCACAAAGCATAATTCACTCACTCGTCCTGGCGTTCATTGTGGCTGGTGTACTCTGGTTGCTACCTTTCATGGCAGAAATGCCAATGCCGTACTCTGTGCCTGGAAGCAGGTCTGAGATACAAAGAGAGACAGAGAAGTGGGAACTAATTTAACACATAATGTAGCAGGAACAAAAAAAATAGTAATAATAATCATCACAGAGAGTGCTTCACGTTCTTGTTCTCGTGCAAAGTGCATGTCAATTACACTGAGTTTTTTTCATGACAGCCCCAATTAGATCGATACCGGTGATGAGGTCTCGGCAAATTTACATGTAGCATCGTTGTGATTTCTGAAGAAATTTCTTTTTTTTTTAAATCAACTGCACAACTGATCAGTTTCAAATCGGTTGAGTGCATCCACAGAGAGGATCTCGAGCTACAGAAATAGAGATGAAGAGATGAGGAATGAAAAATAAGGAGGCGGACGACAGAGATTATTAGCGGAGGAGAGCAGGGGGAGAGGGAAAATGAGAGTGACAGAGAATGGATGAGAGTGAGGAAGAGCATCGATGGCAGCGAGCGAACAGAATAACACGGGGACCTTTTGCTTCTATTCTTATGCAGGCCGTGCCCTTTCCAGCACTCTGGCCTTTCAGAAAAAAACATCCCAGCTGACCCCATCTTTCTGACAGCCTTTCAATACGCCCGCAGGACAACAAGCGTTTCTACAGATACAATCAGTGGGCCGTCAGCCAAGTGTTAGCTCCGGAGATAATCTTGCCATGTAAAACACAGACTCTTCCAGCTTCTTTGGTACATATTAGATGCATTGTGATGATACTGAAAGCATCAGGAAAAAGCAAAAAAAAAGGAAAATAGGAACTCTACAAATGTCGAGGATAAATAATTCAAAACGCAAAAAACTGATTATTCCTCACTTACCTGTGAGAGTAGTCTTAGTAGTGGCTCCCTCATTGCGCGGTACGATGACTTTGTCATACTGATCTCCTGCTAATGTGCTATAAACCACCTGGTAACTCTCCACCTACATTTAAACACAAATATATTTACAACATTAAAGAGAAGGTAATGCCTGAAAAAGAATGCTCTCGCTACGCAAGACTTACACAAACAGTCAAAACTGTGTTGTTTTTTTTACTGTGCGTTGTTTGGTTTATTTTTTGTCTCGGCACAGTGTGATGTTTGGCTCTTTGTCAACACTGCAGTGCAGAATCAGAAGGATGAATAAATTTGCCGGCATCGAGACAGACTGTCTTTATAAGTCTGAATGTGTGGTTAGCGAGCCCTGGAAATATCATTGTGACAGCTGAGTAAAACGCAATTTATCACATTTTCATTCACAGCAAAACATTCGGTGACCATTTGCACCGAGTGAAGCGCTCGCTCCAGCGCTCTAACTGGCATTTTCCAAGGCAGTGAAAGGCAGACCCGTCTGTGTGTGATGATAACGTGTCCAAGAAGGGAAAAAAAAGAAAAAGTAGAAGGAATAAAAAAGTTGTTTTATTGAAACAATTTAAGAGGAGTCATAATGTCAGAGGGATTAAGAGGAAATTAGCTGTTTTTTATAAAAAGGGCAAGGTAAACATGCAGCAGGCTCACTGATATAAGATGTACCTGCAGTATGAGAGCCAGCAGAAGCTTTAATGCGTTTCAGGATGGTCCACTACACTTATTTAATGCAGTGAAATAAAATAGCAGCTTGCACAGTATTACAAATTCAGTGACAAGTTAAAGGTAAGCCATAATGAAGCATCTTTGGTAGGTGTTAGGCCATCACATGCCACCAAAACCGCTTCAAGTACCTTGGTATTGATTGTCTAAGGTCTTCTGGTGCCGAACACTGGCTCTCAGTGCGTTTTGAGTTTAAGATTTGGTTGTTTTTAAGTCACTGAATGAGTTAGCGCCGCCTTACCTTCCTGATCTTTCAACAATGCGCACTCCCAATAGATCATTAAGGTCAGCTGACCAGATGTATCCACTAAACGACTGAGTCTTAACACTAACTGTTTTACTGCTCATGCTGTTTAACCTTTCAGCTGTACAGCGCTTTGGTCAGTGCTTGTTGTTTTTAAATGTGCTTATAAATAACTTGACTTGACTTGACTTGACAGCATTCGCCCAAAAGATCTTCCCTCATTTGGTGTTTGATGATGGCGATGGAGATTATTAGACGGGACTCCCATAGTATGATTCACTTGATTTTTATACTTGTTAAATCATGCAGTGAGCCCTCTGCCCTGCGGATCGTAACCCAGGAAGAAATCACCTCCATGTTTCATCAGAGGATAAAGATGATCGCTCAGAACAATTTTGTATTGGTTTACATTTGAAACCACATCAGCACAATCTCGCCCACAGACACCAGATCTCAGTGTATGAGTTTATTCCTTTAATTTGTCCACCATCTTTATATAACATTAAGCTATTATCATCAGGATGTACGCAGCACTTCTATGTTGTAAACTCTCTCATTATTCAGGTCGCCCAGTCCACCTAAGGAATGTTGCAAGGATCCGATCAATCCTGAGCTTTAGTGGCACTCAGACTATCGTTCATGCTTTTATTTTCTCTCGGTTAGATTATTATAATGTTTTTTTATCAGGCATCAATCAGAAAGTATAAATAGGCAGCAGCAAGACCTCTTACAAGAACCAAGAAAACTGAACATATTACGCCGGTCTTAATGACTCGACACTGCCTGCCTTTAGAATTGATTTGAAGATTTTACTCATTACTTTTTAAGCCCTTCATGGCCTGGCCCCTGAATTTATACCAATCATATCTCCCAACCAGTGTGCAGTCTCAGATCCTCAGGCAAAACCTGATAACTGCTCCCACCTCTCGCTTAAAAACAAAAGGCAATCGAGCGTTTGCTGTTGGGGTTCCTTTTGTTGTGGTATGAACTGCCTGAGGAAATCTGGCCTCATAAGTATCTTCTTGTAAATGACTGCTAAACACTTTTCGGGAGAAATTTTAACATGGATTTTATACTGTCTGACATTCTTAGCTTAACTCCATATTGACTATCTTATAACTTCTAAAGTTTTATGTTGATTTTAAGTTATTCCTTAAGGTGGAATCATACTGTATTTTATTCCTATTCTTATACTGACTTAAGTCCTACATATAGAACTTGATATATACATTGTTTTGAAAATTTCCATCTAGTTTGTTCTTTTTTTCTGTTTCTAGTACTTTGTAACACTGGTTTTGATCATTTTTACAAATAATGTTTATTATGATTAATATTTTTATTATTAGATAACTTTAGCTTATGGTTGGTGATTTAATGCATTACACTGCGTATAAGATGCACTTTTGTAAGCATATGGAAGCCAAAATAAGAAACAACAGATGCTTCGTCTCAAAGGTGTTGTTAATTATAAAGTTAAAAAAAGAGCCAGACCGATATAGGATGTTTACGACCAACACCGATATTTGGTCTGACAAATGTTTTCTTTCAGACATAAATAGATTTGCCTAACATTTATTATGTGTAGTTTTCTATTAGTCCTTACTAAGAAAATATGATAATGCAGATTAAAAATAAACGTTTATGTTCTGCCCAACTCTACTTGGTAGTTGTGTTTTGTTGCCAACGGGGAATGTGCAGAGTGCCCTCTGGTGGACAAACATAGCAGCATAAGCACTTGTAACATGGTTGAATGGTGTTTCTCCGTCTCTTCTTTACTTTTTTATAACTAATTTTTTTTTTAGTCATTGGCAATTATAATATATAACTAATATATTGGGAAATACCTCATATTAGCTATATATTCGCCAGGCTCCAATACACTTTTCATTATTGATGGCTTCATATTACCTGCAAATCTTTGGTAATTGTGCAGTCATGAGGACCAAGTCAAGCTGGTTACGCTTCACTATACTAGAACATGCGCAGTTAAAAAATGTCAAAAGGCTTCCTACCTCAGCTTCACTGTTATCCCATTCGAGCTCAAGTGTGGTAGAGGTCTTGGACACGAGACGCAAGTTCTTGGGGGCATCGATCTCTGAGAAAAACGATAAAGCTGACAATGTTGGGGACACTGAGACCCATTCTCAGAGATTGTGAACAAGCAAACAACAAACACAGGTCACATTAAATTGTCAGTTACTCATATTTAGCTCTTCATGTTCATCAAACACATTTCTCGTTGTATTTTTATAAGGTGTATCCTCTTCAGTTTTCTGTAGATTTTACTTCAAGTATCAACCACAAATGGATATTTAATGTGTAAATATGGCATCAGCATGGAAAAACAAATCAGCATAGTGTTTCCATAAATAAGTAATTTCTTCAGCACAAACTTTAGGAGCGTAAACATTCCCCTGAACAGATGTTCACTACTCCCTCCAATACAGATAAACAGTGTGGCGTATATTAAGCCATATGTCATTACTGTTCTACTCTCAGAGGCAGACGCAGGATCACACACACCAGTATCACCACATCTGCTTGCTGTCAGACCTCACCGGTAGTAAATTCAGTGGAAATGGATCCGCTCTCGTTTCCTCTTCTCACGCCGCTCACTGTCACCTCGTAACGCGAGCCAGGACGCAGGACCTGTGGAAAGGAAAAAAAACAAAACAACAGAGTCCGTTTAGTCTGTATATAATCTCTTTGCATTATGTTTTTTTATGTATTTGTTTTCTATTTGTTTTATCTCCAGACACAGAAGGCAGACAGACTGTGAGATTAGATCGTTTAACAAGCATGGCAAGTACAAACACAGACACACACACACACACACACACACACACACACACACACACACACACACACACACACAGATATACTGGTAATACTATACTTGTGACCTATAATGACTCTAGCCAAGTCTCATTTCAAAGTGCACACACCTGCAGAGAGTACTGGCTAAGTGTGGGCTGGAGGCGGAAGGTAGTCCGTGGCCCTTCTCCTCCCACGAGGCCGTAACGCAACACAATCTGATCAATCTTTGCCCTCGGTGGCGTCCACTCCACAAATGCCACTGTGTCCGACACGTCGCGCACAATCAGCTGAGTGGGACCATCGATCACTGCAAAACAAAGAAAATGTCTAATTATAAGGTCCTTTGGTGATGTTGTTACAAACAAAGCACAGTCACCAGGGTGCGGTTTCTTTGTTAACCTTTCCAAACTTGGATGAAGTACATGTTGACCAGGCTGGGTATTAATATTTAATGCCAAACTATTACTTGACAATTACTATTACAAGTTATGATCTCTTAATTTTTCACAACGCACTTGTGTTTTATCATAGTTTAAAAAAGTAAACTTTCATGCAGCCAATTCTCCATTCATTATATGCAAAGTTAAATACTTCAAGCCTTTTTTTCATTTTAATTTATATGATTATAGTTCATGAAACTCATAAATCCACTATCGTGGGTTATTAGAATATACGATTACAAGAACAATTACAAAATCAAGCTTTTTTCTTGCAATTCTTATTAGGATTTATAGTTTGAAGAAGTGGCACCTTCTGGGCAATAAAATAAAATAAGGCAATGCAGAAGTAAATGGTCACTTGAGGATGGCCCCAAAGCAAATCAATTCCCACACACTCCCACATTAACAGAGATAAAAAATTGTCTGGAGAAATAACTGTCTGGTTTTGGATAGATAATTTTTTCTTTCGTGACAACTGTACGAGAGGTGACTTTCTTTATGGCTTAAGAATCTAAAAAGCCTTTAGGCTAAGAGGTATTTATTATTAGAGGCATGGCTGCTTTGACTGATTTGTGCTGCGAGCTGTGTGCGAATTCAAGTCACTTAACTTGACCACTCAACCGGTGTTGGTGCTTTTCGGGGCATTTTAAATGTAATTAAAATAATATGGCTTGTTGAGCAGCTGATTATACTTTTGTAGTTTTTAAAAAAAGGTTTTAAAATGGGGCTTCACCAATGCCTGAATACATAAAGTAATAATATAGAGAATCTATAGTTTAGACCAGTTGGAGAGACATCCCCAGAAAGAAACTGTCAGATGGTAAATATTTGAACAGATTATTTACTGAATAGCATTTAATCTGTCATTTGATCCCAAACAAGCTGAACCCCTAAAATGTAATCTAATCCCAAGAGGATGTAGTGTTATGGCCTTGAGTTTAGGTTCTTCGTTTCATTTCATGCTTTTATATATATTTATATATATATATATATGGTTTGGATAGAGTCATTATTCACTGGGAAACTACAATGCAAGAGTAGAGTAGGCATGAAAGTGTTCACAGTCACTCCAAAGTTTCTGGAGCGCTGGATGTGGATTTGATATCAGTGAAAGCCGTTCTGACAGCCAGTCGCCAAAAACATATCAGACCTGACACACGCTGAGACAGTAGGATTTATCTGCGCGAAGTGTTAAAACATAAGCCGTGATTGAAGTCTTTCCATGCTGATTGCTAGAAAACAACACTTATCAAGTGCGCAGAGCTCAAAATACATCAAGGGAAAACACAAATGTCTGACAGAGGAGGGATTCACTAAACATTTTCTCTGCACTTGTTACAGCATCTATGCCAATACACAGACATTTTGTCAAGGTAATGGGGTGTTAGAGAATGTGATAATTAGCACTTTATTTCATTAACCTGTTAATTACCTCTTTCCGCACAAGCTACGGTTTAACATCTGCTGCGTTTAACATATTGTCTGGGAGAATGAAGGAGCGTTTGATCTCAAATTGAAACTTTTCTGGATAAATTTGCTGCCGTTAAAAGAAGCTCAGAGCTTAAAATGAAATGGCATTCCCGCACAGTTCATGCCACTTAATTTGAAGTAATCAGCTTTTCGGTTCCGTTTGAAAAATGCGTGAAATTTTTAAATGTTGAGGTACTGACCAACAGAAAACTCCACAATGGATAGTTCAGTATACATATTTTTTAATTGAAAGCACCATGCTGTGCTGTAAAACCATAATTATTTTCCACTGCTCGACCCTGTGGGAACTCAGGTGAAAGGCAGATCTCACACACTGGGTGATGTAGAGCAAGTTTTCTTTTCTTTCAAACCTTTTTTTTCTCTTCTTTTTAGTTTTCTGAGGTCTAAATAAGTCTCAGACTAAGGCCTGACATATTGCAGGTCCGGCCTGAATCTTGATGTATTAGAAATTGGCCCCATGGGTCTCGTCCTAGAAAGCATCCCGAAGAAGACAGTTGCTGAGAACCAGTTCCCAAACATCAGCTGCGCTCACTCTCTGGCTTTCCTCTGACTCCTCATGGCGCTACGTTGTCTCGGAGGAAGGATAAATCGTTGCTCTAAATTATTTAGTTACTTCAAATTTGTCTTTTCCTCTTTCTTTATCCAATACGGTGTCATAGAGTGGGCTGCTGTAAAAAAAATAATGAGCGGGTGCCATGAATTATTAATCGATACTTAATTACAACCCAAGAAATGAACAAAGACTTGACAGGAAATTGATGGTGTTTTGACTGTGCATATCAGAGGCTGAATTGTTATGGAGGAGATTTGAGTTGGATCTATTACAGTGTCGCATGGGTGAGAGTGGGGGAGTGGGGGGGGGCAATACTTCAGTGAGGTTTACGTCAGGGGCCTAAATGGTTTGCAGAGCAAATACGTCAAGGTGACACTCGCTGCTTTGCTGAGTGTACAGTGAGTCAGGAGAGTGCAGGGAAAGCTGTGCTACGGTTTATGTTGAAGTGATTAGCTAATTAACTGATTAACAGAAAACTTTTTGTAAACATTTATGCAATTTGATTAAATATTTAGGTTTAGAGCAAAACATGCTAAACTGTTTCTTTTTTTTTCAGTTTACAATTACAGGGATTAAGCAAAATAAACAAAACAAAACCCCCAAAAATCATCAGACTGAACTTATCTTTTGGCCTAATCCCGTTCCCAGTTTACCGAGGATAAAAACTGATTTAGCTTAAAAGGGTAAAAAAAACCCATTCCCTGCAACCCTCAACATGGTAAGCAGATTCTGAAATGGATGACTGAAAGATATTATGGTTGATCAGTGTCGGATTTTATAATCCCAATTCCAAAAAAGGTGGGACGCTGTGTAAAATGTACATAAATAGCAGAATCTCTTCTAATATTCTTAATCAAATATATAAGATCTTTAAATTGTACTATTTTATGAAAAATATTGGCTCATTTTCAATTTGAGGACCAGCTGCTTGTCCCTCTTTTGTCTGAGATACGATTCACTCAACAGTTGTGGGTCTTCTTTGTTTTATTTTTCATGTTTTTATGTGTTTAAACTTGGAGAAACTCTTCTACTATGAAGCCATTCTGTTGTAATAGCTGCAGTTTTTAGTTTAACATTGTCTTGCTGAAATATGCGAGGCCTTCCCTGAAAAATATGTCATCTGGATGGGAGCACATGTTTCTTTAAAACCTGTTTACACCTTTCAGCATTCATGGCGAGCTTCCACATGTGCAAGCTGTCAGTTACATATGGCACTGCCATACCATCAAAGATGCAAGCTTTTGAACTGAGGACTGATGACAACCTAGTCCTTTTTAGTCCCTCTTTAGTCCAGAGAATCTGGCGTCCATGATTCTCAAAAATGATTTCAAATTTTAACCACAAAACAGTTTTCCACTTGCCCCAGTCTATTTTAAATGAGCTTCAGCTCAGAGAAGATTATCATCACCACATATGGCTTCTTCTTTGCATAGCAGAGCTTTAACTTGTATCTGGTGATGGCATTGTGAACTTTGTTCACATATAATGTTATTTGAAAGTGTTCCTCAGCCCATGCTGTGATTTCCATGCTGGCTGAGGGTCTGAAGATCATGCACAGTACTGAGTTTCAGTCTTGTCCCTTGCACACTGATATCTCCAGATTCTCTGAAACTTTTGAGGATATTATACACGTAAGACATATGACAACACACATTATTCTGAAGTTGTTCCCTGATTTGTAGATGCAGTGTTTTTACAGAGCAATGAAACTCTGCTCATCTTTACTTTTTAAGATGATCTTTTTAGTCCTAGTCATGTTACTTACCTGTTGCCAGGTAACCGAATTATGTGCAAAACGTTCCTCCAGTTGTTTTTTTTAGTACTATTTACTTTTCAATGCTTTTGTTGGCCCATCCCAACAAAAGCAATTGTGTCATATTACTGCCATCAAATTAAAAAGAACTAATACTTCTCATGAAATAGTAAAATAACCCAGTTTAAACATTTTATACGTTTTGTATGTTCTATTGTGAATAAAATATGGATTTATGAGATTTGAAAAAAAGGCCTTTTGTTTTAACGCACATTTCGCACAGCAGCCTAACATTAAATACAAATTTTGGTGGTTATAATATTATAGCTAATTGTTGTTAATTTACAGCTTCCAAACTGAATACATACATGTTGTGACAGTAGCTGTGACTGGCTGGCTTCGACCTTGGTCCCGGAGCGCCACCAGGTTCACTGTATATTCTTCGCCTGGCCTCAAACCAGTTTGCACAAATGACGTGATGGTGCTGGGCAGCTGTGTAGTCATCCCTCCATCATTGTCCTGGAAGAAAAGCAAGGATTAAAGTGACAAAGGGGAAGGAAGAGAGAGAGAGAGCTCCTATCTGTTGCACAATGTTTTAATTTTTCAGTAAATGTCAGCAACTGTGTGGCACAAACAGCGTCTCTCAGTGAAGGTAAGAAAAATGCCCTCCCCCAATGACAGAACTTCTGCAGCTAATTTACATGCAGTACATTTTCTGTGTTGTATGCTTAAACTTTTGGAAGGTTTAGCACATTAAATTCCCAAACTGAATATCAAACGGGCTAGAGTGATATTTCTCTGGCCATGTTCTGCAAAGGCAGCACTGTGTGCGTTTCCAAATGCCTGTCACTCATCCATACAGAGTCACAGCCATTCCCAGCTGTTCTCAGAGAGCCAGCGTTGCAAATGCACTACCTGCCATCAAACAGATGCTACACCCACTGCTGGTCCGAGATCTCAAAACCCCTGCGCTTTGACGGTTGGTATTAAAACAGAACATATAACAGCTTGCTGCTTTCCTGAATCAAATCTGTAATTAGAGATGTAATCCATTTAATCACCTCAGCTCAATTACCAGGGTGGGCAGTAACACACACAATGGTAATGTTCCAACAACAAGTGGTGTTCAATCTCAATAATAATACAGTTTCATGGAGGTAATGCTAAATTAAGCAAAATGAATCACCACAAAAGTATATCCCACTCCCATCTCATGTGTCACTTTGCTCGTAATTAGTCATCATTATCTGTCCCGACAAGATCGCTTTGACGACTTAGTCCCTTGTATTTTTATTGCTTCCGTTTCACTGGATGAAAAGAAAATGTAGCAATTTAACTGCCCATTCATACATTCACTGTTTTCGTTCTTTTCTAATGATAAAAACTAGCGGGAAGTGTTTTTAGTCATCTCACAATTCAGAGGAAAAAATGCTGTACAACAAATACATCTAATTTGTTTACAGTTACTTGGGCTGAAAACTTCTGTGTGAAAATCATTCATTATCCTTTTTAAATAGACAGCAATAGACGGTAACAAGGAAGACACACAAAAGTACAGTCTGTTATTCAAAGTAACAGTGACACTGCTTCCGGAAAAGACGTTCCCGTCTTTCGTCTTTTAAATGTCATGTTTAATGCTGTGAGCACAAATATCAAAAAATCATCAACTTTTGTTGTCTTAAGTTGAGAAGCACTTCCTCAAAGACTAGTAGGAGAAAGTTAACAACATGTGTGCACATGCTCGTTTGTTATCCTCTCATTTATTAACACAATTCTTTTAAAGGTGATTTGAGAAAAATAGACTTGAATTGAAGTTTTTCATGGTTGCATTTTTTTAAAGTTGAAAGAGTCCTTACGGAAAACAAATATGTCACTAATGAACACAAAAATTGTTTAATGTCAATATGTGACTGCAATATCTGTCCAATAACACCAGCCCTAGTATTAAGTTGTCAACTAACTGATTCTTCTGCTTTTTCTCCTTCTTGCTACCTTTTATATCATCCTTTCCCTTCCATCCTTTTCTATCCCACCAACCATCTGCATGTCTGTGGTTCTCCGCTTTTCCTCTTCCCTGGCAGCTCCATCTTCAGCATCCTTTTTCCAGTGAATCCACATTCCCAGCCCACCTGCACATGTCCAAACCCTCTCAGCCTCCCTTCTCTTTCTTTGTCTCCAAACTGCTCAACCTGAGCTGTCCCTCCGATATACAACTGCCTTTCTTTGTACTGTTATCTATTTTTTATTGAATTACAAAATCCAACATATGAGATGTTGCAGTACTGCACGCATGCAGTACAAAAACCCTGGCAGCATATTACATTATGGGAATGTACCATATATACTGTGCTATAGCAGTTTGTAACACTATTAATGGTGGGTCCTAAAGCTCACCTTCCCCCCCTTCCCTCTCGCTTTGTTTCCTTTTTACAGGGTAGTGAGTTTTGTGTTTGTTCGCATAGGCCAAAGCTTTCATGCCTACTTCCATTACAAGATTGTCAAAATTCACAATCCCTACTGCTGGATTAAACCCACCAGGGGTGGGACTGCCAACTCATAATATGATTTCCCCTGCGGCTGGAGAGAGAGGGGGGGAGGGAAAGCAAGGCACGATTGAGGAAAGAATATAAAAAAGAAAGAGAGAGAGAAAGAGGGATGCGAGAGAGGTGAAACAAAAAGGGATGGAGGGCAGTTTCAAAGGGGTAGAAAAAAACAGTTACAGATTTCAACCAAGGGGTGTTGGATGGAAAATAGAAACAAGGGATTAGGTGGAAAGAGCCAGGGGGGTGGGAGAACACAACAGTGATGAGACATGAAGGAATGGACAGACCAAAGGAGGATGGGAACACGAAAAGCAATAAAATAAAATTAAGATGAGCACTTTTTTTTAAACTTACTATCCTTAAAAGGGCTTGAAAAACAAAAACACAAAAGCATCTTAACATCAGATTTGAGGCTTAGTGCCTGGCTGGACCAAAGGATATCTCCCTTGAGAACACCTTAAAGGAGAAAACCAATTACTGTGAGAGGGGACAAGATTAGAGTTCAGAGTACCTGAGTTTACAGCAGGAATTAGAAAGAGAAAGGCTTTTGCTTTTTGGCTTTGAACCTGGCCCTAGTATGGCTTCGCGAAGGGTTATTCAGGAAAAAAAAAAAGAGTTTAATGGCTCATCCATCTAATAGCCAATAAGCTTAAGACAATCCGCTCGTTTAATTTGGTATGGGCTTTAAACCCCCAAGAAAACCTAAATCCATGCACTTTTCTCCCCGTTTCTACAGACATTCAAAGCTAGAGGATGGTATTAGTGAGATTTGAAAACAATTATTTCCAATCAAGATTTCACAAGCAAAACCCTGAAAAATAAAGAAAGTGTGCAAATATGTATCTAAAGCACAAATAACTCTTTATTCCTTCTGTTCATCTCACACGCACACGGACATTAGGCGAGACTCGTGCACTCTCACTTCTGAATGGGCAGATGTCACACGGTGCTGAACTATATTATCAATCCCTTGTTTTGCTTTTCTGGCACTGTTTGTGATAAAAAACAATCAAAATTCAACCTCTGAAGCACCATCGTAGGCGTCGTCAAATCACATTGATTCAAATGTTCCAGCAGAGCCGTTAACCAATGAAACGATGGTACGCAAATGTACTGAGAGTCTGGTTGCCTGGGCAGTTGATCATTGCGGTGAATAATCAACCTGTTGAACAATCGAAGCTCAAATAGTTTGCCTTGTGATTCCAGTCAAGGTACACCCCCGCCACACACACACACACACACATCAGGAATGCCCAAAATCAAGAATTGCATCCATGTGTGTCATGTTTGAGTCTGCAAGCTTATTTAATGGTAAAAGGACTGATTATTATATAGCACTTTTCTACACTTTTCATTGTTTTTATATCTTTGTATGTTATAATTTTGGTCTTCTTCTTCACTGATGGTTGACAGGCCAACAACAGCACTAGCGATGGTAGTCGTGGCGACAATAAATGGTTACCTGTAGACAACAGTCTGCAAAACTCACAGTCAGCTGCGGGAAGGACTATTGCAGAACCATATTGGATATGTTTCACTGTACTTTCAGCATCTGTGGTGTAGTCTGACATAAGGAGGAGTGTCAATTCCATTCATTTAGATTCAAACAGGTAGATTGTACCTTGGGGATGAAGCTAATCTCCCATCCATCGAAGGAATAGTAGAACGGTTGCCAGTGGACCTCCACTGATGTCTCTGTGATGGATCTGAAGACTAAAACATCTGGACTTGAGAGATCTGAAGGAGTAGAGACATATCATTGTTCTTCAGTGAACCAACAGTCCATAAATCACAACTCTGTCTAATGCTTAAAAAACTCTCTTCTGTTCTGCTGCAGTTTAATTTATTTTGAATGTACCTATAGTCAAACACGTGAACACAGGTTTTTAACATTTTTAAGTTTGGATACGTGAAAGTTTTCATAGTTTTGATGATATATAACTCCTTGAAAAAATACAGCTCATTCTTTAATTTTCAAAGTGCTATAATTAAATGTTTCCCAACAATATTTCCAGAAAATCTAATTAAACCCTTAAAATTAAGTTTAGCAAAAAAATAACGCCCAAAATAAATCATATTCTCGTGGAAAAATGGATCCATCAGACTAAAGTGCCCTGAATCTAATTTATTAGTTGAAATTCTACTTAAATTAAATTCAGTTGTTTTTTAAAATTGAGAATAATTTTACAAACCAAGCCAGCACTAATAGCAATACACTGTATGTACCTAAAAGTCACCTAACACACCAATCATACAATATTTTGCTTCCAGTGGAAGAAAAAAAAACTTATTCAGGGTTTTAATGCTTGCAGAGTGTTGGTAAGCGTGAAAGCAATTGGCGTATTTCAATATCAGGTGCAAGGACCCGGCATTAACACAGTGTGTGTGTGTGTGTGTGTGTGACACTAAGCAGTTGTTACAGGTGAAAATCACAAGCAATTTGCACAGACAAGCAAGTGGTATTCTCACTCTGTTGACATAGAGAAACATCTTTGGGAGGATTTGACAAAAAAAAAAAAATCGTGATAGACACTGTGTGCACATTTGGTAATGTAGGACTGCACGTGCAATATTCCAGGAGCCCGGGGATATTGCGTGAAGGTAAATTGAGATATTAAATTGGGAAACAAAGATGCTTTCAGTGGCTCATTCTGTTTCGCCACAAGGGAACATTTTATAAAAAAAAAGAACAAAAAAAGAACAAAATCATATGATTGCACTTACAGGTCCAAACAGTAATACTGGCAGGAACGCTGATAGTGTTGTTAATGACAGCAAACACATTGATGTTGTACTCCATGCCTGCTTGGAGCTCCAAGATAGTGCAGGTAGTCGTGTTGCCTGGAATCCTTATCTCTAGCTGCACACCTGACAGGGAGACAGGTGAAGAGATATACGCCGATACATGGGTGCACTGCTTTTTTTTTTACAAAGAAATAGGAGATGTCGATGCTTTCAAGAGATTTCGAAGCCACGGGAAGTTAACTCACGGCTGTCCTTGCTTTGAAAGGTCAGCATGGATCTGTACTTACCTCCGGGGGTGCTCGGCGTGTAGGTCACCAAGAAATCTGTCAGCACAACTGACCCCTCCCACTCCAGCTCGATGGTTTGATCTGTCACCCCTCGAACCTTCAAGTTCATGGCGGGTGCAACTGTTAACGAAAAACAGAAAGCAAAACAACTGATTTGAATTTTTTTTTTTTTTGTATATTTGTTTTTGGTGTAGCAATGAAAAATACAAATCTTACACTAGTAATCTGCTACTGTAATATATGTGTGATTAAAAAAAAAAAGCTAAACACAAAGCAAAACACTGAAAAATAGGCTTGAGTGGTACCATCTGTCTATCAGCAGCAGAAAGATGAGCAGCCGGACAATCTGTCCCTTCATCAGGCTGACACTGAAGCAGAAAGTTACAGGATTAAAATAGTTGTCATCAGCTTAGCGGAAGGAAATAACTACTGTTTTAACATGAAGATTTAATTATTATTAATTGTACTGATTCTTCTTTTTAAAGTAACATTTGGAACCATATTAATTCTTACAAAAAGAATTTGTTTATTTGTGTGATTTAAACAGTTATCTGTGGAGATTACTTCAGTAGATGCCAAAAACAAAACAAAACAAAAAAACGAAGAAGAAAAAAATGTTGTGCGCCTGCGGTGAGGTGTGACTCACAAGAATGGCAATCTGTCTGCTCTGTGAGATGGGCGAGCGACAGATTGCTTCCAAAAACGTTTTCTGTGTGGATTCGCCTACTTTAATCGGAAAACTGTGAGCATTTAGTAATCGAATTAATATAAAGGCTGCAATTTGCACCAGAAGGTTCACATTGCATATGTCACTATTTCAGTGTCTCGCACAGAGAGCGGTCAACCAGGTTGCGTATCCCTTGCTGTAATCCTTTGGTGAGCCAGCTTAAGCGCAGCCTGTCCAGTGAGTTAAGTAAGCCTGACATCCAAACTCTACAGATAAAAGATAATTTTACATGAGAGCTGTTGCCTTATCACCTCGGCCAGATCAGTCAAAGGGCTAGAAAATGTTAAGGTGGTTATTAATCATGCCAATTTTAGAAGAGACATTAAAGTCTTACTTGTGGGCTTCGCAAGCTACTTATGTAGGAAATATGAGAATTTGTGTATTTTTGAAGCATTTCTGCAATAATCATTGAAACTTTTTAAAAGAAACTGGCTTGCTATAGTGGGTTATACTGTGAGTGGAGTTTCTTTGGTGCACGTTCAACATAGCCAGACTTCAAACCCCAGTCAGAAAGGATGTTAGTTAGTTATCATCTTTCTTTGTTAACCCACACGTTGTCCTTCAGGCTCTGTGCGTGCTCCCATTTAAAGGAGGTGTTTGACCCATCATTTGACTTTTCTTTCTCACAAAGTGGATCGATTCAGTGCCGCCTACTTCAAGTCAGAAACACCGTCAGACCAACAGGTGATGGAGCTCTATAAAGAATGTGAGGAGTGTAACGGCAAAACGCAGCAACAGTTGGAAATAAGGTAAGAAAGCAATGCTGATGCTTGATCGGGTCTCTTTAGATTTGTGGCAACAAAGTAAAATTCATCCGTCCAACATTCTTGGTAATAACTATCCTCCTGACAGACTGATCAGTTTTGTAGTCTGTGTTCTAGCTGCAATTTCAGCACTGTACAACTAAACTGATGTTGAATTAGTACAAAATGTAAAAACATATCCCTGCACTATTTGTATCACATTTGTCTCATCACGCGTGCAATTATTCCACATTTCCTTTGGTGTTATTACCAACATAGGGCTAAACAAGCTCAATGTATAAACTCTATCTATTCACCAGAGAATATATATCACACTTACACCGCCGCAGAGGAAAAGAATCACTGAAAACATGTCACTTCCACTCAATTTACACCAAACTAACTAAATGATGCCTTAATGTCTTTGGCGTGTAGGAGGAAGCCAGGGTACACAGGGGGAACACAAAAGTGCAGAAAGGCTGCGGATGTGATGGGTTCAAACTGGGGAGTGTCTTGCTGCGAGGCAACAGTGCTAGCCACTGCACCACCATGTCGCCAGCTGACTTTGTGACAACGAAAACATCTAACTCATTAATCGCGCTCTTTGGTACTCTGCTATTTAGCCTGTACTTGTTTAGATTTTAGAACATTAAGTATGCAATTTCTCTTTTTCCAATCTAACGTCAGATATGTTAACTAACAGCATTAAATACACTGACACTGAAGAAATTTTAAAAAACTGATGATCCATGGGAAGCTGTGATGCACTCCTTTTTTCTGGCCCATTACATCCTTACAGTGAGTTACAGCTTTTTTCACCAAATTGGCTATTAAATGTTTTTTGCTTTGTATGAGATAATATCTCAATTTAATGTTTTCTTTCTTCTTCTTTTTTTTAAAGAAAGCAGTGATGTAATTAAGAAAGTGCACATGCTCCACTGCTTATTTAGCTACATGCATACAAATAGGTTGTACAGCTAGTATGACCAAATTTCATGCATCCAACTGGACCACTGCAAAGCCACAGTTTGATTTAATGTTAAGCAATAGTAACTAGGCATGTTGAGCTTTCAGAAGAGGGGGAAATTCTGAATGTGTGCAAATGAAACCTGCAAATCACATATACTGTTTCAAAATATTCAGCTGACAAATTAAATAGTGAATGTGGCTTCCCAGTACAAGTGCTTTCTCTCATTCATTTCAGAGATTTACTATTATTTCCTTTGGAATGTCTCTCATTGACAGTTGAAAATGCCATAAATTGACACGCTGGGTGCTGGAGCAGCACCCGACAGGGGCGGGACTTGGCTAAAGGTCAGAAGCTTTTATTTATTTTTTTACATTTTTGCCTCATACCACCACCCGTGCATTTCACACAGGCTGACAAGACATCATCATTATCGAGTGGCGAACCTATTTTGTGGTAATGGAGTATGAGTAGAAAATATATTTATAGATTATTAAGATCTTGGTTATGAAAATGTTCCTACCCATAAGGCAGGCAGTAATTATTATATTTAAATCTTTTGTTTGTGTTTCAATTATCCCGAAGTCACGCCCAAATAGTGCTCTGTTAGTTTAGACACTGTGATTAGAGACAGATGTTAGCCAGGTAGCCTGTCATACTTAGAGACAGCTTATTACATCCATCTCATATTTGAACAGATTGCATTGTTAAAGCGAATCCCAGCCAGTAAAAGAATCCAGTGCTGGGTGCAAGAAATCCTGAACTTGAGATCATCAGGTCGTAAACCTAAGAGGTGGTGCTGAATGCAAATGTGGAGCCATAAAGAAAGACCGTCCACAATTCCCACAGGCAAACACAACAAAAGGGGAGGGGGAGACAAGTGAAGGACATAAAGGAGGTGAGACAAGACAGATGATACAAACAGTTTGACTTGGGGGGAAAAACCGTAGGATGGGCTGGATGCACAGAAGACAGAGAAGAGGAGAAAGACCGGGCAAGATCTGCTGGAGAAGAATAAATAATTTAACACTGAAAAACAACTAAAAGTAAACTAGAGAAAAAGGATGAAAAAGAGAAGGAGACACAGGCGGAAGAGTAAAGGAGAATTGTGATGGTGTGAAAAACAAAAACTCTCCCCACCCCTGTGATACAGGACACTACAGCCGATCAGTGAGTCCCCCTCCGGGAACCCTTGGGCCCTTTAGTAGAATTTTCCAGCACTTTCTCACGCACTCGACAGATGGGCCCATCCTGTACAGTGGCTAGATCATTTCAGAACAGAGGGACAAATCCTGCAGCATTCACTTAACTAGATTTATTTCGTCAGTTCAACTTGTCAGGTATATAAAGGGAATGATAAATCAAAGACGGGGCAATAATCCACGGGACAAAAGAATAGTGACTGAATAAGGTCATGCAAGAGATGAATGGATGAACTCCTCGAAAGCAAAGACACACAATACTATGCAAAGGTCTCAAGCCACCCCTCATTTCTTTATATTTTCCTTCCAAGAAGCCAGACTTTCCTCTGACATTTCAAAGTGGTCTTGGGCAGTAGTTCTCCAGAGTTTCTGATTTTCTTTGGTTGTTGCCTGCTTTTTCACTCATTTTTAGTCCACTCTTTGTACCTGAACATTTTTAGAGGAATGCTGTTTTGCTCCTTATGCCACTTAACACTGAACTATGAACCACTCAAGCACCCAGCTCAAGGGATAAACAACTGTGTCTATATATACAACTAAGCAAAGAACCGAATTTTCAATAAAGTATCTAAATGAAGGATGGCTCAAGACTTTTGCACAGTACTGTAAGTACAGCAGAAAGTCAGGGGTAGAGTGATTAACAAGGTTACTCAGAGAAGTTTGTCAACAATATTAAATATCATTTCACTATGTGGCCATGTAAAAGCTCACTATCAAACAATTAAGTTGGGTATAAAGTTTTTGGTTAATTTTATTTACCCTGATGAGTGGTCTAACAGAGGATTGGTGCATTCAGACATCCCATCAACATTTCTAGATGGTGAAAAACCAAGAGTGAATGACAGGCAGCACCAACCAACCTTGGATGGCAAACTTTACTAATAACTTCACGCTGTTAGGAACTAATCGCCTGTCTTAAAACGATCCACAACATAAATCACATATTTCAAAGTACACTGCTTGAATCACATGAACTAATTAAAATGCTCAAGGTTTTTGTCTTCTTCAGCTTGTATTCTTCTGAATGTTTGCTTGAGAAAGGGCAAGTTGCTGAAGGTTGTTGAAGAATCTTGCCTGGAGTGTTTAAGTCTCATTAAGTCTAATCAGTATGCTATTATAGGCAGATATAGCAGTATCCACCGAACTAAGACCCTGATGGTACAACTTAAGCACACAGCGAAGGTCAGTGGATCATCAGAGAAGGAACTTACCTTCAGGCTGCTATGTGTAATGGAATTTTTCATATTAATCACACTTGACTGACTAAACTGAATGTTTTACTGTTAATTATAATATTTTGGAGTTTCTGTTGGGTGGAAAAGAAAGGACAGATGATTTTTCGGAAGCAAATCAAGACATATTTTGAAGATACAGTACAAGATTGTTTTCTTCCTCTGGCTCAGAGTAAAAGACTTACTGCTGCACTTTGAATGATCCAAACAAACCAATATCTCAATAATAAATCAAGCTCAAGTTAAACAGACTGAGTTACCAGACTCACAAAGCCTGATAATCATGAATCACAGGCGTGACTACCAGCTGAAATGTGATAACTGCCAACACAGACAATGCTGAATAAAAAAATAAACAACAAGCACAAAAAGTTTCTTTTGTGTTCTTTTTACAATAGTCATTGATAGAGATTCAAATAATAATTTTGTGTTGCACATACAAAAAGAGCTAAAAAAAATAAAAAAAAGACAGTTTGGATGGCAAAAAAAAGGAGCGTTCAAAAACTACCGTCAGGGATGCTTTGTCACAGAGGAAGAAAGAGTATTTTTCTTTCGGTGCAGAAAATGGTTCAGGATTTTAAAGGACTTTTGTCACAAGCTGAAGCACAGTTTCAGTCAAAACCATAATAACGATGTATGTTCTCACCCTGCTGAGGCTGTCCGTGAAAGCAACACGTACAAAAAAACAAACAAAAAAAAAAACGCCCGCACAGCTGTCAGCCGATTGTGACAATGCATTATTGTGCGATGAGGCGAGTGTCACATTCCTGCCAAAATCGCTCAAGCTGTTAATCATAATATAATTGTATGGAGCAAAGCTTGTCTTTTAACAGTAGGCTGGTTTTAACTGGGCTGCTGTAAGTAACAAGGCCATGCTTTTGACTCATGAAGCCATAAAACTGACTGATGCTGAATGGGGCAATAAAACAAGGAAACAACATCTATAAGCAGACCACAGCGCCTAACTCTAAAAAATAAAATGTATACATGTGGCTTCCACTTTGTCCTTTTACAACACACATCCATTAAAATGGTTATATATATTTTAATAAATCTATAATATTCATATATTTTAATGGCATAATAAAGCTATTACAGTTATGGCACATAAAGCCAGCAGCAGCAGCCCTTAATATTAAATGTACAGCAAAAGGTGATGTAATTTTGCTTGTATGGTGTCAATAAGAGTGATTTTTTTTCACGCTCATGCAGCAACATGCTTCCTTTTGCCTGGAAATGTTAGATGACGTGCTGCGGCAGCTTCTCGAGCCACAACTCCCACCACGCAGGCTCTGCGGCTGTTCTAACCTGTCAACATCCTCGAAATGAGGATCCACGACCGTCACGCGCAGGTGGGGTAAGCGGTGAGGCCCGGGCCCCGAAGCTTTATCATAGCACTGATATGATGAGAAATGTAAATGTCAGTTGTCACCACTGCAGCACTCAAAGGATGTCAACAAAGCAAGAGTGTCACTGCTTCTCCACAGTGGCGTCGGGACTCATAGAAATGATCGCGGAGCACTTCTGCTGTATGGCTGAATGTCACTCTCCTCCAGCTGATTTTGGCTTTTTGGGGGGAATGTATTTTTATGTAAAGCTATACCATTTCTTACTGCATGCCTGAAACATCCAATTTAAATTCAACAACCTCCATTATTTCTCGTTGTGGAAGAATATAGGCCACCATTATTGAAGCAAAAATACATGCCGCTTTCTCCAGTTTGTGATAACGTGAAACACTTAAGCCTGTCACCCTACAAGTCTCCGGTAATTGAACTGCTTCGTTTGGTATTCAGCAAACTATCCCCTACAAGCGCTGCCTATTTTGGTCTCTAATTACAAAGAAATAGGCAATTCGGTCTCCCTCACTTGGTGTAGATATTAAATGGGTGGGCAGGACCGAGACGCCTTAGTAATATGATTTTCCATCCCTGTCTTTCTATCACTCGCTCTTCTGTCTGTCCCCATCCGTCACCACTTTGACAGGCCTCTTAAATGGCAGAGGAGGATCTGATATTTTGGCGTGGAGAGCTGGCTTTGAACAAAAGCGAGCGCGGCTCAAAAAACCGTCTTAGCTGCGGCTAATATGACAGCTCTCCCCCAGATGAATGTGACTTTTGACAAATGAATGCTGTTACACCTTTGGCTGTCCAGCAAGTCAGGCACCCCACCACCTCCATTTGAAGCACAGATGGGTTTATTTTTCAGGTGTGCTTTCAAACCTGTGAAGTCTACTTCCTATCCAAACACTGCACTAGGTTGTTGCATTAACAACCTCCTTTATTCGTGCATGTGTTCATGCAAGCTCTCTGCGGCACTGCAATCACAGATAGTACTGGGTATTTACAGGAAGCTTTAAGTTTCTGTGTTATGTTCTACTTAATGTGGAAGCAGTCAGTTAATACATTTAAGACAGAATTCTGAAAGTGAATCATGCACATATTTGATCACTGTTTTAGTCAAATAAGAACAAAAAGCCTCTTAAATGTGATGTTTTGCAGTTTTCCACTGCTTTATATAAAACTGTAAGATTTACATCTTTAGGTTTAATGACCGATAACTGATATTCCTGTTTCTTTGGGCTCAGGGAAATTGTTATGGCCTTCAGATAATTTAATTAATTAACTGAGTAACAATGAAGCTGCAGCCCTAGCTGTATGTGGGGCAAATATGTAGGACTTGTAAAATCTCTAGCTGGATGTAAAATAGTGACTAAAAATACCCAGGGGCTTTCTTTCTTTTCTTTTTTTTTTTTTTTTAGATCTCTTTAAATAAACTATATAAAGACACTATATAATAGAGATACTCGTCTGAAACATGTCACATCAAGCATGGTTATGAGATACATAACCAGAACTTAAAGAGGAGAACTTTATCATGGTACACTCAGTAAACACTGTTTACAGATTGTCTGTGTACACTGAAATTGATTCTTGTTCCTCTGAAATGGTTGTTTTGAAGACAAGGACTAGTTCTGCGACCCCACGCAATCAGTCATTGCCTCAAACTATTTTTTGGTGCAGCAAGTCTGAGAAAGACCGCAGTTTGGAGACAGGTTGCAATTCAAAGTGGTTGAGGATCTCGCACTCACAACCTAATGCTAAAAGCTGAATGCAATCACCGGTCAAACGCTAATTTTCCTAGTTTAAAGGGGGTTTCCATCCTATTATTCCTTTAGTGTAACTGAACCATAATCCGGTCTTTAAGTCTGACGTCATTAGCCGTGCCTGTGCCCAAACTTTGCTGCAAGGTCCCTAAGTCCAACGATCACTGAGGCATCACTGAGAGTTAAAAAACTGTCTAAATCCTTTCATCTGTAATAAAATGATCAGCATTGCTGCTCTACCAGGTGTAACAATTAAGTTTAACACCCAGGCATCCATGAAAACCGAATTTATTAAATTTAACGGAGTTAGAAGTTAGCAGGAAGTTAGCTCGCTAGTTTGTATCTAAATATAATATACCATGTTATGACTGAGTGATTTCTGAAACAAATTAAAACGTACAGCTCTGCTATCATTTCCGACATAAATGAACACAGGAAAGTAAACAGCAGGGACATTTGTAGGGTTACTGAAGTTTGGCTAGCTGGTATATAATGATGTGCTACCTGATCGCTAGCGACACAGCTATTAGCATAATATAAACAGCGAAGCTGGAGGATGAACGCTAACCTTTTTCCACTCAATAAAAGTTAACGTGACGGTTCCCGAAGGTTTGGGACAAATGCAATCGCATGGCAGGATGCTGTAAACGGACTGAACTTCAGTGGGGAGAACAACTGAGATAATCCATCCACAATACGAGGTTAGTTATTAATATACTGCTGCATGGGCTTAGCTGTAGTTACATCGTAAGGTTTTAAAAACTGAGCTTAGCGGTAATAAAAACCAAGAGAGGCCGACAGTGATCACAGACTGTTTTTAGGGGCTTGTTGAGATTAAATAGAACAAGATACAAAGTATTAAAACATGTAAAAAACACAAAAGCCTTAATAAAGGCAGAGTAGTTTGGGTCCGGAAGCAGGACTCATCACGTCATCACTTAAAGACCGGATAGAGTCACTCTATTAAACATTTTAGCTACAATTACATAAAAAACATGCCACATTTGTAAAGAATTCAGCCTAATCTGTCTGTGGGTCACCCAGTGTTACTATAAAATCTGCTTAGACTGGATTTCTGTTCTGAGTGTATGATCCTGGTCACACTGATACCAAGTGTTAAGAAAGACATCTCCTTCTCCAAGAGTTTCTGCTTCAGGGAATAGAACCACAAACGTCAGACCAACTGCTTTTGGTACTTGCCAACAGGCAGACGATCAAAGCGATCAGTGGAAGATAAAAATTAGCAGCCTACCAGAGTTGCAGTCATCTCCAGCATATCCATCCTGACAGACACAGAAGCCCTCCTTGCAGATTCCCTTCTTGCTGCAGTTGTTTGCACAGTAGACGAGCGAGCAGTCCTCTCCAACATACCCAGGCCGACACTGGCACGTCCCGTTTATGCACAGCCCCTGGTCCGAGCAGTCGTTGAGACACCTTCCGACCATGCAGTCTTCGCCTGTGAACGACTCCTCACAAACGCACTCCCCATCGATGCACAATCCGCGGCCTGAGCAGTCCGAAGGGCAACGCGGCTCCGAACAGTTGTCACCTCCAAAGTCACGGTCGCACACGCACTCCCCTTCAACACACACCCCTTGACCGGAGCAGTCATTTGGGCAGCGAGGCTCGGAGCAGTTTTTGCCGGTCCACCCTTCCTCGCAGATGCAGCTGCACATATCGAAGCTGAAGCTGCCGTGGTTGCTGCAGCCTGGGACAAAGTCCAAACGGCCTGAAAAGACAGATTGAATCGCTGAGTACTTGATTCAAGTACAAAGCCTCCCACACACATATCTTTAAAGCGGGAGTTTGAAAAGTTAGGGTCACATTACTTTGTGCATTTTGTGATACCTACCTCAAGTAACCACCATGAAATACATAGCATATTTGAAGAAACATATCAATTCAGTATAGAATAAAAAGTAACAACCAATCAGTTATCATTTAGTCAATGTTGTCAAACAGCCCTGATGAAAGAAACAGTAGTTAAATCTAAAAAACTCCAACTTTTTCTACTTTGCCTTTCCCATCCTCCCATTGCTCTCGCAGGCTAAACATTTCATCCTCTTTCTGATTCTGATCGTGACTGCTGGAGATAATCATATTCTCACAGTGGAGATGGAGCGTTTTCAGAAAATATTTGACGGGGGGGATGGTGTCAATGGAGCAAATCCTTTAGCCATAATAAATTCTGTAACTCTATCAGTTGCAGTCCCCTCATATTATAATGGCAGCATCTCTTGAATAGAGAACAAATTTTTGCCAGTAACAAAGGTTTCTCCACACATTTCAGACTGTGAGCAAGACAAAAAGAAGAAGAAGAAGAAAAAAAAAACCTTCCAGCATCAATATTTTACTGGAGTCTGTCTTTTCTTTTCTGCCTGATTTACAGTTCATGTAATTCTTTTCATAACGCAGTCTTATTTCTTTGCATCTTTGCCTCAAAAAGCTCTCTGCAACACCACGGTCTGTTTGTACAGACACTGAGGGGATTTATAGACAAAAACTACATTCTCCAAGTTTGTCTATAGTATTTGTTGTCAGTGTTAAACAGTACTCACCCATGGCCGAGCTCTCCCCGCAGCATCCGGATCCACACTGAGCTCTGAGCATGGAAACCTCTCTCTCTAGCATCTCCACCCTGGTGGCGAGCTGCTGGATTGTGGCCGTTGCTGGACAACCGCATGCTGCTTTGGGGATATTGATGCGGTGTGTAAATGTCACCTAAACAAGGAGAAAATTTTGACAACTAAGTGCATCCATTAGATAAAAGAGTCACCATGAAGTAGAAATGCATCTTTAATTAACATCTTGGGGAAATCCCGAGTATATGCACACACAAATATCTCCTTTCAAGGTGCTTTTATTACACAACCAAGAGGTGCTTAGAAACATTATCATTCACTGGGAGTCGTGCTCATGGCTTCCACAGATAGCTCTGTGATTCACCCTTTTAGCTCTGTTTTTGTGCTACTCTCTCCTGATGTAAATAGCTGTCTCTTTAGCTGCAAAAAAGTCTCTGCTGTATTCACCAGATAGTTGCCAGCTCTGCTGTTTAATGCTGAGCAGGTAGAGTGGGTTTTTAGAGCTTTATTCCCCAAAAACAGTTGCCTGCTGCAGCAAAAAATCAATGCTATGAGAATGGCGGGAGCTTACCAAAAGAGTTGTTGGCCAAATAGCTAGAAGATAAGCTAGACTAGCTATAAGCTCTGTAAACCCAGGGAAGCTGTGGATTTGGGTGATTATTCTCTGTAGGTTTATCACTCTGAGCTGCCGTGTTCACATTATGAAATGTTTTTTCACATTGTCATGTTTTCATTCTAGCATTTTAAACTTCTATTTTTTTTATAAAGGATGAGTCGGCAAAGACTGTTGAGCTGCATTTCATGCTCCAAAGCCTGAAATAGCACTAATTATACGACTTCTTACCTTGTGTGTGCTTGTGTAGAAACATTTAGAAACAAATCTAATTCATGGATGATCATAAAGCATTAGAGGTGTCCAGGTGAGACGTAAATGAAGGCCACATTTAAAGGACAGATACAGACACACACTTAGGGAACAGATCCATCGTGACAAAGTTATTCATGTCTGGCCATCTATTTTTTTTCCTTCCATTCCTAGAGTTTCTCAACAACCCCCTTCCTTTTGTTTATTAATATTGCCATTTAATTACTTTAATTAACTTAAATAATTAACTATATATATATAAATATCAATTCATTTATTTTATTCCAATCTTAGAATTCTGATCATTTTTATCATAGATGACATTGTTGTTATTAGTACTCGTTCATCCTTAACCCATCTTGGTCATGTGTGATGTAATTAATCACACTCACACAGCCTTGAGTGTAGTATGCGTCACACTCTTTTACACGCCAATTACCCTACCATCTACCCCCCTTCTATCCTGTTTGTTTTGGCTTTGTCATGCTTTCTTTGTATGTTCATGCCTTGTGATGTTGTTGATCTGTTTTTGTAAATAAAGCCGTTTTAAGCTGTAGTGCTCGCTGTCTGGATCCAGCTTCTTTTCACCCACCCAGACCATCTACATCCTAACCACCTGTCCCTCACGCTCTCCATCACCAGAATCTCACTGCAGAACAAAAGTTTTCAGTTTGACAGTTTCACTTTGACTGCATTTGTCAAACCCAGTTTAAAAGAGGAACAAGGAAACCCAGACAGAGAAGCGGAGGATTATTGTGCCCAGATACAATTTAAAATTCACCTGTTTGCACTCTTGTTGGAGAGCGCTGAATCGTAATAAAGGGAACTATTAAGGTTCTGTCCCACATTAACTGTTACAACTGGATTGTCGTTAAACAGGACATAGTTTAAAGTAATGAGGTTGGCATATACACTACGTAATCCCTGTGAGTCGAATGCTTTGGCTTCATACTAAACATTCAAGGCAGTTTTTTTTATTCCTAACCTGAATCTGAAGAGAGGTGGTAACTTTAATAAGGTCATCTCAGGAAGAAGCCCCACTTACCTGCTGTTCAGTTTTATTATTTACAAGGGGCAGCCAATCAGGAAAATACTGCATAAAAGGAGGGCGACCTTACAGGGAGAGGAGCTACAATCAGGGGCTGCAACAAGGCCCAGTATGAGATAAACAGAGATTTTTTTGATTGCTTTTTTGTTTTAATTAACTCTGGCAAAAATGTCCCCATTAAAGTCTTTCGTATCATATCTTTTCACATTAGATCATTTAATTCAACCCAAGAAGTCTCTTCACGTCTCGTAGCTCTTCCAAAATTTTAGTGCTAATTACACACAAATAAAACACTGTTGAAGCACCCACCTGGCTCTCAGCATCCAGTGTTTGCTCTGTGTATTCTGTTGCTCCATTTGGATCCACTGGACCCTCTACAGAAGGTCTGGATCCCAACTCAGCACGAGAACCTATGATAGTAAAAAGAACAAGTCTCAAAAACGTCTTAAAGGCTTGTGTGTGTGTTTGTGTGTGTGTGTGCGTGCACGCGCAGGACCAGAAATCAATCCAAAGTCCTCACCGTCCCCTGGGCCTGATGGTGCAGAGGTGTCCAAGTCAACAGAGCATAGAGACTCCAAGGGTACGTTAATGTTATAGACGTGGTTAAAGACCAAAGGTTGCTCCCGCAGGGTCTGGTTGGCTGAGGAGTCGGAGGGGGGCAGATCCCCCCCTGGGGTCTGCCTCCTCACTCTGGTGGTACGAACCAGCCTGTTGTCTCCTGATGGAGCAGCACGAGCGGCACCCTGGAGTGAGAAACAAAATGAAAAAAAAAAAAAAAAAAAAAAGGGACACGTGGTTTGTACTCAGGGGCTTCCAACTGTTTTTTTCTGATACCTTCTGTTTACAAAATGATAGAGTGAAAACTTAGAGAGGAACCCAGGGGGACACCAAACAAGATGACACTAATATACAGTATATGAAAGATTTTCTCACTGGCTGCAACACTGACAAAACAATTTTCACATGAAAAAATTGGGTCATTTTCAAAATTCTGTGGTGACAGTTTAGTGTTTTCAGCTTGCACTCCCGGCGTGTGAGGCAGAGAATTTGGAGAATTACTGACATTTAATAAAGAAGTAATATTTGAAGCAGAAAGGGAATGATAAGAAAAAAAAATACAGCCTGAAGCAGGTACATTTGAACTCCACTGGATGAGCTCCTAGTATAGAGTATAACTGCACCTATCTACACAATTAACTGTTTGTTAAACTCATTCCCTCAGTAGCACAGCAAATGGTACAGTATATAGCATATTTCTCTCAAAATGTTTCCACATGTCACAGTAGCTGTACACCTGTACATATTCTGCTGTAGCAAATTAATCAATAAACTAATATTTTTGTCAGTGCTATCACACTATCATGCTATTAGCTATAGCTTGATAATACAGGATTTTTAGGATTTCGCTAACATCTGTTATCAGCTGGTTGTTGTGGCGTTTTGCCAACAGGCAGGTTGCAAAGTGTCCTCTGGTGGCCTAACTGCAACGGCAACACGTTGTAACATATTGGCAAATAGCTAATAGTGGCCAGTAATATTGGCCCACAATAACTGGTTAAATACAGACTACATGTTAGTAAGTTTTTGGTGATTACTTTTCTATCTATAGTTTATTTCAACTTGACCATTATTTAAGAGTCAGAGAGTGCATTTACCAAAAGCATAGACACTTCTCAGAAAAGTGTATTCATCTATCCGCTTGTTAAGTGGTGGCACATCAGCCCAGTCCAAGTCAGCTATACGTTGACTCAGGCTGTCTTCGTTTTATTGTGTTGTACTGCTTAGTGTCTTGTCTTATTTAATGAAACAGATCCCCTCAAAATAATTAGTGACCTTCCTTTTTATTATCCCTGTCCATGTGCAGCACACCTTTAAGCTACATTTTAAAAGCTCACATCAAATTTTTTAAAACATTTTGGAAAAAATGACTCTCAGTCTAATATTTCAATTCCCGTGTTGTGGACTGATAATCTCAGATGCTCTCTTGGCTGACGTTTGCCACATGATGGTGTCTCTGCCCATCAGAAACCCTAAGCATTAAATTTTATTGAGATAAAATGTTACATTTTCCCTGCGCTATTGTGTTTATATTAGCCTAATGATAGCTCTGCAGCTAGCCACTAGGTATCACTATATGTAAACTTGCCCAACCACTAACCCTGCTATTTAGTCTTTTGTCTTTGTTTACATCCAAACTTGTAGAAGAGCTGTACATTTGAGCTTTTTAGGAACACCAACGGTCAGAACATGGTGTATTATCTTTGCACTGAAACTAGCAAGCTAACGTCCTGCTAACTAAAACTCCTAAATCCTCTTTTTCATGGATGCTGTTAAAATTTATTGTTACACCTGGCAGAACAGCCACACTGATGTTTTTATTGAAGTTGAAAGAATTACGACCACTTTCCCAGTGACTCAGTATCTCGGTTATTACTGAACTGAAGGAGGGTTTGTACCCGGACATAGCTAATGATGTCAAACTTAACAAGTGGACAGAATTAAAAGAAAGCAAACTGTTTGACAAAACATATATTGGTAATACAAATCAAACAGCTATTACTAGAACATGTCTTACATCTTTACTGAAGAATGATAGCAACATGTCTTAAGTTTTTTCCCCATGGATACCTGTCCCATAATTCTATTTTATTCTATTCTATTCTAAGTTAGTGAATGTGATCTCTGCCTATACAGCTTATTAGGGCTACCCTTCGAAAAACCAGCAATCTGTTCCAATGGCTGTCAAACCATATCTTTTTTGACATATAGTGAACTGTGAAAACTCATTGAGAGTACAGGGGAGGTTGTCAAATGTTGTCGAGGATGCCTGCTTTTTACTTGACCATACAGGTTTAGCCTCATCCTTGAACACTGTATTGTGTTTGTAGCTCTCAAATAAATACAAAAGAGTTTCTTTAAAAAGAAATCTGAGAAAGGAAAAAAGACGTCAGTTACTAACTGGTGGAGAGAACATTAGCTTAATTAGGTAGCTAGCTGCAGATGTCAGGGACAGCTGTCACTGTCAAGGAGAAAAGAAAAAGAGGAGCTTGCTTTTGTCACACTCTTTCTACCTTTCACTGAGAATTTCAACCCCTTTTTGTTGTTTATTACAGAAAACTGCACAAGTGTAACGCGGGAGCAGAAAGCTCGACAAACACAACATTAACTAAGACAGTCAACTGTGAAACTTTGAGTTTAATAACTGAAACAGTCTACTTTCTAGAAGAAACTGGAACAAACTGAAATGCAGGCAGTCAAACTCATTATTCCTTCTCGATATTCAAACTGGCCAGGGCAGGATTTCAGTGGATTTGTGCCCAGAATCAAGTGATTAACATTGCTGCCAATAATAGTTCAGTGGAAATAAACAATGAATGCGAAAAAACAGCGCTACTCATTAAAAGAAAAAAAAAAAAACAGAAAACAAAACAAATAAAGAAACCAACAGGAATATTTTTTTTAATTCACCTGTAGAGTGAGAAATAGAGCCAAAACCAGGATCCAGCTTGCTGTGGGCACACTGGCCCGGTGATGCTGTCGTGCCATCGGCATGCCGGAGACAGCCCGAGTGAACAGTACCATCCACTGGAAACTGCGAAGGAGCAAAGAAGTAGAAGAGAAAGAAGTGAAGCAGGGAATCATTAAAAATTAGGTTTCAGGAAAAGAAAAGTATGGAATTACTCCTGTGTCTGTGCATCTCTCTGTCTACTGTACGTGAGCGAATGGGTAGTTGTAGTACCTTCAGCTTATCCGCTGTAAATGATAAATAAATGCCTTTGATCTGATGTGAAATAATTGGCTTTATAGAGAAAAAGAAACTCTTCCGGGGATTATGGAGTCAGCTAAGAACCTTTGAATGGATTTCACTGTGCAATACCAAATATTTGATCTTCCCACTTGGGAGCAATACAGAAATATTGCTCAGGGAGAGGGTTGATAGATGGATTTCAGCAGAGACACGGTCTGAGTGATGCTGCTGTAATCCCCTCTCCGTTGAGCAGAAGAGGGAGAACGGGAAACTACTGGAATAAAAGCCACACAGCTGATGCGGATGCTCGAAGCAAACTGTCAGATATCAGCAGGGACATGACAGGAAAGAACTGAAGTTTAATTTTAAAGCTGCTAGTTTTGTCACAATAATAACACATTTTCATTTTATGCTCGACCGTAGATATTCGCACATTACCCCTAAGTTTTAACAGACATATGTGGTTAGTGGGGGCGAAAGGAAGGAGTTCAAAACGAGTCTGTGTTGTCTGCATTCAAAAAACCTTTTATCACAACAATACAATCTCATGTTGGTGAAGCAGGCTATTGCTCTCAGCTGGCTCCTTTTGTGAGAGACAGATGGAAATGTTCTTATCGCACCTAACTGGCTCAGGCCTTTTTTTCTCCTTTCTTTTTTGATCATTTAGGGTGGAAATGTTGAAACATGAGTGTATTTGCACATAAATGAGAAACAGAGAGACCCCCAGTGCGTTTGAGCCAAGCATCCTTTAAAGTTGTCTCATTCAGAGAAAATGATTTTTTTCTGGAATTAATGCATACTCAGTGTCTCAGACTATTTGCTTATATACTGAAGATTAGTCACACAGTCACACATCCACCTGAGCGCATCCTTCATTTTGTGACAAAGACAAAAAACCCTGAGTAGATGTGCGAGGGATTTTCTATATGTGTGGTGAAGAGCTACACTCACACAAAGCACGATAGCACACACAGTTTATCAAAACGGTCCCATAGGAGGAGAATGGTTGGTCATATGTTACCATTTCCAGCACGCCTCGCTCCACACTGTGCTTCCAGCACTTTTAAAAATGACTTTGGCCTTGCAGAAATTGACTTCCAACCAGCGCTCTTCACTTTATGGTGAAGAGATGGAACTTTTTTGTACTTTGAAACCTCCCTTCAAGCATGGAGCTACTGCTCGACAAGACTGGAGCCATTTAACTGGTGAATTCAGCACAGAAACGATGAGCATGAAGATGATGACAAAGTGAGATGAACAAAGCCAACTGGAACTGTCTTGTTCACAACCATTAACCAAAGATGGATGCCATTGGCGAGCTTCAGTGGACGGCGGACGCATGCTTAAAAGATGACAAATGGCATTACATATGTAGGGATTTCATTCAGTTCCTAAGAAAGGGAAGACAGGAAGCAGCTCTCGTGATCAACCGTTACCACGATGTTATGATATAAACAGCGTGACTTGTTTTCTTCTCATTGTTTTTTGTCTTATTTGCAAAGGTTACTCTCCTCTAGATTTAGCTCCTCCACTCAAGTGTTGTCTGTCTTTCCCTTTCTCGCTAACACAGTCTTTATGACATGTGTCAAGCAGTCCTGCAGTACTTGACCCGTGCAAGTCTTCCTCTCTGCATTTGCTTTCCTGGTTTTTTATTTGCTTTTGTGGTTTTTTATAAATTTGGACACATATAATTTTTGGATCATTTTGAAGTCGTATTCAATATAATATTTTGGCTTTTCTGATAACTAATCAGATAATATACACTCACAACCAATGTTCCCTCTAATTTTTCATGTGTCTGAGCGAACACACAAACTCCCTGAGCGATCCCTTGGACCACTGTGAGCGACATCAGACGTCTGCACTGTGGTCATGCCAGCATCTAATCCATCCAAGTTACATGGTTTATTAAAATAATCAAATTACAGCATTTACATTTATGTTAGACTACTTTTAATTAACTGCTTTAGCCCACTTATAAATGAAAATTTAAAAAATCTTGTTCATGACCTGTGTAGTATGTTAACACTATTGGAAGTAAAAATAACCTGAACTCCAATTTTGAAAACACACTTTTTTTCTTTTTTTCATAAAGCTCTGACTTGTATTATGAGTCTGTGGTCTGGGAGAGAGTCCTGTAACTCTGTCTGCCAAATACAGTATATAATGACCAATGTTGGGCAATATAGTTACTTCTTCAAAAAAGTAACTCAGTTTGGCAAACAACAAAGTTTTTTAATGCAGCCAAGGCGTTTTTAAATAAACATTTCAAACTATTTACAGAAAAATCAGCTGCTCTGCATCAAATTTGATGCCACACAAATTATTTGTGCCACTCCAAAAAATAATTTCTGTCCACTATGAGATAAAGGAGAACAACAGCCTGATACCTGCAGGCCTGACAACAGATGTATGACTCCTTTAACACCTGTAACATTCAGCAGTCGCCTCACTGTTCTGACACACACAACAAAACTTTTGACTACACTACACACTAACTATACAAGATTTGTGTTAAACGTCTCAAATCTCTCACATCTCAAAACACGCCGTCACTCCTAAAACTTCCCCCCCTTTCTTAACAACTAGATGCCACATTGCCATATCATTTTTTGATTGGTCGACATGGTACTTTTTTCGACCAATAGGAAAGGGTGGGGGTTGGTTTTGTTTTTGCTCACAGACACTCTCCGCCTGTGTTGGTTTTCCTTATAAAACACCGTTTTTACCGTTTCTTCCTTCAGTAAATATAAACAACGACAGTATTCAGGAAGAAAACCAAACATTGTATATATTTTTATCATAACTCTGGTTTTACGTGGTCTATCAACACAATTTACAAACTGGTATAAAGTCCACACTTTTCCCTTTTTCAATTGTTCCGTCTGTCCTGCTCACCTCTCCAATGGTTGTACACGTTGTCATTAACGTGGCTTCACTCCACATCAGCCACGCTGCTTTGCTAGCTAAAACACCGGTGTCGGCACATAAGAACGCTGTCATAGCCTGTCAACCACGTTGATTGGCTGCGTATATACGAATGTGAATCGCATCATTGGCTGGACTATGGGATAAGGTGGCATCGTTCTAATCCCATATGGGAGCAGCCAGTCACTTACTGACTAACACTGCAAAACAGAATTGTTAGTTTTAATTTTAATTTCAATTCAGGTTAGATTTTTTTTGTGCGCAACACAGATTTTCTGTGCGCAGAGACCGTGCCAGCAGTGCGCAATTGCGCACGTGCGCAGCTTAGAGGGAACATTGCTCACAACCACTTTATACCTTGTCAGTCCCAGGTTTCAGAGCTTCCTATCAGCTCAAATCAATCTGGTCATTTTCCTCTGACCTCTAACATCAAGAAGGCATATTCTTCCAGAGATCTGCTGCTAACTGGCTTTTATTGGGAAAATCCCAGTGGATCAGCAGTTTCTGATATATTCCACCAACAATGATGCCATGTTCAAAGTCACTTAATTTACCTTTCTTCGTTAAGGTAAATTAAGTGACTTTTTAAGTGAATTCTTCCGATGCACATTTTAATCGTTAGCAGGTCATCTTCACCATGTCCACAGGCCTAAATCCACTGAGTTAGTGTCATGCGATTGATTTATTAGACATTTGTGTTAAAAAACAGATGAAGGCTTGTCCCTACTAAAGTGGCCAGCATACAGTGACGAATCTGTATTGTGCCCGTAAAAATACGTGTCAACATATCAGACTGTTCAATACCAGTGTCTTTCTATGAAGCACAAACTGAAGGACAATGACACATAAGTATCACGAAACTTTTCATTTCTCTTACTATAAACAAACAAGGTAGAGGTCTAGGGTGTGCATTCAGAGTTTCATCCTTCAAGGCAAATAGCAAACCCATATATATATTTTTACGCTGGCAGTAATAAAACTTTGAAAGAGGTTCAAAGTCACAAGAGTATACTTCTGTTCCAGGGTCATGGTGCAAGCTGATGCCCACGAGCATTACCACACAGACGAGGTTTTTCCACGGAAGCTCAATTAAATACAGACCCACTCATTCACTCTGAAGAGAATCAACATGCTTTAGGCAGTAAAACAGGCTTAATTTACTCACTTTTTTCCAGGAGAGAGAACATATGCACTTAGAGAAGCAAACACAAAGCCACCCAGCAATGATACACATGCTTTCAAATCCACAATGCACTCACAGAATGCCCCCGTATGCACAAGTTCTCCAAAAAATGTTTGACAAATGTGTATATTTTCATAAAAACACACTTTATGTCAAATATAAAGTGTTTTTAATTCTTCTGTATAATAGAAGTCTAATGTAGAAGTTTAAAAAATATTTCTTCAGCTTCACAGGAAAATATGAGCGCATGTGCATGTATGATCAAAGTCATTTCCTTACCGCTAACTATTTCATTCATCTAGGAGAATATAAATTTTATGGCTTTGAGGACGCTCTGAAACAATGCTGTCACATCATGTATTACCTGGTGATTTTCTTCAGTGAAATTGGGTGAGTTCACCCCCTGCGAGGCTGAAATGAAACTGCCTGTTCCAATTATAATAAAAACCATCATGGCACTTTATGCAATGTCACAAAGGAAAAGGTAAAATCAGCCTACACAAAGGAGGCCGCTACAAAATATCTAGCGCTATAAAATGAATCACAAAAGCCAGCAAGCTTATGAGTTTGATGTTAAAAAAAGTTGCTTTGATCTTGTCTTTCTAACTTTTTTCATCTCTGTTAGATTAAACTTCTCTCTGAGGTGAATGTTTGAATCCTTGACAATATCTCTCCCTTTTATCCACAATGGGGTTTATGAGCAACCGAGTCAATATAAAAAGAGAATTGAATCTAAAAATGCATAGTGTAATTACACTGAGATACTTATCCCATTATTTAGAAACAGTCCTTTAATCATATTTAGTAGATATTGAAGCTGGAGCTGGTAAATGGCAAAACTGTATCTTGGTTTTAAGACATAATAATCAAACTTTGAGACATGTCAATATGTAGATGATGTAGATGATGTTTACAAAGAATTAATGAATACTGTAAAGCGGAATCATTAAATTATTATACAGAGTTAAGTGTATCTCACAGTCTCCAGACCAGATGTTACCAGTAGTACAAGACAAAATGTCCCACCTTCCAAAAACATATTAAGTATTTTACTCAAGCGACGCAATACTGAAATACTTTTTGCATTTTTTGACATTGAATACGTCAGTTTTGTGATTGCATTCCACCGCACAGCTCCTGCTTGTGATGTTTTAGCATTTGATTGAAACTGTAATATGTGCTATGTATAGTATCTATTTGTATTTGCATTATAAATGGCTGCCAGTGGGTGGTACGGTTGGAGCAGTGCATAACACTTTCACCTCACAGCAAGAAGGTGTTGGGGCCTTACAGGTGCAATCTGTATGTTGTCCACGAGCCAGCATGAGACTTCCCCATTTGCTTTGGTTTCCTCCCACAGACCAAAGACAGGATTGTTAATTTAAATGCTGATTCTAAATTGGCTGACAGTACAGATGTGAGAGTGTGTGGTTTTCTGTCTCTCTGTGTTAGCCCTGTGATAAAGTTTTAAAATGAAAATGGATGGATGGTAGCTGTGGGAATCTACCATTTTTAACATTTTGTGATATGCTGAGTACTGTAATAATATATACTACAATTTTTTTCCAACTTCTAATTATATCCTTAAAATTAAATTTGTTAGTGTTACACTTCAGTTGTTTCTCTTTTTTTGAGTTGTGTAAAGCAACCATCACTGCCACTAAAACCTGCCATAAATGTTGTCATTTGACACTGTTTGTTATCAGCCTATGTTTGAATCAGGGACAAGCTGTTTCTGATAATACAGCAATTAACACTGGTAAATAGTTACAGCCAATCGAGTCAAATCCCCTGGAGTTACACTCATTGATAAAGACTCATTCAGCATAAATATAAATTAGGCAGCAATCATTTACCAACCTTCGAAAATCTCTTTGAGAGTGACCGCAATCAGTCCAAGACAGAGTGCAACTAGTTGCAGAAAGATTGCCTTCTATTAGATGTGATGAGCCCTTATAGTTGATGATCCTGTATTGCCATGCAAAAAATTGCACTACTAACGATACATACCCCCCCACCCCCGACCCTACCCCCCACCCCAATACCTAATGGATGGATAGATATATGGAAATGTGAATGCCTGTTCTTAGCCTCTTATCCAATATCATCTTCAACAGGCTCCAGCATATCCAAGTTGCTACCCTGGCTGAATAGGCAGTGCAGAAAATATTGCAGGCTTAATGTTCGCTTGAGTGATGTGATAATCAATTTAGCACCTCAAGCCAGATTTCCACGAAGTGATACAAAACTTGGCCTTGTCAGTAGAAGTCTTCATCTTCTGAACCCAATCTCTACCCTTTTCACTAAAAATAGCATTTTGGATCTAATAAGATGTCCTGGGAAGATCACCAGCTGCTCCAACAGACTCGGAGAAGCCAAAGTAAAATCAGAGAATATCCACATACTCTCAAGTGAGCTAACAAAGGATCTCTCTCTCTCTGATATTAGCTCAAACGTTTACAATCCGTGCTATAGAACTCAATTTGTCATACAAGTTTCTACAATATTTACAATATACAGAACTGTTTTCATTACGAACCACTGAGGCATGGTTAATTAAATAAACCTATTTTTGTAACTCATCACTCATAAGCTTCAACTACAATAAAGGAGGTTTACTGCAATGTTTTCCGTTGGGGTTACTGCAATTTGTTTTTGAAGACAGCAAGTCACTCAATCACAGTGTAAGGGCATCAATGCTGCTTGGTGCCTTGATTAGGTAATGCTCATGCTTCTGATCACATTCTTCCTTAAAAGCTTACTTAACCTCTTTTGTGTATTCCCCAGGTTTTAAAGGTGATCCTTTCAAATCTGAATATACATTATGTTTCTGTATGAGGATATTTCTCAATTTTTCTGGTTTTGCCACATGCGACTGAGCAGACAATGGAAACTGAATCATCCTGAGATGTATAAGTGAGCTTTATTTTGCTTTTCTGTGTCTCTCCTTGCTGTTTTCCTTTGACCTCTCTCAGTACGTTTTATTTTTTAAAAAGAAAAGCTGCTGCACCACATGATGTTCACTGCCATTTATTCCAATGGCTCTGCTTAGATCACACCTCTTGCTGATTTTAGCCCTTATTCAAGCATTAATTGAACCTGTTGACACAGTCTGTACACTGAATGTATAATATATTCAGGTGCCGTTATATTATTCATTCTTTAGAGGAGCTTGCAGACCAAGTTAACAAGCATGTTTGTGTAATAGCATAGCCACTGACGGTAGGAGAAAGAAGACCCTTTGTTTTGTTTTTTTGAACTAGATCCTGATGTGACTGTGTCGTGACTCTCACACATTGTAATGTGTCAGAAAAGTTTTTATCTGACTAAGAAAGCTGTGACTTTCTTTCATCTATGAGGCAGCTTTTTTTTTCTTTTTTTTTTGCTTTTTATCCATTCACCAGACTGTATTTCACACTGGTTAAATAACAAAACTGGGAATACTTAATAATTTTTTTTCGATGAGATATGAGTTGCTATAAAACCAAAGCCTATTGTTTCCTACTGAAGATGTGAATTTTTATGATAGATAATACATACATATATACATTCATTAAAAAAAATAAATAAATACACCCTTTTTTAGTTGTAAGGTTTTACACATCAGGACATGATAAAAAAAAAAAAGGACAACATTTTAAAATAATGTAAATAGCATGTTATTTTTACTTATTAAGAACTGTGCCAAAATGCAGAAGCAGTGTATGAAAAAAACATGAGTACACCCTTTCTGCGAAAGTAAAAGCAATACACTGAAAATCTAATGTTATGACAGCATAATTAGAAAAAGACTGAACTGAAGTGTGACTTGTTTGGAAGTGTTGCCAGGAGAAAACCTCATATCTAAGAGACCGAAACTAGCATCACTGGCGAACACAGCTCATTGTTCGCTAGTGGTGCTAGTTTCAGTCATTATGCAAATGTGCAGTTTGAAAGTTTGGGAAAACCTGCAGTCAGCTGAGACTTAAGAAGTCACTTGGATGTCCTCTGTAATAGACATTCGTATTTGTTCTATATCTTTTTACTTATTTGAGCTACCCTACTAAGTCCTGATGTGCTCAATAGTGAACATCCTGACCTCTCCAATGATATCTCATGTGTTTGGGTGGCCTCTTTTCTGACTCCAAACAGGAAGGAAAACACAAAAAAGTTGAACTGAACAAAACTTTTTTCCTTGGTTCTCAGACAAGCTGGGCTGTGCCTAGTTTTTTTGACATGCTAACTCTTGACTTCTTTTTAGTTTCTGTTAATAATAATGATATATTGTTATATGTCACGTCTTATTGTTCATCTGAAGTTCTTTATTATGCCCTGACATGTAAAAACTTAGAACTAAAAGACAGTGTAGTTTTTCATAGCAAATATTATTTTTGTTAACAGGAATAGAAAACATATTTTTCTGATGACTATTTCCACCCACAGATTCATATCCATTTATTATACATGGATTTCAACTAAACAGTTTTGTACAAATGATAATGAGACAACACGTCGCACAAGCCAGTACAGTAGCTTAAGAATAAGCTGTTGCTATATTTGGGTAGGTAGTTGCAAACACTCGGCTGTACTTTTCCCAAGGATTATTATTGCTGGTTTTAGAAGATGTTGTTTGGTCATTCAAACTGCAGATATTTTTTTTTAAAACATATTGTGCTTAACATTGAACTTTGATGTCAACAGACTTACATAGAGCCCTGCAGTGCTGTACAGCTTATTCTTAGTTTACACTGGAGGTGTGAAAACCTGTCCTTCTATGTGGGAAGCAACAAAAAACACAACAGGTTGTTATTACCGCAACAGTATTAACAGCCGCTGTAAGCGCTACTCCCTGCCTCATCCATTATGATTCCCTCACCGCGGATGAGTGAACCGAGCCGTGAATTGTGCGAGTGTTGTGCTTGCAGCTCTTTACTGAGCGGATAGCAAAATTTACAACGACTCGTGGCGTTCTCGCTCCCGTGGGTTTTCTCTTAAAACATGTTGCACCACCTGCACTTACACTTGATGGAGCGCCTTGTAAGGTTCTGGATGACCCCATTTTTTTCATAATTTATCTACATACCAGTTATTATTTTAGGGGAAAATGTGAAAGATTTGAAGAAGATGAAGTATTAGAAATTATAAGAACACAAGGGAAAAAGGGGGGGGGGGAGTGTGCACAGAAAGAAATAGCATGCTACAAAAATAACACGATGTAATTACAGACAAGAGTGAAAGTGAAATGATTACAGGGATGTAATAATGAAATAAAACAAAACATGAGAACCGACAGAAGAGGGTTCAAGAGATATGAAAAAGAAAGTTGAAGAGAAGGAGCACGCAGCTGAACAAGCCTCTCTCATCCAGCCAGCTGCACCATGAAACGGGAAGCAGCCACTGAATGCCTCACTTCCCACACTCCCCTCACGATCATAGAGTCTCTCAGAAAAAAAAAATGTGTGTGTAGGTGTGTGTATCTGTGTGTTTTAGCAGTTAGGGACCCACAGGAGATTAACATCCCTGTTGGATTATGGAAGGGATGCGTACTGGAAAGCTTCATTAACTCTGCATGTGTGTGTGTGTGTGTGTGTGTGTGTGCCGCTCTCATTCCATGGCCACGGGGCTTTTTAGACTGTTGCCTCCTGAATAAGTGTTTGCTGTCTGCCCTGTATGTCTCAATCTGTGCATGTGGTCTCCTTCGTCTGTGGACGCCTCCGGGGCTTCACGAGAACAGATAAATCAGCCCTGGGAGCAGTTGACTGTCACTATCCCTTTACAGCTGTCCAGAGGAGGACAGTGAAAGTGTTTATGAAGCAATCGCCTTCTGTAATCCAGCTGAAATGGTGATCTCTGGGGCCTCCCTAGCTTATAAGACACAGAGACACATCGGCGTAGAGAGACACTGTGATCAAGTGCTGCCTCTGCTTTAAGGTGCAGCAGACTGGATGTTAGACTCAGGCCTGAACTGCTATCAGGGGGCACAACACATCCATCTGCTGAAATGTTGCCGGTGCTCTTCAGCATCACACCGCTACATTACAACATGGAGTCAGTGAGGAGAGGATGAAGGCGACAACTTTTTTTCCCCTGACTTTTCTCCCCCTCATGATTTTATTCAACTCATTCAGAAAAATCACCTTTGCTCTATCCCGGTCCATCTCCTCTTTTTTGCTTCTCTCATTTTTTATTATCTCCAGTTGTCACTTTCACCATCTTCTTTTATCTCACTAACAGGGATTTCATTTTCTCTCTTTCTCTGAGGATTTTCTTTATCCCTGAAAGTCATTTCTTCCGCACTGTGAAGTAATTCCATTCGTCCGGAGATGCTGATTTTCAGACTGAAAGCCACATGCTGTAGAGATGGAAAAACTGACATTTCTCTCCTCTGCCATCATTTATTTCTTACTCTCTTTTTCTGGAAGAACCCCTGTTATCCCCTCCTGGCTAACCCTATGGAAGTAAAGCCACAACCTCCATTTGCACAGGTTAATGTGCAGCCACCTCAACATGAACATAAAACCAATACCATGCTTTCTTGCGTGGGTGATCGCTCATTTTCTCTCTCTCCCATCACTCGCATTCCTTTATTCCTTCTCCATCCTCGCATCTGCTTCTTTCTCCCCGTGTCTCTCTCTCTCAGTCTCCCTGCTTCCCTACCTTCTAAATTGGACTCAGGCAACATCACAATGCTTTTCTCATTATTCCCATCACTCTGGCCAAATTGCCTTGTCTTTCAGGACCATTGGGCTCTGTTCATTGGCTGCTCCTGCAACCAGTCTTTCCCCCATTTCAGGGCTGTTTCAGAGCAAAGATGGGACCAAGAAATGGATTCAATTCTACAGCAAATAATACAACCTCAGGCCACTGATGACTGTGTGCTCCACACTGCACACAGTGATCCATTTATCAAGGAACGTGTAAACAAATGTTCACAGGAAGAACTGTGATAACATGCAGTGAAGAAAGAACTGCTGCACAGTGGTTGTTCATCTGAAAGAAGTGTCTTTAGTCTGTGTCTTTCAGTCTTTCACTAATTTGTTTCTGCTAATTAATAACTATCAGTCAAACACATGGCCAATACAACAACAATAGGCCAAGCAGAAATCCCAGCAAGACTTTACTCAGAAAAAAACCATAGAAGTGCGAGACAAACATTTAGCATTTGAGGTGCCAGTCTGTGATAGGTGACGTGTGCTACATGAATTAAGGATGGGCGTGTTCCACTATCGCCAGCTTTTGTCATAATTTAGAGTGTACACCTGAATGATTAAATTCAACTAATGTCGATAGATGAGAATTAACAGACCAGACAACATTGTTTGAGTTCTGAGAGGACTCAGGGTAGTCTTCTGCTGCTGTGGTCTATCTGCTTCAGGATCGATATGTGGTCCATTCGGAGATACTCTTCTGCATACCTTGGGAATAATGAGTGGTTATTTGAATTCCTGTTGCCTTCCTATCAGCTCAAAGTAATCTGATCAATCTCCTCTGATCTCTTCCATCAACATTTTTCTTTTTCGGATCCATTCTCTGTAAACCCTAGCGATGGTTTAAGTGACTTTGAACCATGCTATGTTGGAAATTAGTGGAATGAGCTTTCTTCCCTGTTCTGCTGCTCATATTTAAATCCAGCAGGTCATCCTGACCATGCCTACTTGCCTCAAATGAGTTGCTGCCATGTGATTGGATAATTGGCCATGAGTGTATGTACCCCATCTAGACTCCTTTTGTATTTAGCTTATATTCAAACGTCGACTTGTCTTCTCTCACTTGTTCAGTGCTGGTAGAAAAATAGTTTGTCTCACAAATGAGACAAATTGTAACAGTTTGACAGAAAATGAGACAAACTGCAACAACAGATAAATCCTGAAACAGAGATAAAAAGAGAACATGCATAATGACAAAAAAAAAAAAAATCAGGCAGATAAACAGTGGAAGAAAAACACAAGCACAGAGTCGGTGAGGAGAAACCAGATAAAAAATAAATAAATAAATACTGCATAGACACAAGAGAACATGAGAGAGATTCAGAAAAAGGGCACAGGGGACAGATTGAGCTAAATGGACAGAATGGACGGGTGGACGAGCGTGAGAGGAGAGTTAAAAAATTTAGAGTGAAGGAAAATGCTTAAGTCCTTTTGAGTTCAGTCAGCTGTGAGTCGGGAGAATGAAAAAGACTTCTTTTTCTCTTTCACTGTCTGCTGCAGCCGAATACCCACTTCTCCTCTATTCTGCCCTGATACAATACATGGCTTTTAGCAAATTCATTTTCCATCTCAGGGCTGCCCATTGCACATTTTTGAAAAGAAATAATCATTTATTAAATAAAAGAAAATACATAAGGGCAGAAAACATAAATATACCAAGCCAAAAGCTGCCATGCCGTTTTTTGGGGGTATTTTATGCATGCTAGGTGTATATTCTGTTTCGAAAGCAGCACTCATTTACATTTTGTCACTCTTCTATGTGGGACCTGCACAAAACACATCAAACAGCCTGTCATTGCCTGAGTCCGACATGCATTTGTACTCCTCTGCCTCTCTTTCCCTCCCTTTTCACTCAATTCCCTTTCACTATCTTTTTACTCAGGTATGACCTAAAACAAAAAAAATGGACAAAAAAAAAACTTCAAAAACCTCCTGCCTGTCACCTCATGAGCTGTCATCGTCTGCTTGTCCAATTCCCTTCTTTTCTGGTAAGCCATTTCTCTCCTTTCATCTTCCCCTTTCAAAGGCTTTTGTTTCTTGTGGGGACAGAAATGACAAACACTTTCTGCTGTACCTTTCATATACAGTAAATAGGTGGGAAAAAAGTCATACTCCTCCCACCTGTGCTATCTGTTTCTCTCTCGCGCTCTCTCCTGTGATTTAAGGTGGGTTGAAACGCGACACAAAACGCAGCAACAATCCAATATCATAAGCTGTGCAGAGACGATAAAGCAACTACGAGGGATCAGAAGGATTGACACGTTCTTCTGTTGCAGCTGTCTGCTCGATGCCATGACAGCGAGGGAAGAAGTGCTCCTGGCGCTCACTAGGGATTGGATTCAATTACTAAATAAATAGCTCAATGGCGGAGAGCCACAATAAGTGGTTACTTTAACGCCGAAATAGTATTATGTTTCATTATTATGACTATCTTCTTGTATTTGTGTGCAGGCATTGTCACACTTTAATAAAAACCTGTTTCTAAATGTAGTGAAGGCACTAAAATGGAGAATGTTTCATGCTAAAGCAGGCTTATCAATGACACTGTGATTTTACGCTTCATTCTTGTTTAGTTTAGTAATATTTTGTGGTAATAGCCTATGTAATCTGCTACACCTGTCACAATGAGCTGTGTGAAGAGTAGAGAAACCACAAGCAGATACTCTCGAGGCAGATGAAAAAAGTATTTATTGCTGATTAGTCCTAAGAAACACAAAGTCTTTTGATCTTTTGATGCATTATAGACAGAAGATCAGAAAACACTGGAAATACACTACCTTCAACACACAGTTATGTTAACGATACAGCAATGAACAAAGGAATGGCAGGACTATTTATACACAAGGTGATGGGGAAATGAACACAGGACGGTAAATAAGACACAGCGAACACAATAAACAACGGGTCAAGGGGCAAGAAAAACATAAAGAACATCTATGGACATAAGGAACCCAATCCAAAAACGCCCAAAGGTAACCAAGAACACAAACCTAAAGAACAGAATCAACATAACACAAAGCATATACAACTCTCAAACAGGAACTCCAATGAAACACATCAAATATAAAATCAAAACCCAGGACAATGGCCAAAAATGTCAGGCCTTAGGCTTTACTATTTCGTTCTGAAAGGTTTTGCATTCTGCCTGTGAAGAAATAAATAAACTACAATATAATCTACAGAAATATAGTCAATACTAACAGCACAAAGAAAACTAGGCCCTGCACTGCAAAACAAGATCGACATACTCAGGATATCTTTCGGTTATCTGGATTCACATACCCTAACAGTAAACCAGTTAAGCATGTTTTAACCCAGTGTTTCCTGATCTAGGTATACACACACTCACATAAAAAGGCATGGCACTGGCAGTCACATTTATTAGTGCACTGGCAACCGAGTGGATGATTTTACAGCAGAAGAGTAAATGATAATATTAGAGAAATATGAAGAGGTTACACACAGACTACAGAATGATAATAAAATAGCTGCGACAGATAAAAGACAAGCACTACAGTAGTAGTAGCAGCTTAGCATTAAAAACACTGTCTGAATGTGTGCGCACTTTAAACATTTTAGTCAGTAAGACTGGAAAAGAGCTACTGTATTACTGAAGTGTCGCTGATTTGAAGACAGGAAGCAAAGCTGTGTTAGCAAACTTGCATACTTTCAGTTGAATATCACAACTCTATCATGGAGTCAAGAGAGAATCTGATGAGTTATAATATAGTATTAGTATACAGTATATAATCGTATTCTGTTCAATTAATGTTTAAATTTGCATAAGACAGCTTTACCATTCAGTCTTTCAGCTGCAGTCTCAGTGGTGTTTAATGGTCTGACAGGAAGTAAAGAAAGAAATACAAAGACAGAATTAAATCTGGGCTTAGTTCACGTGTGACTGATATAAAGCCCACGAGTTCAAATAGCTATCCTGATTTATGCATTAATGTTTATACAACAACAAAATTGTTGCAAACAGGGGGACAAAAAAATAAGGAAAATCTTAAATAAAAGTCTGTACCTCTTACTGATGCTCATCCAGGAAACACAAAGACGTTTGACGCTATGAAAAAACGTATACACTCCTGCTATCCAGGTACAGCGGTCGGGAGAAATCTTCCAGGAATTTTGGTGGTATTGATTGGTCAGAAAGTGGTGGTTTCATACCTGCTGATCTCTAATCTGGAACCTAAACTGATCCGAAACAGGTTAGGTTTGCATCCTGAGTTACCATCAAAGGTTAAGAAGGCAAGCGAAAATCATCGAGGAAGCACTTTTATGGAGGGAATTTGGGGTTTCTACATATAGAATCAAAAATGCTGTCAGCAACTAAAAAACAAATAAATAAATAAATAAAATTAAGATCCCCTGCTGAAGTTGAGATTTATGAGTTTATAAAATTATATACTAATTATGTACTATATTTACTGTAAACAATTATTTAGGTTTAAACCATTTAGGTAATAGATATCCCCAAGAACCTTGCATAACTGATTGTTTGTATTATTATTTTTATTATTATTATTATTAGTAGTAGTAGTAGTAGTAGTAGTATTAGTAGTAATAGTTGTAGTGGTAGTATTACCACTGGTAGTAGTTTTCTGCTTTTTTCCTTTGTTTAAATATGCACCATATAGTGGTTGCATCCATTTTCTATAGATACCACTCTTTATTTTTTCTCTGTAAAGGGCTAACCAGGTCCAGTACTGACTTTGGCTTCCAAATATAAATTATTAACCAAACTATAACTGGACTTGACTTTTATTACTGTGTCGGGTACCAACTGAGAGGAAAGACTGATAAGCCATTTTATTACTGGTCAATCTGAAGAGTTACAGACATGAAATGTAGATAAATCATTTGATTGTCAAGTCCCTTGACAAATCAGTGCCATTATTCAATATCTTCTGGTATAAATCTCCAAGGATTGCTTAAAGAAGCTGCTGGATTGACTTCATTCCTACCCCTCGTTAATAATCTCATCAATCTCTATGGTGCATTATCAGAAATCTTACTCCTATTGAGAACTGGACCTTGCGTGCCTTTACTGGCTACCAGTACAATGAAGAAATTGTATTCATTACCCTTAAGCCACATCTTGGACTACAGCCCAGCTGTATCTGAGCTTTTAAGTCCTTGTGAGTATAACCGTGGCTTGAGATCCTGAGGCAGTACTGATTTGGTCATTTCACGGTCTAGACAGAAGACTAAGAACTGTCAAGCTTTCTTCATCAGAACTGCAGAAAATTCTTTGAATAACATTTCTGATGAGATCAAGTCAAATTTTGTGTTTTGTTTTAGATTTTTTGTGCTTTTGCAATTTAGAAATTATATAAATTCATACAAATAAAACATAGACAAAGAAAAACAGAGCAAAGCTTGCAAATCATTATCGTTATTAAGCTGCCACTTATAGGGTTTGTCTGGCATTTATTATGATTATAAATCACAGCGAAGAAGAGTCAGGTATCACAATCATATAATAAAGGAAATGTCAGCTTTTTTCAGTGGTAGGGACAAACTGTTAAGACATCCAGTATTGATCGAGCTTACACAAGGTCAAATTGAAGATGCCTTCAGTATAGAGGAAGGTAAGGTCAGATTGAACGGGTCATCTCAGTTACATCTCTTTTCCAGGGCATCAGATTGTGATGCTTTGAGTTCCAGGAATAGCCTGGTGAGGAGAAGACACAAGGGTCCACTTCATTAGCAGAGAGCCTGTCACAGTGACAGACTGCTCGAAGTGTTTTACCAGCCTGGTCTTAACACAGCAAAAGCAGAAGTAGAATAAAATCTCACAAGTAAGTGTACAGTTACAAAAGAAAAAAAGCTCCAGTTAAGGAACAGTAGGTAAATTGACATTCCTTTGGTATGAAACCTGTAATGATCTTAATTTATTTAATTTCTCCTTCCCCAGTGTTCAGTAAGAGCAGAAAAGTGCTACATAAACACCAGGCAACTTACATGTTTCTATTTTTACCAATGCAGCACTCTATGCTTGCGATCTTCTATGTTTATAGTTTGTAAATACATATTTGTATATAACGATTTTTAAAGTTACATAAAAGATACCACAAGACCACATCGGTTTGTGTACTATGTTTTAAATATGCAGCACTTTTCCTGCAGGGTTCCCTGCAAGGTTATTTGACATTGATTCAAAGAAATATGAAACACAATAATCATGATTTTAAATTTTGAATTCCCACTGCTATTTTGCTTCAAACCAAAGTGTGTGTAGGGTTATTGGTTTAATTTTTTTTCACTGTGTTGTATGTACTAGCCAAGAGCTTAGAGATTGCTATACCATGTAGATTGTATAAAGAAAAGACCAGCAACAAACTTGGAAGAAATTTCTAAGGCTGTGCCCACCAACCTTTCAGAAAAAAAACACATTTCTGTTGCTTGTGTTCATGATCTCATTCTTTTGGTCATTACCCAGAACTTGTGACCACTGGTGAAGGTAGGGATGTAGGTCAACAGGTAAATTTACAGATTCGCGTTTATGCTAGGTTCTCTTTTCACCACAGTAGACCAATATCGTGTTCGGGTCAATGCAGACACTGCACCAATCCGTCTGTCAATTTCCAACTACCCCTTTCTAGTCACCTGTGAGCAAGATACTCATATACTTAAACTCCTCCACTTGGAGGAGCACTTTGTCTCTAACCCAGAGTGTGCACTTGTTTTTTTCTGCTGAGAATCATGGTCTCAGGCTTGGAGGTACCCACTGCTTCACACTCAGCTGTGAACTACTCCAATGTGAGGTGGAGACCACACTGAAGCTAAAAGAATCATGTCATCTGCAAAAAGTAGAGACAATATCCTACGCCCACCAAGACGGAAAATCTAGAAAATCTGTCCATATAATTTATGAACAGAATTGGTGACAAGGGGGCTGTCAGAGTCCAACACTCACCAGGAACAAGTCTGAATCACTGCCAGCAATATAGTGCAAGCTCTCATGGCAGTTGTTCAGGAATTGACTGGAAATGGCAAACTATGGGACAGACATTCCATACTCCCAAACCACCCGTCAAAGGATGCTCTGCGGGATGCGATGAAATGCCTTTTGTAAGTCCACAAAACACTTGGTAGACTGGCTGGGCAAACACCAATGTATACATGAACATATTTGAGATGATAGAGCTGGTCCAGTGTTTCACAAAGGGGAAAAAAAATGTTTCTCTTGAATTCAAGGTTTGACTAACACATAGGCTCTCCTCTCCAGTACCTCTGTGTAGATCTTTCAAAGAAGGCTGAGGAGTGTGATCCTCCTATAACTGGAGCACACCCTCAGGTGTCCTTAAAGATGGGAACCACCAGCTCAGTTTGCAAATCGGAGGCACTGTCCCAAATCAACACATGCCATTGCAGAGGCATGTCAACCAGTATAGCACGACAACATCCAAGGTCTTTGGAAATTCAGGGACCCTGTCACCGAGGACTTGTTTAACTACCTCATTGTCCTCATTCCCAGTGATGGACGAGGAGCTTCCCCCGACATTCCCCAACTCTGCTTTTTCTACACAAGAAGTGTCAGTGGGACTGAAGGTATGCTCCAAGTATTCCTTCAACCAACCAAATGTATCCTCAGTTGAAGTGAGCAGCACCCCAGCTGGACTATACTTTGTGTTAGAAGAGCTTGGCATTCCCCTTCTCAGTCTCTTAACATTTTGCCAGAATTGCTTCAAGGCCATCTGACGATCTTGATCCATCGTCTCACTGAATTCCTCCCACACCCAAGTTTTTGTTTCAGCTACTGCCAGAGCCAGACTCCACTTAGCCTGCCAGTACTGCTCTTTAAAAAAACCCAAAAAAAACCAAAAAACCCAAAAACAAAAAACTATGGAATTAAATGTTTACCATACTTTAATAGTTTAGGTTAGTTTTATTATTTATCTATGATAGATATTAGGATTAAAATATTTATGTTAGTTATTTCTATGCAAAAAATAAAACTGCAACATCTGAGGTATGTATGTATATATAGTATGTATATACCTGTTATATAGACTCCACATGCTAAGAGACATGTTTAAAAAGGTGCCAAAAACAAGCGAAGCTTTTGCAAAACCTAAAGTAAAGGTTTAGTTTTTTCAAAAGCAGAAACTTAATCGAAAATAAAACTTTTTTGAAAGTCAAAGAAAGTCTAACAGATCCTCATCCAACCTTAACTAAAAACCAAAGAGAGGAGCTTAGAAGCTTAAGCATTATCCCCAAAAGCCTAAAGATTCAAAACATTCTGGGTCGACATTGCCACATGTAGCACTAACAACAAACTGAGTATTCCATTAACATCAGCCTTTGGCTGTTTACCCTCTGTTTGAGACTGATGGTTGAATGGTGGGCTTCATTTTACATAGGGGTTCTTGATGGGCAAACGGTGCAGTGGGTGGTCTTCTGTTTGAAGAGGAGAACATGCAAATGAAATGGACTGCTGAAGCTGCATGTGAACATGTGTCATGGTGTGCTGAGGGGCTGACACTGGAGTAGCGCCTCACTAAGGAGTGGAATTTGATCAAAGATGGGCCTTCTGGCTTATTGTGGCACACTGCATTTATCAAAGTGCCCAGTGACTGAAAAAAACAGTGTTGGTAGCATGCTGCTGTGTTTCCAAAGCATAAAACATGTATTCTTCGACTTCCTGGTTTGCCTTCATTCATTTTTTAAAAGCTGCACTCTTGTATTGCTGTAAAATTGTTCAGATTCTTGAAAATCCTTCAGCAGTTTCCTCTGATGTTGAATGCAGGTCTGGAGGTCAAGACTTTCACGCTTCGCTTTCCTCTTACATGCATGAGCCCTTGGGGTGGCCCATTCTAGGAAATCGGACATTTGCCAAGAATCATTTCTTCAAACCTCTTCATGCTTTTCTTCATCCTAGCTACCATGTCAGAATGCAGCATCACACATTTGGATGTACTGTTGACACAGCTATAACAGTTTCAAGCGGCACAGCTCCAAACTCCCACTTTTGTCTTTGCATACACACCTCTAAACACTGTTTCTGTGGTGTAAAAAAAAACATCACATGCATGATTCGCTTGATGCCTTTAAATGTCTTTAACGGCTTAGATTACTTTGATCTGTGCTGTCCACATTTCATGGAAAGTGCACCAAAATTTGAAGCAATATGAGCACAAAAGTTGGGATGGCAGCATTTGCAGTTGCTCAAATGAGCCAGTCTAACAGAGCAACTGCACCAGAGTATGCTTTAATCAAACCAAACCTGCCAAGTGTGAACACATTCATGCTTTAGCATATTTAACACATAGTCTTCCAGTATTTAATGCAGATTTGCAATTCTGCAGGAACCCACTGACTCAATGAAATAGCATGTTATGTATTAAATGTGTATTAAATATTTTTTAGGCTATTCCCTAAAAATTCTTGGATACTATGAATTATACTTTGACAGTGTTTTGCAGTTTACAGTGCTATGTGTAAATACAAAAGAGGAGAAAAGCATTAGGGACAAGATGCATAATCCATCATATTTCAGACTGCGTCTCAGGAAAACATCAGTAAAATCTTAACTCCCTAGATGCAGTCAGTGAAATTCATCTGCTGTCACTGGAAGCTGAAAGAATTCAAAGATTTAAAAGTAGCTCTCCAGGCTCTGCCTATCCTTATGCTGCAGTTTACAGTCTTCTGTTACATTATGTTTCATGTGATTTCCCATGTCATGTATTCACAATGCTTACTCCCCGTAGTGGAGATGCACTCCCATATTGCTGGCACATTACAGTCACTCCGGTTTGACTAGTCATGGCAGTGCAGTCTCCAGAGACGATTTTAATATGACCAGAATCAACTTTCTATGCTGAATCCATCTCCACGCTGGATTTCTGTGTCCTGTCAAACAGTTCATGTGTCTGATCATATTCACCTATATGGAGCTTTGCAGAATGCCTCTTTTTGGAAGATGGGGCTGTTTTTGTCTGCTGCTTTTCTGGATGCCCACTGTCTCCCAGTGCCGGTGCAATAATCAGGACTGACACAGGCACAGAGACCATAATCCCCATTGATTAGAAGCCTAAGATCAAAGGCTTCCACTGCTGTCACTCTCACCTCGTCTCCACTCTGCTTAGCCTTCCTCTTTGTCTACCATCCCTCTCTCCATCTCTTTTGATTTTCCCTCTCCTTTTTGTCTGTGTATATGTTTCTCATGCTCTGGGCTTCGACTTGTTATTCTCCTGCCATTCAAGCCCTCGTGTCGCCTTCTCATCCGTTGTCTCTCTCTCAGTAGCTGCTCGACATGCTACTAATACCCAGAGGATAAGCTCAATCAGAGCACTTCAGTCAGAATAAACTGGCTCACTCTGAAATAAATTTTGTTTCTGCATGCTTGACCACATGTTTGCTAGCTAAGTGGATTCAAAATCATGGCTGCTGCTGCCTGTTCTCATATTTAATGACTGCAAGAGTAATCAAACTGTTTAATCAGTCTAAAGGTTGCAAACAAAGCAGCAACAAAAATTGTCAATTGCTATTGCACTATCATCGTTTTTGCCTCCTGTCTTCCATTTTACTCTACAAGTAATTGTTCTCTCTCTGCTGCTATCGACACTCTACAAGTGTTCCATTATGATGATAAAGAAACTATCCTTGGCGGGTTTTCCCTGGTTCCCTTCAATTTTAAACTATATAAAATAAATCAAGGATATACATCTGCATTCTGATGTATTCATTTGTGTCAGTCTCAACAACATTATAGTCTATTGTCATCGACTGGTGTTTCTTGGAGTTTAAATTCACACTTGCTATTAGATGCTGTCTGGCTGACTGCTTTATGATTTCTTTGTTCTTAGTTACATTTATAGTTTATTTTTTTATTCTCATTTCTCTAGTTTTCCAGGGTCTCCAGTCCTAGCTGTATTTTAATTCTAGTTACACTTTGTACCTAATGAGTTAATTACTTGCCTCTGTGTTTCCTTCTACTTCCTCCCCCTGTGTTTTCCCTCCTGTTAAGCACACATGTTCAGTGTTTCAGTTCTGATTGAAATTCATTTACTGTTTTATTTTGGTAATCATTTGTCTCCTGTGTTTTACATTTAGTTGTACTTCCTCCCCTGTCATTATCCAGATTAGTTTCAGCTGTGTCTTGTTACTCTCCTTCCTCCAATTCCCTGATTTAAAAGGATTAAAACCAAAAAACAGGATTTCAAAAAATGTAAAAAATAAATGAAAACTACTTTTATGAAAACTACATATTACCAACCCACAATGAAAAAATAACAACTACATTCAAAAAAAGAGAAGGAAACAACCAATGAGAACAAAAAAAGAAAACACAGGCTATTTAAACATACACATAATGAGAGACGGAAACTGCATATCATCACTAAAGCGGTAAAGCCCGAAGAAACATCCATTAAAAAAAAGAATCATCCTGATATTGAAACAATGATTTAATTATACTGACACATGTATGCTGATCTGATTATTTCTAGACTGAAATAGTGCTTATTCAAGGGAAGTGGTGTGTATCTCTGTCACTTCAAACCAACACTTTTTGCATTCCTTCAAAGAGGAGGTCTATATATCTAGGCAGGCACAAAAGGTCTTCTCTTACTTCTGTGCTACCTAAACCCAAATTAGCCGAGCCTCCCCACGCACCGATTTATAAAAGCAGACAAAAGAAGACAATAAAGACACATCAATAAAGACTTCCACAATGTTCAACTGCTGTTTTCATATAATCAAGACAATGACACAGGATAAGTAAAACTAGAACCAAGAGACAGAGAACAAACAGCTGCCAGAATAAACAGCACGCCACTAAGTAACCACATAGACTACTTGATATTTACTTCATATTGTTCTTGTGTCTGCATTTCAGTCCATTCTTCTATCCAATTGATGACAAAGTCAGAAACATTTAAATCTCCAGCTGAAAGACTGGTGTCTGTCCTGATTCTCAGTCACAATGAAAAAGTTCACATAAACGTTAAAACCACAAGATCAACATTGCAAGTAAAAATAATTTCACACAATAATTTCACACTGCAAAAATATACTTTTTTCTTCTATATAACATAATTAATAATGTAATTAATGTGGCTCCATGCAGAAGTAACTTGTGAAAATACTGAACACTTTATTAACCTGCAGTTAAAATGTAAGATTAAATTAAATTATGTTGAAGTGATTAATATGCACACAATAATCACTGCTGTAAGGACTGCCAGAAAAAATATTATGCATGGTGTGTAAACTGTGAAACTGGTCCTAATCATAATCCTGTTTATACAACTAATAGATTTACTTTATTATCCGGGAAAAAAAAATTCTGTTTGAAGTACTGGAGCTCAGGACACATCCTACGGACACCTGCTACATTCCTGATAATCACTGCCTAAAATTAAAATCTGTGCAAGATATCTCCCCAGTTCAGTGTATAAGCAGTGTAGGTTGTGTTCCTATTTTGTCCCAGGGCTGAAAATTTAATTAAGAGATAAAGATGCTAAAGCTGTTTAACCCATGTGTAATTACACAGAGCAGTGCATCATATTCCCAAATCAGAGAGTGCAACTCAAACTTACATATCATCAATAAGGCAGTAATGCCTCGTACCTGAAGAAACATCTATTTATAAAATTATATTAAATTACGGATACTAATTTAAGTTTACTGCCATGTGTATGAACTGTATATTCCTTCTAGACTGGAAAAATGTTTATTGAAGAGTGAAAAAAGAAGTGCTGTGTCTCTCTCTGTCAATTTAAATCAACACTCTTTGCAATCCTTCAAAGATGAGGTCTATACATGAACATGAACACTGGCATCAATGTCATCCACTTGGGTAGGTTACATCGTAGTCTCTGTACATAGATTTGCCCAAGAAGTTTAAATCAGCTGTAAGAAGCAAGTATCAGATGGAACAGTGTCAAGAAACTACTTAGCATGTTGGAGTCTTAATGGAATTAACCTGGCGAATTGCTGTACTAGCTAAGAACAGATATGCGCTACAGCCCACAGATCATGGCTGCGGCTTCTCCAGTCTGTATGTTGAAGTATCCTTGGGTGAGTGTGTGCACATGAATATTAGGCAAAATGCTTAAAGGCACAGAATGTCTTCCTCCCTTCATCCAACCGGTCAGGGCAGATGGCTGCCCTCCCTGAGCCTGGTTCTGCTGGAGGTTTCTCTCTGTTAAAAGGGAGTTTTTTGTTCCCACTATCGCCAAAGTGGTTGCTCATAGGGGTCATATGATTGTTGGGGGTTTCTCTGTTTTCTTTGGATTATTGTAGTCTTTACCTCACAATATAAAGTGCTTTGAGGCAACTGTTCTTGTGATTTTGCGCTGTATAAATGAAATTTAACTGAATATTTAATTGAATTGAATGAAGACGTTGAAAGTACTGTGTGTGTGTGTGTGTGTGTGTGTGTGTGTGTGTGTGTGTGTGTGTGTGTGTGTGTGATTGGGTGAATGATGCTTGCAGTACAAAACACTTTAAATGCTCCGATAGAGAAGTAAAGCACTATATAACTACCTAATACTAGCTCAGCGATACTTGATCTGAATTTATTACTTGTGTACATTTGTTATTTATGATACAGCAATTAACCTGAAACTAATACTGAAGCTTAATAAATAACAGACACACGACTGAACAAGTCACAATGCCGACATCTCAGCAATCTGCAGGCAGAAGAACATTAACAGCTGATTGCATGCTCTCTCATGCATGTTTGCAATAGATGACTTTCTGTCAGAACCTTTTCACGCCTGCATCGGAGCAATTAGAAACTCTGGACTATACATGGGGGTTAATACTGAAGGATCAGATGGTCTATGTTTTTATCTTGGTTTGATGATTGCTAGCTTTCTGTGTTTGTAAAGAATATAGATCATTTGTATGCAACACTGTGTGTGTGTGTGTGTGTGTGTGTGTGTGTGTGTGTGTGTGTGTGTGTGTGTGTGTGTGTGTGTGTGCGCACTTGTGTGTACTTGTTTAATCTTTGTGATGAGCAAAAATTGGCCCTATATTTGTGGGGACCAACAATCACTTGTGGGGACCAAATGCCAAAGGAATTAGGGGAGGGCTTAGGGTTAGCCTAGTGAAAGCATTATGTTAATTTGATGTCCTCATTAAGGAGTGAAAACGAGTTTTTGTGTGTGTGTTTGTATAGGTGTGTGTGTGTGTGTGCACCATGTGATAGAAAGCTGACAATTCATTTGTGTTTCTATTAGAAAGCCACTAATGGTGATGAATACATACATGGAAATTAGCCCAAGATGAGGGCTAATTGTCTGATTAGATGTGCTTCAGGTTGATAGATTCACAATAAGTCCATGCACATAAAGCAGTCATTAAGGAACATTAGACCATTAAATTGAACATTACACTATAGCCAGAGGGAAAAATATGGATGTTCATTAATGTGTCTCGACACGTAGGTGAGTGCCTATGTTTGTGTATGCGGACGGTACCTTCTCTGTGAGGACTTTGTTCTCTTGTAGCCAATCTCCCCCTGACTCTGCACCTGTCCAAGAGAGTGGAACATTAAATTAGCATTAGAGCAATTCCACATTTGAATCGCTTTATCCTGGACTTAAGAGTTACAGCGCTCTCTGGAGATGATTTGAAATGCAAATTGCTCAGTGGTAAAGATGCACAGGCATTAGCACTGCTAACACTGCAGAGGTGTTTATTACACCCACGTACTACATAACGAACTGAGATGTATACAAACCACAGGTAAAGACGTGCACTTCAGCCTTCTTAAGTCATCTCTGTCTCTTGTTGATTGTCAGTGTCTATATATACTAAATTAGCAGTAAAAGTCAACACATATATTCACTGACAAATAAGTCCTGTCTATGATGCCTCGTTTATAATGGCAGAGTAACAGTGGGACATTGCAGTGATACTGAAGACACATACACACACACCAAAAAAAACCTATAAACATACAAACAAAAGCTCACACAGGTATGTATGTACACATCCCCTTGCTGAGAAAAAAACGGCCAATATTAAAGCTATGGATCAACAAGGAAAACAGAAAAAGGACTTGTTTGCTTTCCTTGTTTGTTGTACTATTGAGGTTTTTTTGTTGCAACAAACCTCCTGAGGCATAGTCACTCAAATACATACACATGCACCCACACAAGACACAAAATCCAAGCCCTCTTTGCTCTAGCGGGTGTCTCACTCACCCTCCGAGACACAAAATAGCATGCTCTGCTGGCCGGAGCTCCTTTCAGATTAGAGCGGTTGCAAATTCTCTGAAATTGGTGTCATTTTCACTTTGGCTTATTCCAACAAAGAAGGTTGATTAAGTAAACAAAAGAACTAGACTCCTCTGTTAGTTCTTCAAACATTATAAGCGGGAGAGATATTCATCTCCATCTGTGCTCTTCATGAGGGAAATAAACATGCAAAGTCACACTGTTTACAGTTCTGCAATATTATTTTCAAATATATATATAACAATATAAAATTTATTATGGATTTGCTACTTTACATGCAGGATGAAGCCTCTGCTGGGCTGATAAGCAATCATGTGCTAACACATTAACCCTATTTATTTAGTAAAAAGGAATTCAGAGTAATATTTTCTGGTGTTTTGTAAAAACATCTTCTATATTCAATCTATCTTCACTCATACATGTGAAAAAGATTTCTCTGTCTTTAGCAGCTGAATGCATCGCTATCTCTCCACCATTTGGTCACTGGTCTGCCATTTGGAGCAGGTTTATTAGAGCAGTTTTGTTCACTGCTGCTAGAAATGACTCAAGCCAAGATCATGAGCTGAAAAACAGGATACAGCAGAATGAAAAATGGCTGCGGTAACAAGAAAAAATATTTAACTAAAAGGGAAATAAGAAAGCAGAAGAGTCATCGGTTCCAGATGAGTGTGGTATATCCAGGTGACACTCAGTGGACCCTACCACCTACCCTTAACTACTCTTTATAATGTTTTTTGCCACTGGAAGAAACACTTGACACATGACTTTGCCTAGACTGTCTAGATACCGTTCAGTGACCTCTGGCAACCTCCTGCCAATCAATTTACCTATGATTTCTGAAAATGTATAGCCCATGCCATTGTTGACGAATGGCTGCTGTCGTTGGGTGAAATTAGTTGCAAACAGGGTTTTGCACAAAAAATCTCCTTGGTTTTGATTTAGTCGCTAGCAGATACTGCAGCAACCTATAGTGTTACTCCCAAATGTCAGCAAACACATGCCAACTTTTAAATCAGTTTTTGGGTTTGCTCATTTCTGTTCTGTCTTTATTGTTTGTTATTCTGTTTTTATTTAAATTTTTATTAGTTTCATCATTAGTTTTAGTCTTTTTCATTATTCTCACATGGAGGGCATAAGCCAGAGGCAATATTTATTTAAATCAGTATAGGTATTACAATAAAATAACAAAACTGTGAGCAGTTGATTTGCAGTCTCGATGATATCATATACCTTTTTGCAACCAATTTCACGTAGTGACAGCAACCTCCTGCAACCACTCACCAACCAGTCAGGGAATACACATTTTTCCCTAACAACTGATGGTTGACTGGGACCAAACATAGATGTTGTTATATATATATATATATATATATATATATATATATATATATGAATTTTTTTTTTAATTACCACTTTGTTTTTCTTTTCAGCACACGCCTCTTTCAATTTGCTGCAGTTCAGTAAAAGAAACCAAACAAACAAACAAACAAAAGAAACCACAGTGTGTGATTGCAAATCAAAAGTGCAACAATGAAACAATGATTGCACTAAAAAAAATCAAGGCCTATTTATAGGTCTTGGGAGAACTACAGCATGTGTGGAAAATGTGGTATAAGGTCCTGTGCTGCTGTAGAGGAAGCTATGTGAAAGTCTGGGGTTACAGATAACTAATAATAAAAAAAGATAGAAAGAAGTGAGCTGACCAGCCTTCAGCAGGTAATCATTTTTGTTGAGACAGCCAGCTTGAGGCCCCAGTAACCGCGACTAGCATAAACAGTTGAAAATGGAGGTGTACTGTAGAAAAGCAAAAGAAATCAGTATGTGTGGTAAAGAAGACAATATCTAGTTATCTCTGCTACATGAATCTGCTACATTTCCAGCGACTACTTTGTGCAGCATTGTTTATCCAGTTTGAGCAGACAATGTTGTCTAAATGGAGAAAAGTGGCATGAGTCAGTGAAAAGCTCTTTTCAGCCCATTTCACAGCATTAGTGAAATGAACATTTCCTTTTCACAGCAGTACCTACAGAGAAAAACCACCAAGAAAGTCTCGACAGACCAGAAGTGTTTTGCCTAAAGAAAAAAGTTTTTGCACAGATACATATACACAAACTCATGCTCATACTCTTCAGTAATCCACTCAGAAAAAACACAAACATCTCAAAACCTTTGCATTATCATCCATGCGCGCAAATACACACAGGCTTTTTGTGTTGCTGCTGTACGCTGTCCCACTGAGAGAGAAGAAAGTTACAGATGGTCCTGTTTCCTTCCTCAGACTGCTTTGTAGTTGTGAGAGCAACACAGAGGAATGCTTTTGAATGTAAATCACATCATGTTCCCGCAGTTTATTCGCTGGGCCAGCAGCCAGTGAAAAATGCTGTTATTGCAAAAAATCCGAGCATAAATAAACAATGTAAGACAACAGAAATGAATGTGTATAATAAATAATTTGCATTCCCCCGTCTTGGTTTCAGCCTCACCAAACAATAGCAGCAAGTCTAAGAAAAAAAGTTGGGGAGAACAGATTACTGATCGGGTTGTACAACTCTTATGAAGTGAAAATGGGAATGGAAATTATAGTTTGCTGATTTTGTGAATTCGTGAAGCTTGGTGTGGAGGCGTAGATCAAAAGGATTTGTGTTTGCTGACTTGTATCACAGCTCCCATCTGCTCTTATTTTATGTCCATTCTTGTAAGCAATGCCTTTAATACAATTAAAGATGAAAAAACATTGGCAATAAAGGCACTCTGCGTAGATGCACATATGGCAAGAATACTGCATGGGACATTTTATTTAATGTGCACAGCAGCTGCGTGGAGCTGAATTTGTTTACGTCTTTACATTTACCTCACACACTGCCTGCTTAGAAAGAACTTTTGGGACAAACGGTTTTAACTTTGCCTGAGTGCAAGTTGAATTGCCAAAGGAAAACCCCCAAAATTGCATACTTCTCAAAGAGTTCAAATACTTTTACGATTGCATTAACAAGTTTGATTTATCCAGAAAAAGACTCATTTACCTCTGATTTATGAAAAAATAAGGAACACTGTAAATTACCCACTCCTTCACACTCTCTGCGGTCCACTGCCAGTGTATTTTCCCAGGAGGCTTGAAGTTTTAATATCCAAGGTTGTTTTCACACCTGCAGTGTTCATCTCCATTTAATTTCCATTGGTGTGGTTCATTTGTGCAGATGTGAACACAGTAATCGCACTGCGGACCAACTGCACAGACACTTCCTGTAGCCATTAATGCTTCACATTCCGCGATGCAGAAGAATACCGCACATATGCAAAGTACACAAATTGTAGCAATTAGCTCTCAATCTTCCATGAAATAGTTACAAAGCGGTATAGAGTGCTGCAATGAAAACTTCCTTACCATTGATTTGGTCGCTAGCAGATTCCTTTTGTCACCAGTAGTTTGCATGGACTCGATGAGTTGTCTGCAAATACTTGTGAAGTACTCGCCAACTGACAGAAAAACTGTGAAAATTCTTATGCAAAATGGAAACAGAGACCATTTTTGAAATCCTCACCGCTGCAACGGTATTGCCCTAAAGCCAAATGGACAGCGATCCTGGTTTTTGATGCACTTTTTCAAGTTTCTCTACAGCTCGGAGAGTAAAGTGTTTGCAGTCTTTCATGCAAACAATGGGTGACCACAACCAAAGCAATCACAACAAGGTTTTTAGTGCAGGTCACCTCTTTGTGATCGATTTCACCTGGTGAAAGCCAGCAACCTCAGCCAAATGATTTGCAAATCAGTGGGGGAATATACATTTTTCCCTAGCAACCAGCAGTAACCAGGGTGTTGCACTGGCCTGCAACGCTATGCCTGTGTGGCTTGTGTGGCTTTAAATACTAGATAAAGACTTATGTGTGTGTCTCTGCAATATTTTCCATGCAAGATTAAAATCCATACTGATTCACTAAAAATACCTCAAGCAGTTTTAAACTTTGTACAGAATACGGATTTAGATAAAAAAATCTACCTTTCAGGCATTTTTTAATATGCACTTAAATTTAAAACATGAAGAACTTAATGTATATTACTGTCTATAGTCCTAAACCTCAACATAATTCTATACCAAAGCCACCCCAGCCACTACATAAATCATATTGGCTTATTGAATTGAGAAAGTATGAAATATCTCAGATGATAGATAGTTGGTATTTAGTCAGGATGGCACACAGCCACTGGTGAATTTCTGTCGTATATGTGTGTGAGAGTGTGTGTTTGTGAGAGAGCGCGCGCGTGTGTGTATTTGTGTGTGTGAGTTTAAGAGAGAGAGAAAGACAGAGAGAGTGAGACAGCATGGTGGAGCATGGTGGAGAAGAAACAAAGAGACAAAGAGAAAGACAGACTGAAAGACATCCTCTGTCCATCTCTCTCATGCACACACACACACACACTACTGTACTCTACAGTGAGTTTAGGTCTGGTGTGAATCAGGCTCGTCTCTCACTGTGCAATCTTTTATCAGTGGACGATCCCATTTCCGTTGTGTTGATGCAGCAGATGGATTCCCTCCTACTAACCATTCATCACCTGCCACACCAAAACCTTTCTTTGCCCCCTTTTCACCAATGAAAAATGGGTTTTGGACCATCTTTTTCCTCAAGAAAATAAGAATCGTTTAACGTGTCATCAAACAGGTTTCATACTGGATGTTATGAGTTTGAAAATTGTTTCATTTTATTTTGTGCATCACAGCAAAACATGAAAAGACAACGTGTTGACTATCAGACTGTTTCATTTCAAGTTACTATTTAAGAGAATGATGTGGGTTTTTTTTTAAAAAAACCTGCAATACAGTGGTCTTATGCATGATGAAATATTATAATAACAGTTCATTAAATATGAATATTAATTTCTTAAAATTTCAAAGTTCTATATTTACATGATAGACTGATTTAATTCAGAAAATGTCACAAATCACAACAGCTGTGTTGGTAGGTCTTTCGTCCAAAAAAGAAAAAACAGCAAATGATTTAACCTGGACATTTCAAATAGCACAAATTCATTTAGGAATTTCTCCAGAATGTAACTGAAATAATTAAGCCAACACTGTTAGTGAGACATTCAGAGTCACGACAGGTGAAAATGAGTTTTATCTTTGCAGAGCAGGAAATTACTACGCCCACAAGATGACTGCAATCATGTTAATAAAGTATGTAATGTAATAATGTTAGTGGCATCAAGCAAAATTTTGATCCTCAGTCTTAGGTATCTGTCACAGAGACCAGTCCGTGACCGCCTACCAACTTTCAATGAATTCCCTATCTGACTGGCGAGTGGTTGCCAGAGGCTGCTGGTAGTTGCTACGTAACCCTGGTTGCTAAAAGGGTGCTGCATCCAAAACCTCCTTGTGATTGCTTCAGTTGCTAGGTACAGTCACTGTAGCTTGCATAGAAAATGCTAACTTGTCTTGAAATGGTTGCCAACTGCTCAACAAGTGGTAATTAAACTTGCATCTTCCAGGAAGTAAAGTAAAACCTTTGCCTTATCACTGCAACCGATGTGTTTCAAAAGATGCTAATTTTAATGTGACCAGCTGACTGTTTTAGGACAGATCTGTGTCTTCCTTGTAAACTAAAGCAATCAAAACAGCAAACATCATCATTTTTTTTGGTGTAGCACCATATACTTCTTTGCTACCAATAGGGACAACCAACAACCTCTAGCAACCGGTTGGAGGATACATGTTTTTTTACTACCCACGGATGCTTGCTAGGGGGTTACCAACTGGCCTCTAGTGCGTGTGACTGAGGCCTTAAGCCTACTGTGTTCAATAAAAAGGAACTTATTACACAATTTTTTAAACTAATTGACACAAATGGTTTTCACTTGTTCTGTTCATTTCACAGGCTGAGTGTATTACAGCCAAGTTCCTTTGAAAAAAGCTGAAGAAATGTTTGGACTTTCAGAGCTGAGCCACTGTATATTCAATTAAGTGATTGCTGTGACTATTTACTTCTCTAAATTGATCAATAAACATGGTATTCAGCTGAGAAGATGATAGAAATCCTGTCAAAGGCATGCTTCATTAACTTGTTGGGAAAACTAGGCTTATGGCTTTGCTTTTCAGACCAAATAAATTAACCACAGAGTCTGAGCAAAGGTCTCCACTGACCGATTTGAAAGTTGAAAGAAGGAAAGGTTGTTAGAAAGCAAAACCACTTCCCCTTCTGCATTTCTTATATTTTCATGCTGGCCATAATTTTATTTCAATAATTCTGTACTAATGAAAAACAAACAAACAAAGAAACTGCAAGGCCGAACAAGTTTATGATGTGAACATTTAGTGGAAAATTGGAAATTAAGCGAATACTTCAATGTTGTGCAATCAGCATGATTACAGTAGTTTGAGCCACTGTGTTTCATTTTTCCTCACAAATCGTACTTGTACTAATGACACATTCCAATTAAGTGTGTATGTGTATGCATGTGTGGGTGGGTGCATGTATGCACATACATCTATACATGCAAATGTTTTTAAGACTCTATCACAACCATTCAGCCAGTTTGTGACGCAGGGGTGCTCGCATTGATGTTTAGACTTTTTATTGCTGAAGCAAACACTGGACGTACTACAGAAACACGCATAGATCTACAGGCAGACCTTCATATACAAAAGGCAGTAGATGTTATCTTTTTAGATCACTCGGCCTTCACACAACACTGTTAATCATGATGGTAATCAATCCCATAGAGATGGACAGAAGTAGAAATGCTGTAGGTGAAGAAAGTGATACAAGGTGATGAGGAAGCCTAAGAAAAAGTTAAGACAATCTTATGAACAAGTAACATAGTATGAACCCACAGGCTACCAGCAAAACTGAATGCTAATTAAGAAAAAAAAATAAAGCCCATAAATCTTTTAACACTGCAGGATACAAAGTAAAATCCATCAAGTGAAGATCAATACCAGAAAGCACACATGTACTGATGTACAGTAATACCAGAGCCTTATAAATACAGAAACTATTGCAGTTTACATAATATTTGAAATATTTAACAACTGACATTTTCACATATTTAAGTGATTTGAACAATGAGAAATAGTTTGCAGGTCTTATTTCCAGGGACACATCAATACAAAGTCCAATAGCCCCCGAGTCCAAATGCACCATCACCTTCATTTAACAATGTGGACCCTGGAACGGCAAAGCACGGCGTGTGCAAGGATTTCACAGAGCGGAGAAAAAGGGCAATGAAAGATCTTATAAATCACTTTAGGAGTAACCTCTCGGGGCTTTGAAAGAAATCAATAATGCTTTAAAATCAAATCTGGAGACAACTAGTAGCAAGTATGCCAATGAAGGCCCCGATTTGGTGAAATGTGGTCATTTTTCCCTTCACTGATACCATTTATATGAGTGCAATGAGTCAGTTAATGCTGTTTATTACTCCCAAATTTCTCTAAAAGAGAAACAAAGGCTTTAGTTTAAGCTGCTGATTGCCTGTCTGGCAAACTGCGGCACAAGACATACTAGGCTGCAAAACTTTAAAACTGCCTAAAACATAAAAGCTAGCCCTTTGTTAGCTTTTCACTCCCAACAGAATGGGTGTACACTACATTTTTTTCCTACTCTTTTCTTTGTGCATCTACACAGGCTCTCTGATCTAAAGTGCTTTTATATCACTAGGTTGCAGACAGAGGTCAAAAAGCTGGTCATTTAGGTTGTCACACCAACTCAGACACCTTCTGTGCAGGTGAAAAGCCACCATTTACCTCTCACTGAAACAACATTAAAAAAAAAAAAGTAAGACTTGAAATATGTGGGATCTAATTGCACCAGTTCTGGTTTAGAAAAAAATACACAACATTTAAACCTACAAGCTTACTTTTAAAGCTTGCTTTTTAAAGAAGTGCTGTATTGAACGAACAGCTGAAATAACATGCTATTGTAGCCCTCTTCAAAGCAAAGGAGAATAACAAGCAGTTTGTAGCTGCACATGCAAATAAAATGCTGTTTTTACTATTAATTTATTTATATTTCTTCGAAAAGAAACGCCTACTCACACAGCCTACCAGCCTGAATACAGCCTGTTAAATATTTTTACAGTGTGCTTTTTAAAAATGACAAATCTGCTCAGCTGTCTCTACAACCATGCAGCAAACCACCAAGTATTAAGCGGCATTCAGTATACTAATCATTTCTCAGTCTTAATGCAATTAGAATGAGAAAACTGATCTCTCAGTAAATTTTGCATTCTTTTTGATACAGCTGAAACACTGATAGCTGTGGGAAATTGTGGTGAAAGGAGAGGTGATGTGAAACTTCCATTTATTGCTCATTACTCATGTTGAAAGGGTGACCTCTGAGAGCATCAAGCGACTTGCTGCAAGCATAGTTGCAGGTTGCTTTGGTTGTTATGGATATGGCTGATGTTACTGGTTGGAGTTATTAGTACTTGAAGTGTTTCGATGGCCAAAATGTTTAAGTACCAACGACATGGGAGTTGAGGAATTTCCTTTGCTTCAGAACAATGCACCAGCAAGCACAACCATCACCACATGCATGCAGTTACAATGCTATGTCACCGCAAATCTGCTGCCGTAATCAGACTCTAGAGCCCGACCGACATAAGACTGACACCAATATTGTGTGAGCTAAAAATGTGATATTTCAATATTTCAGATGCTTTTTTCCTCAGCAGATTTATATATTCTGAGTTATGATTGATTGGTTACTAGTTTTCTTATTGTTTACATTTTCAGCTTTGTGTTATTCCTCAGTATTTTCATTCTTGAGTGTTTAGTTGCAGTTACTGTTTATGTTAGTTAGTTTACTTCCTTTGCTTCGTTTCTCATCTTATCCTCCTGTGACAATTAACCTGTGTTAAGATTTTTCCTGTGCCTGTATTCCTTGAATTGGTTACAGTTGTCACTTTCTGAGTTTTTTTTGTCTAGACCAGGGGTCAGCAACCTTTAACCCTGGAGAACCCATGGGGTCAGATCCGACCCCACTGGTTTTCTAGGGAAACCATGGGGTGTTCTCCAGGGTTAACACCCAAAGAGCCATTTGGACCCGGTTTCCACGCAAAAGAGAACACTGGGAGCCGCAAATACTTTTTGACATCTAAAATGAAGATAACACTGTATATATTGTTTTTACCTTTATGCTTTGTGTGAACAACTAAGTTGTGTTGCTTATGAAATCCATGAAGTGCTACAGAGAAAATTACATTTTATTCATGTAATTAACACATTTTGAACTCTTAAAGAAATATAACCAAAGGAAAGACACCCAGCTGAACTAAAATGATCCATGTAGCAAACAAAAACTGTTGTGAGTCACCACCCTTATATCGCCTTTGGGCTTTTGGAGCCTTGACCTGACTTTTAAAAAAATAATTGGAAAAAAAGCACTATGCTGCTAAAAAAAGAAAAATAGATATTTGCAAAATTCTGCCTAAATATGTATTTTACCAGGTTAATGTGTGTGGCGGGGCGTGGTCTGCAGCGCCGCTGCAGGGGAGGCGGACGCACCTGAGCGGCACCCGCAATCACGCCTCGCCGCCTTAACGTCTGTGCTAGCTATGCTGTTGTGTTGGTATGTGTCGGGCTGTGAGCTGAAAAGCTACAGCTGGCTGTATGCGTACAGCAACCGTGTGTGAAAAGTGGTCAATAAAGAGATGCTGAAAAGCATGTTCAAGGAAACATCGTCGGGTTTGCCGTGATATGTTTACAATGGGACTTCTGCTCCTGAACCTCTGCGCACAGCGTCTGCAAATCGGGGCTGTACGAAGTCACTTTCATCTTTACGCAGGACTGTAAGCTGTCGTCTGTGAGGCGTGAGCGGTGTTTGTTTTTAACATAGTTCACGGTGGAGAATAGCTGCTGACATAATGTGGATCCGAAGATCCATAACTGGCCTACCTGGGGTTGAAAGTCTCTATAAATGCATGGCGTTTAAGCGGTGACACCAGCTTCCGCGAGTGTGACGCTTATTTTGAGCGATGAAAAAATAATAAAATATAATTTTATTTTTATATTTCAATATCACAATAATCTTCCAATTTAGAACTACAAGTTAAAAAAAATAACTAACATAAATAAAATACACTTCAGCTAAATACTTCTAATTTATTTTCCCAAACCACGCGGAGCCGCACTATAAGGACTAAAGAGCAGCATGCGGCTCCGGAGCCACAGGTTGCAGACCCCTGGTCTAGACCTTTGTGTTAAGTCTCACTATCATTGATTATTTTTACCTGCATCTCATGGCCCTACTATGTCCACTTCCCTCTAATGACCTTCTGTGTATTTAAGCATCATACCGCAAAGCAAAGTCAACATATCCACAGTATCTTTCTGTTATCTGGATTCACTTATCTTAACATTAGTAATCAAAATAAGTGGTTACACGAAGCTGTTTATCAGCTCGCTAAGTTAACCCAGAGTGTCCCAATCTAGGTACGAGTGCGTTCAAACGAAGGGGTGACATCTGGCCAATCACACTGATTAGTGTACTGGCAGCTGAAAAGCTGATTTACAATTAAATTACAATTTTTCCAAAAATATGAAGTGGTTACAGAATGAAAGTAGCACAGCTGCTCCATCTGGATCAGCTATATGAGATAAAAATCACTATTTAGTAGTTTACCATCAACAGCACTTCAAGTGCTTTGGTCAATAAGACTGGAAAAGAGCTATTATATTAATAAAGTGTAGCCTATTTGAAGGCAGGAAGGAAGGCCTGCAAAACTCCAAATCCAAAATAAAGGCTTTTGGTGCCTGTCTCCATGTGTCTGCATTTGGGTCCTAAATGCTAGCCCTGCTCAAATAAGCTGGTTGTTGTCATCGCTGATAACATGGTGGAAGGGTGTTTCTCCTGTCGAGTATTTATTCTTTAAATTTTCATTCACCACAAATTATAAATGATAATTCTGATAGTTTGGCCCACAGATAAATCAGTTGGGCTCTGTCGGACTCTGGTGACCCAGCTACTCTAGATTTCCTCTTTGCGATGTTGCAAACTTGTTACATGAGAGAGAGCAATGTGAGATATCAAAAATAGTCAAACCAGAACTAAGAAATGAAGAACAAGTGTTGTAGCTGAGAAACATAATATGGCAATGAAGAAATCTACATGGAATGATAACGCACTCCACTTCTCTACATATACTGCACATTACGTACTCAGGATTATCCAGCAAGTAACACTTCCCCACACTGCACAGTCACTATCTCTCTATAGCTATCTCTCTAGTGTACACACACACACACACACACACACACACACACACACACACACACACACACACAAACACAAACACACTTTAAAGGCAGTCCTTGTCAGAGCAGTGCAGAGAGGTTAGGGCTGCAGGTCTAGCCACGGATATCCTGGAGGATGACTGGGATTGTGAAAGGAGAGTGAGAGAGAGGTGGAGAGCAGCACTCAATCTGCTTCTATTCTATTCTATTTCACTACTGTGGGAACACTGGAAGCAATGCGGAGCTAAGCAATGCATGTCTTTTTTTGCTTTCTTGCACTTTCAGGAATAGCCAATGTGGATTCCACGAAATGTTGAGGCTGCTTTGATACTCATACTCTGGATGATTTGATTAAAGAAAGGTTTTGTAAAGCAAAAGATCATTTTATTTGCTAAAACTACAAATATTTATATATTCACTGTTAGCAGACAACAGGTTACAAAACTGCAAGGAAGCAGGGAAACCACATCAAGGTTTTCCTTCCCCTGTCAAAAATCAGTATGCATCCTGCATGCTGAGCAGGTGCAAATGTGAAAACCACAATACTGGCATGAAATTACTAACTTGGGTTCCACGAAGGTTAATGAGATTCAAAATACACTAAAAAATGCAAATGTAGCTCTAATGGCAGCGTGGTCTCACAATGCTTTGCAAAAATTGTAAAGTGGTAAAAGTGGTAATTATTCTTTGTTTAATGAACACTTTTAAAATACAAGTATTTCAAAAAATGGAAATGACTGTTACAACAGTCACTGTTTTTTAGTTTTTTCAATTTGGAGAAAATGGAAAATGCAGAGTTTTTTCAGAATAAATCTGATTTGTGGCTTATCAACATTGCTATCATGTTTAATAACCCAAACTAAACACTATTATATTTACACCACATCCATATTTTTATTCACCTTGTTCCCTGCCAGGTGTGGGTTAAAATCATAAAATGTCTGCATTTCTAAATTTCTAGCATCAGTCTTCAGGGCCTATTTTGACAGACAAGCACAAGGACAAGAAATATATATATATATATATATATATATATATATATATATATATATGTATATATATATATATATTAAATGTTTTACTTTCCTTACATCATTTTTTGTCTGTGCATGTGCATTTGTGTATGTTTGACAATCTAATTTCCAGAGTGAGTAACACATATTCATGATGTCAGGAACCTTTTCAAATAACTGTGTGAGAGTCAATCTGAAAGGAAGTATGTCAGCTTCTACTCAAATGCACTGTTCAAAATCATTTTGATAATTTTATTACACAAGTTATCCCTGAGTCTTTTTTCCCATATGTTGTATATCCAAAACTATAACCAGTGTAAAAACCAAGACTGATGTACAAAAGCACATCAGCCTGTGGGAGGAAACCGGAGTACCTGGAGCATCAAAATCTCAACAGATTTCAATAACAATGTTGGAATAAACCAACAAAGAAATGATTAAGACATATTATAGCATGGGAAGAATACACCATCTGGCCCCTGCCAGGAATTTGCATGTTTTTGTGTCTGCATGGATTTTCTCCAGTCAGGCTCTTCTTAACCATGCATGGAGCTAGGTTAATTGAGACTATTAATTGGGCGCAGGCATGAATGTAAGTGGCTCCAGCCTCCCAAATAGGAGCTGAAGAATATGGATAGATGGATGGATGGATACTGTCGTGCATCTGGGCTACGTTTCAGCACGGGAAAGACGCGTTTGGTGATAATCTGACTCTTGTATTTGTATTGTATCCTGAAAACCAATAGAATTTTAAAGGCAATCTTGCATTCAGTGGCATTTTGGCAAATTTGGATTAATGTCTGAGCTATTAATCTTGGCAGTAATAGCAATATCTCTATAACATTTATTTCAAAATAGGAAAAAGACTTTCAAACTTTCAAAGCAGGTAGTAACAAATACTGGTGTGAAGGTTTGTGTTATTGCCTTTGTTGTTTTGTTTATTTAAAATGAACTTAAATAATATCAAAAAAATCGCCCTAATTTTTCCAAGACAAACAGTGTTGGTGTGATCCTTTTCTTTTTCATGTTAACTGTGAGAAGAAGGCAGGATATCAGTGTTTTTACAATTCATAAAAAAATCAAATGATTTTAAAATCTTAATAATATGTCTGTGTAAAAATGTATGTTGTGGTTTGATGCGTTGACCTGGATGTGGTTTTAACACATGCAGAAACCTGGATATGGTTTCTGCATGTGTTGTCTTGACAACACATGCAGAAATACCTGCGATTGATTCACTTTCAAGGTTGTGATTCATATATTTTATGGTTTTAAGCTTGCTTGATTGTGGAATTAGTCATGTAAAACAGCTTAAAACGTTTAAAAAGCCTTTTTCTTTTTCTAAACTAGCTGAATGCTATCAAAGAAAAACAGATCCATGTCCAACTGTTTGAGTGCTGCATGTGAAATATATCCTTTTTCTTATGAATAACAGACTTTCCAATAATCTCGAGAGACGGCTCTGCCTGCCAATGAGCAAAACTGCATTCGGAAAGTGAGAAGGGGCTTTGATAAAAGTTTTTCTATTACCTCAGTTATTCAAGCAAAACCAGTGAATCAACTTTGCATGTTTCATTGATTCCTGGGAACCTTTTCATATATTAAACAGTCATCTACTTGAATACAGATTCATATTTTTCAGGCTGCAAACCAATGAGGAGTTTTATATCATAAAAAAGAAAAGTTTGAAACTGTGGTACTCTCTTTAGTAATATGTATACAATATAGTACAGTTACAGATAATGCTTCGCATGTTACAAAAGTTATGTAGTGTATATTAATACAACAAACCAGTCTATTGTTATAATGTATAAGCATATTGTTCATAAATGTGTTACTGTAAGCAACAGGGCTCATTGGCAAAACTGATAATATATACAGTTTAACCATGTGAATTAAAAGGAAAAAATATATTACTACATTATGTAGACTACAAAATTTTGTGGTGCAGTTTTAAAGCCACTGAATAAAGCCAGTAGTTAAGTAACGGCACACTTCACGACAGCTCACAGAGTGTGACTTAGGAGCTTGCAGCTATCTTCAGGATCTCATGTCTAACATCCTGGCCTAGTTAATACAAGTATTTCTGCACATGAAGCTGATCTTTCATTTTATCTACCAAAAAAAAAAAAAAAAAAAAAAAAAAAAAAAGGTGAAAAATGTTGATTTGCTTTGTAGTTCAGTCCAGAGATAGAAATAGTTTAGTGTGTGTATATGTGTGTTTAAACCATCCCTCACTCACTTTCCCATGTTGCTTGTTTGTCATCTTGCTGCGACCGTATCTGTTAAGAACAGATATCAACAGTGTGTCCGCACTGATTCTTTTCCTTTGTTATGACACTGAATTCCACTCCAGTGCTCTCTCCTACATAAACAAGCCACACGCAAACCCACACACACTTGTGCACACTGACACCATGATAGATGGCTATGAACGCATAACTTGATACAAGATAATTTGTTATTTTGAGACTATTGATTTGTGTGTTACACAATGAAACAAGTCTCTTTCAGAAGCATCCCTACAGCAGTCGATTTCAGCATGCTCGCCCATTCATCGCATTCTAATAATGTGATCAATATATTTTCTAAGATGCTGAATACACAGAAATATGGCATCATTATCTAGGGAAAAATACGACCACATAAAAAAACCCAACAAGTATGACAAGAACAGTATTGTGGGATGACAGTGTTTTATGTGTGAGGCTCCTCGGATGGAAGTCCTGAAAGCGCAAAGCTCCCCTTAATATCATCCATCATCTGAACAACCACAAAAAAGATGAATATATTATGTTATTTTTGGCTAGGTAATTCTACATTGTGAGGTTATACACTATATTCCTCCATTATCTTGCAACAAAAAACAGGTCCAGTTGACATGTAAGGCAGCGAGTTAGCCTATCAGCAGGGAATGCTATTTACAGAAGGGGTCACAAGTAATGGAAAGTCATTTTCACCAGGGGCTGTTTTCCATGCTGGATGGCTACTGCGCTGCCAGCCCAACTAGGACAAATGGCTACCTCTTGCTCAAATCACTACAGTAACCTAGACTAAGTAGCTAAGCAGCCCCAGGTGAGGGCTTTGGATGGCTAAACGTTTCCCTTGACCACTGCTATGCTGTCTGCAACCTTTAAAAAGCACATTCATTTCACGCAGCAATAGAGTTTTATTTATTAAACAGTTAACAGTTCTCAGTATAGATACAATTTACAGCTATTTTCTTTTAAACAAAGAACACCTCAGTCAGAAAACATAAGCCCACAATGCCTTGATGCTGGTAATGATACTAATGTCAGGAGGTGGAACACAAAACACATGCATTACGCCTGTAAAAGCAGACGCCCGCGTTGGTGGGAGTGTGTTGTTTCAGATATCACTGAGACATGAAAGGAACCCTCGACTTTGAGTACAAGATCCAGGGACTGAATGCTTCACAGATGGACTACACTATAAAGCAGTTCACAGCTAGAGCTGGAAAACATTGGAAAACACTGATGCTTCTCCCTTTTTTTTGTATTTTCTTTCCTCAATTACCTGTTGAGAGGTACCTGCGTACATGCCAGCACACTCAGGGCGTTTGTATCTGAAAACCTCGGTATTTTGGCTTTTTAAAATTTTAAATAGATTGCCATTTCTTAGTTGTTTATAAGTGCGTTTTCAAATGAAACTGCAGCACTACTGAGCAGAAAAGCAAAAGCTTCCAAATGACTGTAAAGCACCTTTAGATCACCTGAACGTATTTGTTTCCATACACTGTAGTTTCAGATGTAACGAGCGATGTGTGGGCATTTTAGAAGCAATTCAAACTGATTACACAGCAGTATTTATTTCATTAGGGTGATTCATTAACCTCCTCGTGGCTGCAGTAAAAGCCAGAGTGCAGTAGCTGCGAACACCAAGGATCCCTGGCTACAAAAAATATATCTAGCCTCCTAAATTAAACTTACATTTATGTATAGAGCAGAGCAATATGGCCAAAAATATTTATCAAGATATACGGGGCGATCGTGGCTCAAGAGTTGGGAGTTCGCCTTGTAATCGGAAGGTTGCAGGTTCGAGCCCCGGCTCGGACAGTCTCGCTCGTTGTGTCCTTGGGCAAGACACTTCACCCATTGCCTACTGGTGGTGGTCAGAGGGCCCGGTGGCGCCAGTGTCCGGCAGCCTCGCCTCTGTCAGTGCGCCCCAGGGTGGCTGTGGCTACTATGTAGCTTGCCATCACCAGTGTGTGAATGTGTGAATGACTGGATATGTAAAGCGCTTTGGGGTCCTTAGGGACTAGAAAAGCGCTATATAAATACAGGCCATTTACCATTTAAAAATTTGCGATGACGATATAATTGATGCGAGACAAAATACTTTACAACTCCACAACTTTATTAGTGCAAAAAAAAAAAAAAAAATCAACGTATTTTCACTTAAACAAGCAGCTGTTTTTTAATGTGCATTAAAAGCTACATAAAATTTAACAGTGCAAATGCAAATTCCTTGCTGACAGTTTAACCAAAAGGCATTTCCATTGGAAATGGGCCGACATATCATGTATAATATCCACAAAACTTAAAAAGAGCTTATACACACACAATACGGTAATATTATGTTGACGCACAGTACGTATCACTCCGTGAGGCTCCTGACTACGGTAGCTGGAATGCTCCGACAGTGCTGCTTCGTAGCTTACCAAAGTCGTACTAAAACATTTTTTGACAGAAAATATGTAGCACATAAAATCGGTTCGAGGTCAGTAAGCACAACCAGAATTCATACATAAGGTGCACCGGATTATAAGGGACACTGTTGATTTTTCAGAAAATTTAATGGACTGATTTTAAGTGTGCCTTATTTTCCAAAAAACACAGTAATAACGACGGCCCGCTAGCATGCTCTACCAAAAATAGTGCTTTGTTTTGTATCTGACGGACGAAAGCCAAACCAGTGCCACACCACTGAAGTTGCAGCATTTTTACAAACCAATTCTGGTTCATCTGTTTCATTCAACGATCTGCTTTCGCCTGCTTTTGTCATTCTCTGTTGCCGCCATGCTTTTTCCACCATGTGCATATGAAAACAAAGGCACCGCGCATGCGCGTTTTACCCATATTCTATCGCAATATTTCATTTTTTTTATCATTGCCTAACATTATACCGGTATTACTGTGAACGGTATGATATGGCCCAGCCCTATTTATGTATTTGTATTTTATTTAAGTATCTCTTTTGATGTAAAACTATATCAAAACTCAAACCTAGTCAAAACTAAACAGTAAAACTTTGATTGCAGACAAACTGAAAGTAGCATGGTGACAAAGTCTGAAGTCTTTAATGAGTTTTCTTGTGCCACACAAATGATGATGACAGTGGTGACCAGTGATGCATTAACAACATATTGGAAACTTCAATTAGAAGCAATAATTAAAAAGTTTACTGAAAATGATTTAGAGCTCACCAATGAGGGTGCTCAATGCCAGGACAAAGAAAAAGTTAATACATTAAGTTTAATGTACTATAACGTGTATAAGGGAATATTACAGTTAATGTTTCAAGCAGTTGTTTATGATGCGGTTTAAGTCAAATTAAAAATACTTTCATATGAAGTGAGCAACTGTAAATATAACTGGAGCCAAACAGATCACTTGAGTAATGGATTTGTCACTAATTTCTAAAGCTCAAAGCCTGTCTTCCAGTACCTCTCCCCCACAGAAGAAAAATAAACTGCACATAGTGTGACAGCAAATAAAGCAAATTAGAGCTTTCTTTGAATTTAAATTGTGAATGGATTTAACTAGATAACGAGTGCCTCTTAACAGTTAAGCAGTAAAGCAAGTAATTGCTTTTTCATGGACTCAGATTTTGACTTTCTATCATGTGGTGAGACTAACAAAATCCAATCGCATGGATTGCAATTAAACTCTTCAGTGAACTTCTGACATGGTTCACTTCTAAGGTAATCACATAACTTACTGTGATCCATACTTAATTTTCTCTCAGGATGTCAGCGATGTCTTCTGCCTGTAGCAGAGGTAAAGTTTTGTTAAAGGCATGTAGTGCTGTCGTGTACAGCAGCTAAAGTTACAAAGATGGCTTTTATGTGATCCACTACGAATGCAAGAGAAAAAATAAACTTTACGTAAAGGAGACATTTCTTAGGCTTTTAGAGGCCATAGCAGGGATTTACTGTAGTGCAATATTTCCAATATATCAACACAATGGAAATTTATCTGCCATTCCTGTCAATGGAGGGGTTTTTGGGGGGCAGAGTCTGAAATGATCACTATTAGTTTTGTACAAAGGTTCTGAAAGTGTGAAATCAGTGCATCAGGTGAGGAGCGAGACAAGGAGAATTTTCACTGCTCGGTTTTATTTATTTACTGTTTCCGTCTTTTTTTGCATGTTTGTTTGCGTTCAGCATACACGGGGGTTCTGCATTATGAATTGGTCCCCACAGGAGAGACTGTCTTTTGTTCACCACTTGTCCTCCTGTCAGATTTGGCCCCTCCCCGCTGATGAGAATCGAGTTATAGGATTTTTGTTTTGATAGACTGAAGGAATTCCAGCTGAGAGACAAGTGCAAGTGGACACAACAGGACTACTATAGAGTGGTTTTAAAATTGGGGCAGTGCTGAATGTAGCACAGAGGTTTAAGAGAAGATGTATGCGAAATCAGGCACATGCGTTTGATTTTTAAAGACGCCACCCTGGAACCTTTCAGCTGTATATGTACTGCATATGCTATTAATTATTAATTACATTAATTACATTAACAATTATTATCGTATAATGTTGCTTGTTCTCAGGGTTTTTTCCTTATAAAGGATTTTTTGCCAACCCTGAAAAAAATGTAGCTAACATGTGTTTTATTCTTTTTTTTCTAATTGGGGTTTATTTACGTAAGAATAACAAGCATTTTTTGTTGAATGCACAGATTTATGCCCACCAAGGTAACACTGACTCAGTGCCACTGATTGCACACAGATCAGCTGGGCTTATGTGCACAGCTGCCCCTGAAAAAAAGCCCTGGTGTTAAGAAGTGTGATGAATTGATAAAGCCCAATCACAGAGGCAGAGGAGGACATGCTATTCTAATGCTTTTGCCTGTTTGAAATAGTGGGTTTGTGTCTAGCCTGTGACACCAAAGATGGGGCAAATACAGGATGGATCCAGGCAATCCCTCTGATTTCCTGCTGTTTCCATTATTACGGCGGTCTGACTCACCCAACGGCTGCTTCCATATGGTGGCCTGTCCAACAGCAAGAGCAGATTGCATTATTGGACTGGTCACAGCCAATGGTTGCTGCTAACAAGTTGCCGCTTCTCTCTGACCCCTGTTTGTGTGGTCGGTGTGTTGCTGCGGCTGTCCGTGTGTTCATGTGGATTCGTATTTGTCTATCTGTGTGTGTGCAAATCCATGTGTGCATGACCCAAGGTGACTTGTTTCCAATAAGAAAATGAAATCCATTGTGAGGTTTTTTCCCCCTCCCTCCCAGCGAACCATTTTCTTTTATTACTTCACCTGCACTTTCCTGAGCCACTGGGTATGCTCCCACACTGCAACTCCCAGACAAGCATCGGCAGCATCTATCTTATGGACAGAAGTGCTGAGTGGCTATTACTTCTCAGCAGACCACATAAAAACCACAGCAATTAAATGCTATTGGGCCATTTGACTTTGTCTTCTTAGAGGAAAAAAGGAAGTGAGCAGCGAGAGAAGAAAGGCAGAGAAATAGAGTGGAAGTGAGAGGAAGAAAAGAGACCTCAACTTAACGGAGAGAAATACCTTCGTGTCAGATGCCTGAAATGAAGATAAAGGAATTAAAGGGGGAAAGTGGACGGGAAATTAGAAATGATAGAGTACAGTAGCAGTTCTCAATGGGACAGGAAAGAGTTCTTTAACTTAGATCTGATTTAAAGTAAAACTAGATAATATCATAGGAGTTTAAGAAAGAGCTTCACTTTTAACTGGACTTAAAGTTAAAGTGAATCAGCTGCATTGTTGTTCTGTCACACTCAAGCAACTTCTTAACATTAGAAATACCAAGGAGGTTATTTTAATCCTGTGACATTTTAAAAAGCATGTGACCCTCTTAAAATAAAACTCAATTATCAAATATCTTGACTTTTCCTAAAAGATCGCTTATACCGCTTATACCTAGAACGGCAGAGGATGTAATTTTGACCACATCGAAATTAATCCATGCAACCACTTCCCTGGTGTTGTTAGTACAACACTTATTGTTTAGCTACAATCTGATGTGAAACCATGCTGAATATAAGTGAGAGCTATCTAGATGTGATTGATTCATAAACATTTAAAGGACTGTAGTTTGATAAAAGATGAATAATTGTTGGGATCAGAGCAGTGGAGGGTACGGTGGAAGTAGGTGGCTGCTGCCTGTGCAGAGCAGCAGGAAAACAGTCTAGAGTGTGGAGAACTAATCGGAGTAAATGAAGAGTGAAATCTGGAGCAAATCGGACGGGTTTTAGGTCTGAGGAGGTAAAGGGCAGCAGATTTGAGGCATGAAGGTGTGTAGAGAGAGGCTACAGGTCTGATGAAGAGGAGGCAGATATGGATGAGATTATACTTTTTTAAAAATCTACCTTTACAGAATTAATTTCCTCATTTTATTTTTGAAATTTTAAAATGAAGACGCCGATCAGTTCAATCTGTTTCACAGTGAGCGCTCTGTTTTTTTATACCTTCTGTATTTTAGAGTAACTAAATACGACACGTTCTCCAGAATGTTTTTCTCCTACAATAATTGGATAATTTAGACATGTTAGTTATTGTGTTGTTTAGTGTACCATTTGCTTATTAGTAGATAGTAGAATTTATTTAAACTTTATGGTTTGTAAATAAATAATTCAAATCATTTGTAAAACAAATAAAACCCCTAAATAATTTAAATTCACATCTTAACTTCTTTATAAAATTATTTCTTTGCTGTTGATGATGTTGTTACAGGATGTGGGGGGGACTGACCCCTCCCCCAACAGTTCTAGTATTAAATCACAGTCTATGACATTCAGCCAGCACAGGAAATGCTTTTTTAACCTGTGCCTTTATAAATCTGTTTTACAAGAAATCAATTCGTTAGGCCTTGTAAGGGAGGTCAAGAATCATTAATACAAATTTTCACCAAATGACAAGCATAGCGATACCAGCTTGCAATTTCCACTGGCCAAAAATATCTTTAAAAACTAGCAGTTAAGGGGACTCGAAAGTCGAAAAACATTTAGAAAAAAAGGTGTCTGCTGAGACTGATGTATCAAAACCCCATATGACAGCAGAGGAGCTGTAGATTATCTGCTGTCACTCAAATGGATAGTATGGGCCAGTGCCAATGCTATATAGGATGGATAAGGATATACTATATACAGTATTTTTGGCCTCTGCATAAAATGCACTGCATTTAATTTTGGTGATGCTTTAAAACAGTCTCCAGAAGTACAGGAACTTTTTACTCATCAAAAGCTGATACAAAGATAAAATTATGGCAGCCGTCAATATCGATTAAAACTGACTTTGCTCGGTTCCAAGTCAAGCCAATCAGGGGAACTGCTGATTGATCCATTGCAGCTGCATCAAATACTTCCTTTGACAGATAATTAGATACACACACATACTCCTCGAGTCCCTCCGAAAAAAACAGATCAGGGCTTAAAATATGCTCTGCTGAACTTTTAATTATTGATCTACTGGCCATTCTCTGTGCCCTACAAACAACAGCTCTCTGAAGTAAACCAGACAACCCCAACCAAATGAAAACTTGGAAAATCAGAAATGTAAGAAAAATCTTTAGCGTGTTTTACACACAATAGTTAGAGGGTGGTGTTAGAGGTGCAGTACATATTCCAGGTTTTGTATCCTTTGTACTGGGTGTGGCAAGTTTCTGGTTTCAATAAGACAAAGAAAGCAAACCTGTGTGTGAAGTCGTTTTTGACTTCATGACCGCTGCCTTTTCCGAACCTCAATCAATCTTAGACTGTTCAATTCTTCTCCAATCCTTCTGAACACATGTCACAAATGATCAAACAACAACAATCACCAAGTTTAAGCAAACAAAGCTCATTTTTTTCAAAGCTGGATGTAGTGACAGGAATATTCCCAAAGCTACAGTCAATTCTGCTACTGTTGTTTCTGCCACAATGGAGGACTGTTCCCATTCATCACGGTCTGTCGATGTACGTTTCAGACAACTAAAAATAAGCATTTCCAATCTCTCGGTAATCAGGAACGTGATGTAGGTACACGGTGTAGAAAAGACACAAGGAGCACTGAACTAACACCGAAAATTACAAAAGACTGGCAGTCTCATTACCAAAGCAAACCACATTAGATACCCTTTGGAAGCCTGATACAGATGCTGCACTGTGTGGCCCTCTCGCTCTCAATAAGCCTTTCTATCCATCTTTCTTGCTGTTGATATGTCTCTTGCTTTCTTCGTCTGCCCTTTTCTTGCTATCGTTCTTTATACCCTTCCTCACTCTTTGTCCCTTTGCCTTTTGTAACTCTGTGTTTGTCTTTCAGTCAACAGAGAGACTCTCTCTTTTCTGACCAGAAAGATATATTCAAATGGAAGTTGAAGAACAGAATGATGCATTATTCAAAACCCTTCACAGGAATAAGGGAACAATGATAGGCAAATTCCTATTAAAGTAGGCGATATCCTGGCAGGACAAAACCAAAGACCAAAGTAAAAAAAGTAAGCAGCAGTACAACTCCAGAGGGGCGTTTATGTGCAAAAGAGACTGAGTCATTTTTGCCAGCGAGCCATCTCTTTTTAATTCCCAGTCATTAGAAGATTTAAGACTGAGCTACCACAAGTCGTGCATATCAAGATGACAATGATAATCTTTCAAATCCACCATACAATATAGTGTGCACTGTGCACTAAGTCATGTGAAAAATCAAGAAACTGAATCCAGGACAGTGCCAAGTTGGCGTAGAACACATGGAGCCTCCTGGGTAAAAACATGACCACCAAATCCACCAGTCCTCCTTCAACAATGTACTGCAGGACTATACTGGTTGTTCTCTTACTTTACACCTTAGCTTTTTTACAGCTTACCATCACAGACTGATAGATTGAGGCAACACTGTCAGAGCTGCAGGCTCGATTACTGTTGGTTGGTGTGGCGATCATCGGAAAAACAATAGCTATACTGGTGTTGTGCATTTTAAAAAATTAGAATACCTACTAGCACTATGGGGGCCATGTAGTGTCTAATCAAGTAGTCACGCACAAACACCAGATAGCATTTTTACACTTTCATTAGTGCTAAACTGTAAGAGGGTTCTTAAAGTTTTGATGGCTGGCTGCTTTGGGAACAGTTGGTGACTGCCTGGCAACCACCGGTCACCAAGGAAAAATGAGTATTCCCCCAGTGAGTGGTTGCTCAATCCCCATGCACACATGCCTAGAGCTTGGTCACTGACCCCCTGATAAACACTGTTTGCTAAGGAAAAGTGCATATTTCCCAATAGGCTAACGAGTGAATGCTTGCTGGCACTAGTTGGAATTGGTCACAGAGAGGTATGCAGTGCTGCAGCTTCATTGTGGTTTGCGTCACACTTCGTGGCTTGGTAGTTAGTTTACAGTTCAATTTTCTTATATACAGTAGTGCCAATTCACAGCACCAGTTGCCTTAAGGCGCTTTATACTGTAGGCCAAGAAACCCCAACAATCACATGACCCTTTATGAGTGAGCACTTGGCAACAATGGGAAGGAAAAACACCTTTTTAACAGGAAGAAATCTTCAGCAGATTCAGGCTCAGGGAGGAGCAGCCTGTCTCTGCTGTAGCAATATGCTAGCAGCCAAAGCAATCGAGGGGAGATTTTTGGTGTAGCAGCTTCTCTGTGACCAGTTTTTAAGCAATAGCCATTAACTTCTCACGTTTTTCTCCATCAACCAGGGGATAACCAATGTTACCAGGGGGTTGCCGATTGATCTCTAGGCCTTTTCACAGATGAGTTGTTTTAAATTTGTTTGTATCAGCTGAATTCATCAGTGTCAAAAACAAAAACATAATGTGAAGCACAACATTGTTTTCTCATGCTCACATGAAAATGATACACCTGGTCTATGGACTGTACTTTGTGAATCCTGGTATTAGAGGACTCAGTCAGTTTGCTGTTTGATCTATATAGTTTGCAAATAATGATGTGATTTTGCCAACTGTAAGAAGTTAAACAACCCGGGATTATGCCTACAACTTTATTTTGTATTTTAATGCTTACTTTGCACTCCTTTGCACTTGACATGCTGTCATCTCAACTTGCAATGCCAGCAGAATTCATTAATGGATAATTAAAGTAGTTATTGAACTGTGGCATCACCTTACATTTAGTTACTAAAAATATTGAAAGAGACTGCTGATATATTGTGGCACCCCTTCTGACCTTCTGACATGGTGATCTGTTTAGAATCACAGGGAGGCAAGTCTTGTGATTTTATCCAATGAGAACAAACAGTTTGCCAATAGCTTTTGGCTATCTCAATGTGCAAGTAAGCATGCTGTTTCCCCTTGCTTGATCGATGCTTCTCGATTAGGCTTCCGGGGCCAAAAGAAATGCAGCAACTTTCCTATTCCTCAGATACACAAGCCCATTCTCATTTAAACTACAGAAAAAATGCATGCACAGACACATTTGCATACCTCTTCCTCCGCACACATACCCGCAAACAGATAAACCGATGTCACAGACAAACCCACTGACGTCATTCGTCCCCTGGTATTTAGCACAAACGTCAGATAGTGTAGAGTCCTGCTAAAAATCAATGAGCATTTGCAACAATCAATAGCTGGGTTCCTATGAGAAGTAATTAGAAAGGCAAACATGCAGTGCTGCCTTCCTGCTCACCCCCACTGTAGGCTCAAAGCAGAGTTTTACAAAACAGTGATACTCAAACAAGTAAAATACACAGATTAAAGCACAAGTAACACACTGTTCCTGATCCAATATGAAAATTGGTTTAAATTAAAGACAAGTTATTATAAAGAAAATGTTGAGTTTTTATGAGCCTATTTGTTCATCTACAACAGCCTTTGGCTAAAAAACTTCAGTGTATTTAAGTACGTCTATTAGAATAAGTGACAAAATCGCATAATAACTGAGTCTGACTGTGATGCCCAGCAGCTATTCAGCTCACTGCTTTTAAAAGGTCTGTCATGACTGAAATCCTCTATCGAGTTCCTTTTGTACAAAATCTTACTTACAAAGGCTTTCGTGTTACATGTCAAAGATTATGCGTCCTTGAATGACCGCTCTGGTACTAATAAGATGTTAATTCCATACACCTGGCATGAGATCGTATTGACAGGTGTTAGAATGATCTTACCTGAAGTGCTTTATTACTGTGCCTTATATTAATCTCATATTAATCAAAACTGCCCATATAATCATATAGAGTAGTGTTAAGTGGACACAGGCCTGAATGATAAAGGCATTAGAACAGGTGTCCTCCAGTCATAGACTCTCGCCCATGTTTACCTGTAGAGCAGTAGATAAGAGGGAACCATCTTGTAGTGGAAAGTTACTGAAAGTTACTGCTGTTGTTTAGAGTAGAATAGGGTGCCCGGTAATAAAACTGTCAGTTGCCCGTCACCATATTGAGATCCGCGGCAACGTGTCTTGCAGGACGCATCTCCCTTCTAGAAGTATTGTGAAAGTGAAAATAAAGTGTTAAATGGTCTACTGAGCAGTGTTTTGTCTTCCATCGGATGCCTCTGAGGAATCAAAAGAACTCGGTGTGATATTAATACAGGCTTTATTTCTCTTTACCCACCGCACATCACCTAAAAAATGCAAGGGTGTTTTAGGCTATCTCTGTATGTCAGTCAAGTAGTAAATCTTCTTAGATCTACTTGGGAATCATATATATATGTATATATATATATATATGTAGGTCAACGGCTTGTCATTGCTAGTATCTATCACTAGTTAACTACTTCAGCAATGCAAGATTTCAATTATGGGCAGGTTCAACTCTAACCAATTTCTTTTCTTTTTTTTAACAATACAGTAAACTGACCTTTTAAATAAGCTATGAGCAAAGCTACAATGGTTTATTTAAGAAGGTAAAAGTTTGCTTCTGTGACGCTTGAACAAAGGGATGATGGCAACAAGGCGTAGGCGAGGCTAGAGGAGGTGAAGGATGAGATGTCTCCTGCTGCTGAAGCTGCTGATGAGTCAGGACATGAGAGCTCCCACCACCTCATCTACAAGCTCAAGTTGGTTAAGAAGAGGCTCTTCAGCTACCAGTTAGCTAGCTTTATGGTTCTCAAACATTTTTCTTAGTTTGTATCAATATCAAACATTTTTCTCACCATTATTGCTTATAATAATGGTGTTAAATGTCCTTTCACAAAGGGCCGCAGTGGTAAATAATAATAGCATTGTGCAAAAGTCTTAAACCACCCCTCATTTCTTTTTTTACTCATCTCTGAAACATGTGCAAACATTAATAAAAACATTGTATATAATGCAAACATTTATTTGCATTATTCTAACAGGCTCAAAAGTCAATGTGGAGATCCCGCTGAAATAATGTTGAGATACTGGCGAAGCGAGTTCATGACTGATGGTGTCACCAAAGTAGAAAGAAATGACAGGTAGCACAAGACTTTAGCACAATATAGTTCATTGGTTGTTGGCTTTAATGTCACACTGAATTTGGTCATATAGACATCATACAAACCTCAACTAAAATAAATCCAGAAAAAAGTTTTTTAGCCTCTATAACATTTAGTTAAGAAAAAATATCTTTGAGTAACATTAAGCACACGAAACTGTATGCACAAATGAAACTTGAAACTCACCAGCCTGATAACTGGTAATAGCTCCTTTACTTTGAGATGGGATCCAAAGAAACTTAGTCTATTGTGCTACATTGTGTGAAACCTCTGATCCCGGAGTATCACTCCATAGCTCTGCAGGTATGTGGATTCAGGCATCAAAATGACGATGCACATTACATCCTCTGAAGGCAGAAATTGTCTCGTGGCAAATGGATACATCAGCCTCTTTTTACACTTTATAAAGATACATGCTTTTTTTTTCACACCCCAGTGGAAATTCTCTCCCTTCAGCATCAACTTTTCATCTTCTTGAAACTTGTTTTAATATGCGTGTTATTTTAAAGCTGCAAAGCACGCCTGTCTATTCAGGTGGAGTGCTACTTGGAGTGTTCGGGGGGCGAGCTGTGCAGATCACAGCCCCAACCGGGTGAGACGAACTTTAATAAGAATGTAAAATGATCTGTGAGTTAGAATAAAACCTTGGATTATGGATTTTGGCTCCAGACTTTGACACACGAAGTACAAAACGCATATTACAAGCATAACTTCTGATTATTGCTGTGTGAAAAACTGGCTAAGCCATGTTTGTAATATATAGATAAATAGCACTTCTCCATAGAGTAATCAAATGAGAGATTTGTCTCATTTTTGTTGGCAAACGCTGATTGCTTCCTTTTGACTGTATTCCTTCTGCTGACTGACGATGAGGAGAAGACAATATGAAAACAGCAAAAAGAATGAGAAGCATAACAGACAGATGAGAGGACAGTATCATATAGACAGATAAGGCACAAATATAATACAGTTTGTCACAGTTGAAAAAGGAGCCTTTGTCACATAATAGAAGTAGAAGCTATCGGAGCAGGGTTGGCCAATTTTCAAAATTGAAGTTTTACCAACATATAATCTACCATATGACTCCTTCATCAACACCAAGACCATTTTCCTTCAGGATTTTACTCCTGCTGCTGAAAAAGAAATAATAAGAAAGCTGAATGAGAAAATTGCAGTCATATTGTGAAAGGCAGCCTACTCACCTGACTGAAACCTTTTGCAAGAGTGCGGTGCCTCACAGCTTGTTTTCATTTTACACTGAAATATCATAATAATACTGCAATTATCAGATGGAACTCTAAAGATTTTTTTGACTGGGCTGAGCCCCCAACGGATCCTAACAACACCTCTTGCTCTTGACGCATGTGTTGTATTAGTGGCTGTGATGCCGGTGTTTATGAGGCATTGCTGCGGGGCGGGTGTTTACGTGGCAGGGAGGGACTCTCTGCAGTATACCCAGTACAGTAAACTGTCGTGTTTTCACAAATACCAATGTGAAGTAGCTTCATTTTGGCAATGCTGAGAGGAAAGGTCATTCTTCACTTTTTAGCTTTTATTTCTCAAAATAGAGAATCGTGTTTTCGTCTGCCTCTTGTATCCTGCATTAACAGTATCATATATTGTTGTTTGCTAGACAAATGACAAACTGAGTTCACATTTTTATGCCCAAATTTGAGCCGGCACACTTGAGTTCAGATAAATTAATCAAGCATAACATTTAACCACTGAAAGTAATTTTTCTGTTCAGGAATGTAAGTTAACGACTGTATAATAATAATAATAATAATAATAATAATAATACAATAATAATTCATGTATTACAATAATAAATACATTTTTTGCATTAAAAATATCATTCTGATTGAAGATTAAGGAGCCTGCACACACTGGTGGATCAGCAATTATTAAAAAATATTTTGGTAATTATCAATACTGTTAATTTAGAGTAGTTGTGGCATAAACATTAGACTGGGTGGTGATTGAATAAATTTGTTAAGCACTGTACTTTACCATCTACCCATTTCACTGAACCGGCTATTGTCCTGTTGTACTATGTTCATCATGTTGCTGCACACCTTGCTGTAGCCGGCCAGAGAGTGAACTGTAAAGCCAAAGTGTGTCTAGAACATTGACGTATACAGCACACAACTTTTGGAAAACCCTCCAAAGTTTGCACCTCGGTTTTCATTGCATTTGTGAATGCATTTTATATATTTTATTTGAATTCGTTTTACATAAGTAGTAGAGGAAAAAAACAACAACAGAGAGAACCACACGCACACAAACACATGCCGTAGCATTCATTTGAAGTTCCAACTCACCTGGAAAGCACAAACTGGACTTGATTGTTTTAGTGTTGGTCCCTGGGATGATGCTGTCAAGAGAAAAAGAGAGAGGTTGTAAACATACCATAAAATATTTAATTTTTTTCTTTTTGTCCCTGCTTTGGTATTCTTCAAATCCATTCGATCTGGCAATTGTAGAAGCATAAAGATTCCTCTCCTCAGGTGAGCCCGCTATCTATTGTTAAAAGTCTATTTATGTCAAAATGTTCGACAGAAGAAAACAACAGAATAAAGGACCAAAGATCTAGAGCAGGGGTCTCCAACTCCAGGCCTCGAGGGCCGGTGTCCTGCAGGTTTTAGATCTCACCCTGGGTCAACACACCTGAATCAAATGATTAGTTCATTATCAGCCTCTGGAGAACTACAAGACATGTTGAGGGGGTAATTTAGCCATTTGAATCAGCTGTGTTGGATCAAGGACGCATCTAAAACCTGCAGGACACCGGCCCTCGAGGCCTGGAGTTGGAGACCCCTGGTCTAGAGTGTGAGATCTAACCGAAATGAATTGGCATTTATTGTCCATCTCCATTTTTTAATAAATAGGTCGGCTTATACTTCCAGAGTCTGTGATTTGTCTTTATACATCGTGTAATGTCCACACGGTGCCTGGTCAGTGTGTACTGTGTAAGAATACTACGGCATTACCTGCTTATATGAAACAAGATGCAACAAAAACAGCACGGTCAAGAGTTAATTAGAATTTTTAATAGTTCTGAGAGACAGTAAAAGTTTTACACTTGAGACACGAGACAGCACTTGATGCTCGCTCTTGACACACTTAGTGGATGCAGGCATTATTTGCGTACGTGTGTCTGGTCAAGCACAACAGGACGTAACCTTTCCTGTTGCATAAGGCACTCGTCTCATGAGCTCCTCTCATGATACTAATTATCCTGCCATATTGTTCCAAGCACTTAGACTAACAATCAGTTTTTGGTCAAGTTCAAGTGTTTATTAAATATAGAGTTAAGATGCTTTTGTGTGCGCTTACAGAGGCATGCACATAAAAACATACACACACATGCACAGCTGCTATTCAACCCCCCGAGGGGTTTCAGCTGAACCGGAGGTCACTCTGCAAAGCTCCATACTCCCATTCAATCTGTCTCAATGCACACAAATAAACAAGAAAATTGAACAGTCACAAGGACAGAGAGAAAACGGCACAAATGCAGATACTTTGGTGAAATAAACTAATAATTTACACTGACGTTAGAAAGATGAAATTTGTCTAAGCTCAGTGCTGAGCTAACACGCTTAAAGACTTGGGGCGGGGAAAAAATTAATATACAGACACATTTCAATTGGAAATAACTGGCTCCAAATTAGAAAATAAATATCAAGGCAGCACACAAAGTGTTCCATATTGAGCATATTTGATTTTTCTAACACTCTCAACAGAAGCTGGGCAGGCAAGGCGGGGAAGAAAAATAAAAATGATTTAAAACGAGTCAAAGTTGTGGAGACGGGCTCTGATTGTTTTCGAAAATCACAGTGTTTCAAGAGTTTGTCCCGCACTCATCTCCCTCACTGAATGACACCTCGTATTTTACAAGCTGACGAGGACAAAAAGGTAATGTTAATTCAATTAAACTCAACTAAAAAAGTAATAGGATCACCTGCAATGACTTAAGCTTAAAAGGAGCTAGACTATTTTTGGATACTGGCTCCGTTTTCATTCATTTTGAGTCCAAGTGTTGTACCTAATCATTTTCAGAGAAATGTTTTGTTTGTTTGTTTGTTTCTTAGGTCTCTTAACGATGACCTTTGATTTATTCAAGCACAGAAAAGGCATTGACCTTAAGAAATTAACCAGTGTTGTGTCTTAGCAAGGAACCAAATTTAAAGTGTATCTTTAGGCACTTTGTCACTAACAGCCTATCTCAAAAACACATCATTTGTTCCCATTTCTTTAATTTGTTCTACAAAAAATACCATCGATAACACAGTTTGACTGACACATAATAGTATTTTTGCACTAACAATGGTCTCAGTGGAAGTGTGGCTATAAAAAAGCTTTCTAAAGGAAGGAAAACATGGAGAAAAGGCTAAAGTATGACAAATTACACGAGTACTTGACTGAAAATTTGTGGCAACAGGTCTTGCGAAGAATCAAAATTTGACATTTTTGGCTCAAAACAGAGTACCATCAATTAATCCACCATGCAATACCACCTGGAAAGCATCTGATTGGCCTAATTTTTCAGAGTGACAATGCTCCCAAAACACTGCCAGTGCAATAAAGGTATATCTTATAAGTAAAAAATACAACTGAATACTATGGCTATGGCAGGCCTCCTAAGGCCTCAACATTATTAAAGCAGTGTGAGATCATCTTGACAAAGAACAGAACAAAAGGCAGAAAAATCCAAAGAACAGCTTTGAATGTCCTTCAGAACTAGTCTTCAGAACTATTCCTGAAGACTGGTTAAAGAAATTACCAGAAAGCTTGTCTAAGAGACCTCAGACTGTGTTACAGAATAAAGGTGGTCATACCAAACTTTGAAGCTTGTTAGAATTGTACAATTATGCCCCGTATACTGTATTTCCCTGTATGTTTGCAGGTTTCATTAAGTCACATTTGCTATTTTCCTAGAAAATTTTAAAGAAATTTAGGGTTGGCTCAACACTTTAGTTTCTACTATGGTTTGTCTGTATGGGAAGAAGGTTATATTACAGCTATGATCCAACCTTAAACTACATCGGGGTGCATCTGCTCTTCCAAATGTTCTGAGTCCAGCAAACCATTTACAGGAAGTGATTTTGTTTTGTTTAGGTAAAGAACCCTTAAAATATCTCAGGGAGACATAAATAAGGACAAATGCAGATGGTGAATATAAATTATAAATTCATTTGCGCTCAGTGTGTAGGAGAGGGGGGATATTTGACACATATCCAGCTACATCTGCTGCTGCAGCTGACTGAGCCTTTGGTGAGAAAATGAGGCAATGTGTGCGTGTGTGTGTGTGTGCGTGTGTGTGTGTGTACTCATGTTGTGAAGAAATAGATTTGTTTACAAATTTCCATCGTGGTGGTCCACAAAAGCAATTCTCCGCAGAGAATCAGTAGTTTTTGTTAATAGTAATGTTTGATTTGGGTTTGTGGTCAGGTTAGAATCAGGTTAAGGCAACCAGTAGCCACAGTTAATATTACTGTAGGCCTGTGAGAAGTTAATGTAAGTCAGTGTAATGTCTCCTCAAGTGATGGAAAGAATTCTGTGAGTGTGTGTGTGCTGTCACTTTATCACTTCATTAATTCCTGGGGACATCCAACAGCTTGAGGGAGCAAGTGACAGAACAAGAAAGGAAGACGAGAGAAGCGTGTGGGAGGTGAGACAAAGGCAAAGAAAAAAAAAATCGCAGTGGTAAAGCGGGGAAGATGATTGGCTGATTTTCACACCAGCTAAGTCCCTGAAAACAGAAAAACACAGTGATATGCTGGAACCAAGAGAATCCTTTGGCTCCTCACCAGGACTGAAATCTGGCACTGGACGTAGACAGCAGCTGCTACATGCACTACACTTAACACATCGTTGTCAGTACAGTATACACACTGAAGAAGAAAACTTATGAATTTTGCAATCACTTACTCAAAAAGAAACCCATTACCACAGTGAGTGCACTAACACCATTCTGCAGCGATTTAATATCCCCCTTAATAGCGTACCTCTTGCACTTTTCCTTATTTTCTGTCTACAATGGTGAATGCTCATATTGCTCTTATTAAAAATCCTAAAAATGTTAGAAACGGTAATAAAATGTCTGTTTCACCAGGTCACAAAGCTCAGATCATCTTAAGTTGGTTGGTCTCAGTCCAAGAAAGCACCACGATGTAGTAGAACAGGAAATTTGCACTATGGATGTGTAGCTGATAAATCTGCACGGTACTAGCAAGGTATAACTAAAGAAGTGCCCAATGATTGTACATTCAATCTCCATCAGAATTAGTTATTATCCTTTCAAGGGAGATATATGCCCACAAATTACTCTTTTTCTTTTTAGACATAATACTAATACTCACTGCACACCCATCAGCTGTACAATTTATTGTCTAACAATATAATAACTCTGTGCCCTTGACAAGTAGCTGAAAAGTTAAAAGCAATTTAAGAATCACTTATTTTGGGCATATTTTCAGTTGTTTCATTTAAAATACTCTGATGGCTGATAAATTCATAAATCACTCCTCTTTTTTTAATGGGAAAATAAAAAAGCCTGACAGCAACCCTTTCCTCTGTGTTTCTGTTGCATTTTTAAACCTTCCTCATCTTTCTTAGTCATTATTTCATCCACCCTGTTCCTTTCCCCCTTCTCACTAAGGTGACATAGTGCAGTCGAAATGTCACAGGAGCTAAAAGTATTGCACTATGAATATTTCCCCGGCCGGCTCCAGACCTTCTGTCAGGCGACAAACTTCTCGGCTATTTGTCCTCATTATAGAACAGCCTCCGACTGCCCACCTTAATTCCCTTTCCCGTTCCTCAGGGGGCTCTTTTCCACCCCTGCTTGGCATGAGTCATTTTTACGACCACCATTTTGGCTCCCATCGGCCCTCGCCATCTACAGTTAAACCCAGCTTGGCGAGTAAATCTGCAGCTTTAATTAAAATAGCTTCTTTTGTAGCACTCTCCATCCCTCTGTCCTCTTATCCCTGGTGACATAATGGTGCTGGGAACTTCCCTCTACAGAGCTGATTCAGAAGAACTAGCCCTTGAAATAATGGAGGTGTGCTGCTTTATGATGAGTTAGCGAGATGAGTGAGCGGTATCTCATTTTATCTCCTCATCTTCTTCCTTTGACCTGACTTTCTGAGCAAAGGAAAATTAGAAAGGTCAGAAGCAGAGGCTCCATCGATAAGAAGAGTCAAGATAATAGAAATCTGAAATATGCAACAGAAATCAATGAGGCAAAATCAGCATGGGGTACTTTTTCAATCAGAACAAGCTTTCCGTGCCTTCAAGGTCAGTCTTTCTTGAGGAAACAACGATTTTTGAAGCCAAATCAATGAGACTCATTCAAGCCGTTTTCCCACAATATTGTTGAGGGACTGACTTTGTTGCCATTGATTAGCTGATTTATCGCCTGAATCTATTGTGGGCTCACAATAAATGCAGATCCGCTCACAAGAGTAGCAAAGTGTTTTACAAATATGCTGGAGAGCTTACAGCTGTACTCACTTCGCTGTGAGAACAAGAGTAACGTCTTGAGAAAAAAAAGCATTGTGTAGTAATGGCCACAGTGGAGCTGCAGGTCAGTGGAGATGCACACTGGCCCAAAAAGGCATTTCCTCAACACAAAATTATTGCAAAAAAAAGACAAATACATTTTCATGAACACTTCAAAGACCCTGAAATGACTCCCATTATCACAATTTGATCCACAGTGTTCATCCAAACCTGAAGTCTCAGCTCCATCAGTGACTCATCAAGTCATTCGGGATATGTGTGTGTGTGTTCTAAACACGGATGTCGAGAAAACCTGCAGTAATGAGGTTTTTGTCATATGTGCCCACCACACATCCTACAAGTCCTATTGCACAAGTCCATTTACCATCCCACATTCTCTCCTCATCTTCTCCTTTTTTCACTTTTTTCTGTGTTGCTCATCTTCTTTTCCTATTTTTCACTCATCTTTATTCCACTCATAAAGCGAGCTCTAGATGCACTAATAACATAACCCTCCCTGCGTCTTCTTTACTCTCTCTCTCTCTTATTTCCTCTCCTTTCTTATCTTCACCCCTGAAGGGGTTGTCTGTCTCCTAACCAGCTGAAGCAATGCTTCCGCTGGTCTGCGCCTGGCCCCTATTACCAGAGCATGACAAGGAGCTGCAGTGTCGACTTGTCAGCCTAATAAACATCCTTTATGGCACCCGCCTGGGTGTGTTTTGAGGGGAGTCAGCCAGCCACCAAGCAGTGGACCATTGATTTTATGGATGGCACACAGTGCTTACACTTCCACCCGTCTATTATGCAGTGGACAGGCTGCAATTGTTTTGCCATGCACAGCCATACTTATGACACTCATACTGCCAGAGGCTTTCTATTTAGTTTCAGACATGGTTATCGAGCAAGAGGCAGAAGAGAAAGACAGAGGCAGAATTAGAGAAACCAACACGGGTCAAGTATGGCAGGACTCAGGGCAGATGTACATTTAATCACAGGCTGCTTCATCACACCTTTTGCACAAGACTTTCTATACCCTTTGAGCAGCAGGTCAAGGTCAATAAAGCTTTTATATTTTCTCTTTGTCTCCAACTTCTTTTCTTCTTTTCCATAGCACAGCAAAGGTTAGAAGTCGCTCAGCTGCTGAACAAGCTATTCAGCTAATTTCCTCCTCGCACCACCTCGGCCAGCCCGAGTATCTGACAGCATTAACTGTTCCAGGTGCAAATTCACTGGGACAAAAAGGAAAAGTAAAAAAACAAAACCTAAACAACAGAACAGCACCTCTCTGAATGAGCTGTGAGTTCAGTACCACGGACAGCAACTTTTCTTGCCCACCAATTAAGTAGCAGAAGTGAAGGCAGTGAGCCGAAAGCAAAATGCGCCTCTTTAACCTTTGTCCTCTAGCAAGTTATAAATATTCAGAGCATTCGGATATGTCATCTTAGCAAGCAAGCAGCGTAGGCTAAAAGCTCATTAATATCAAACGTAGCCATGGAAAAATGATAAAATATTAATCGAATGCTTGACATAGAATAAGTATGCGGTTTTGTTTTGAATGATTTAGTGGTTGTTTCCCGTTTATAGATTACATGTCAAGTCTTTTTTTTTAAATTGTTATTGCTTTTGATAATATGTAAAGTCTGCCAGTCCCTCGCGTTTCTGAATGTTAAAAGAGCCAGTTTACTGACCTGTGATCATTGACAAACAGGTCAGTTGGTCACCTGAATGATAAATAATTTAATTCTACCTTAAAGACAGTGATATATACAGGTACAAGAGCTAAGGATCAGGGAAAGCACTTAGTGTAATCGTGAGCCTATCTTGCACAAGTGGGGGAAGGTCACATTCAGACTAATGCACCTTTGATTGTATTTGCTATCTGTTGAACTGGTCGTGTGTCATGATACAATGAAATAAGCAATGCCGAGGAAGAAACAACCTTAGAGAGCTTTGAGAAGCAACAGCACTAAGGCAGGAAAAGCTGCCAACCCGTAAAGCTGTCAAAGCGACCTTCACTTACCCCTAGTATTGATGGTCCAATCATACGGAGAATATGAATAAGTACCTTCAGGGATTACTTAAAATGAGGCATATTTCTTGGATATGTCTAAAGAAAGAAGAATAAATCATGCAATGGCTTTACGGCATCGCCCAGAGAGCTGAAGAAGATGAATTTCAAAAACATGTTTTCCTCACTCCTTCCAGCTGTTGTGGTCAGAATAGTGATAAGGACACTTTACTGATTAAAGAAACGTTTTACAAACACTTTAAGAGAATACATTTTGACTGTACACGTTTTTTTTTCTTATTTGCTGACAAACAAGGGAAGTCCTATTATTTGTTACACTACAGCATTTCAACTACTAGTGGTATAATATTGTTTGACCTGTGCATACTGGTGGGAAACTGGTATACTTAACCATACTGAGAAAAATCGGGGGAGTGTAGATGTTAAAATGTTTAATTTTAGCCTGTTGCTAAGTGGTTGCTAGGCAACATGATGGCATCAAGCACAGTTCAAAATTTGTGGATATAAATGAGATGTTAGTGTCATTGAATTTAAAATGATAGGATGTCTTTTGAAGGTGTTGTAAATGCATAAATGCTAAAAATGTGTCACTTTAGCCTGTTGCTAAGTGGCTGCTAGGCAACATCATCACATTATAAGAACCTTTGGATTTGGATAAGAACCTTCAGCGGCCTAAGATGTACTGGTGTGCCATGATTGGTCTAACAAACAAATAAACAAACACAGGCAGGCAGACAAAGGTTTCTTGCAGTATAATATTAAGATAGATATTATCTCCAGCAAATGTCCTGCTACAAATCTTGGAAAAAACAAAATAATGCCAACACTTCTCAATTGTGGGATCCCTGAGTGAGGTTCAGACCCCAGAAAAACTGAATATAGTCCAACTTTTTACTATAGATGTTTTAAGTGTGTAAGAAATTGTGAAATACACCATGCATGTTGTTTTCTGTTAAGAATAATCTATTAATCTAATAAGATGTACTTTTAAAACATTTTATTTTTATTAAAACTATTTTTTTTAAGTTGTTCTACCTTTAAAAACAAAGTAGCAGGAATATAAAGACACTGTGTTAAATATCATAAAGGGCTATTATGCTGCCCTATCTACTTTATGACATTTCACTGACGCCTGTTTCGTTGTCGTCTTATACACCATGTGCCCTGCTGCTAATATTTGCATTACACAGAAGTGACTGAAACCTGCATTTATTCACATATTTTGTTTTTTTAAGCTCTACAGGTTATTTGATTAAAATAAACTATTGATGTAAAAGAAAGTGCGGCTGTAGTCTATTGGATTTTCTCATTAAATACATTTGTTTTTAACTATAATGGTCAAAATGTAATAATAAGCATATCTTTTTTTTCTCTTTCCTTTCTTTTTTTAAGCCAGGAAGTCATGCTGCATTAGACTGTCTGTCCAACAGTGTAGGAAAGCATTACAGCCAGTGGCTCTGCTCTCTCTCCCTCTTTGTTCAGCTTTTCTATTCATCTTCTTTAGCTTTCCCCACTATAAATAGAAGGAAGTGTCCATTACTGTTGCTGGACTGCTAAAAGACCCCGTTGTACTTTCCAATCTCTCTGTGCCCGGTTGTAACTCTGCTTTCAGACGCTGGACGTACCAAACACAGTGGAGCATTCTACCTTTTCTTGTTGGCTAAAGTTATCAGATGGAGAGCATGTTTAAGGTTTTAATTTTAACACCTGATAAATAATCATATAGTTGAACTGTAAAACTTTCAAAACATGTGTCACTGATACTGCGCTTTATATCTTGTTTGTAAGCATAATAACTGAGACATTTGTTTGGATTTTATAGCCTTTCTGGAGGTGGAAGACTGATTTTTCTGTTATTTATAGTAGCATTATTATAAAGGCAAGCTGGCGCAGTATACCTAAAAACCATCTGATTCATCTCTGACACAAAAAGGATCTCTTTATGACTCAGAAAATGAGCTTTGATTTTCTAATATTAAAGAAAAGATCAGACCATGACAGCAATGGCCTTACATTAGTGCTCAAAAAAGGAAAAAGATGGGCTGAAATGGAAAATATGAAAATCTTTGTAGGCTGCAGAGCATATTCCTCATCTAATTGAACAGCTCTGAACATGTTGATGCATTATCTATTATTACAAGGCGCACGAGGTGAATGTGAATGGATAAATAAAACACAAAAGTCAGTAAAAAGGCTGATGCATTATATGTCACGAGAAAAATGCGGGGACAGTAGGAAGATTTCACACACGCAAATAATCATGCAAATTCTTTGTGTACTGTAAATTTGTACTGCAATAGTGTTGTCAGTGTCCACGGGAAAGAAAAAAAAAGTGACAGTTTGGTAATCACAGTGACAGGAGCAGGATATTGGATTTTACCTGCTCTGTCCAGGAAATGACACATTTATCTATTCAGTATGTTAAGAGATAAATGTACACATGTACTGTACTCATGCACTGAATAGATGTCTAACGCACAAGAAACACACTCACTTAGATGCACGTGAAATGCGCCGCCCCACTGAGGCCGCCACGAGTGCAGGGGTGCTCGCTCACTCATCAGCTCAGAAGTGAAACACAGAATTGCTGTCAGGAAAAGGTACAGCACAGCAGGGATGCGGGGTGGGGGCACATCACTTGAATGCTGGACAGGTTTCTATCGATTCTGTCAGGTACACAGCAGCATCGGCAACTGAGTTCATTTTTGTTAAAATAAAGAAACAAAATCTCATGTTTTTCCTTTTATTTGTGTCTTTTGTGCGAAGAACAAATGCAAAAGTGTTAGATAACCCATGAAAGCTCCCAACCTCTGACAGGTCTGCCAGTTTGTTTGATCAGGCAGCCCTTTGGTCAGATGACTGACTGAACAATTGCTACCACTTCAGAGTCCATACCAGTCTTCTATAGGAATACAGATACGTGTTTTTTTAATAGATGCAACGATCAACTGGCTGATTATCAAAATCAAATTAGTTTCAGCTGATCAAACACAACAGGTTGGTGCTTTAGCCTGAGTGCACATTTCTAGAAACATAACTGCATGTAGTGATAAGCACTGTAAACATGCAGATGATTACAAACACAGCAAAGTGATCTGCATAAAGATCAGCTATCTAAAATGCAATATGTGCCGCGCTGTAGCATGTTGCATTCCCCTCCTTTTCATAAAACAATCTGAGCACACACTCATTTGATTCTTCTGTGCAATTTAGTAAAGTGTAACTGCCGTTAGACTTTTATTGGCTTCAACGCCGACAAGATCAGCTCAGCTCAGAGAACACAGGGAAGCTCAACACAGCATATTAACACCACCAACAACTAAAGGTGTAATTACAGCGCAAACGCTACTTTCCACCTTTTGGAATAAGGCTGAGCTGTATTCACAAGGGGTCTCCACAGTGAGTTGCCCCCCATATTTGATATACCAGATTTTTTTATGCTCTCCTAGAAGTGAACTGGAAATCTTTAACTTGTTAGGAAAATGTGTAAACCACTACACTATGGAGCTGCTGTAATTATGCTATGCAAATGCATAAAGCTAGATAAAGTGTTATATGTCGTTTGCAGTTGAATGTAATTGGGCAGGAAAGCTCTGTTAAGTAATCTGAGCGGCCCTGTAACCGGATACTGACATGGACTAAATTTAACAGTCATTAACAGAGGTGGCAAAAATACAGACTCTTTTTTACTTAAGTAGAAGTACAGATGCCAGTGTTTAAAATACTCCAGGTCAGCTGACCTGCTGGTTCTTCTGGTTTTCCACAACTGATTTCAACAAGATGTCAGCAGATGTTTCAAAGCTATCATGGCTGTTGGCTACTGTATATTGTCTTTATACTAAACAGTATACAGTTGGTATAAAGGTGGACTTCAGTGAATTAATCTACCCATCATCATCTTAAATGCAAATTAGTCTACTACAGTTTATGTAAACCAGCACCGACACAGCCACTGTGCACCAGTCCAATACAGTGCTTTAGAATAAATTCACCACAGTAGCTAACCTTGTATTTTCATGCGACATTTGAATAGCACAAAATTAGCATAGCTGTTTTGCAGGAATATCATATATGTAATTAAAAATTATGACATTACGTGTAATCTTTAAGTCTGCAGTTTATTAAGTGTCACTAAGCAATCCTTACCTTTAAATACAACATCTCTTCTTCCTGTCCCGTCTATCCTCCTACGTCTTTCTCCATTTCAGACTGAAGTTATCTCATACTCTTTTCTCTCCCTGTGAAATACAGCAGCTGGACCATGCTTACCTCCCATCCGATGTGGACAGCGGATCAGCTGGAGGTGCAATCGAAGATTGCAGCGGTCCCAGATCCAACTGTACACACAGGAATATTCTCCCATGTTGCTTGTCTGTGTTTTATTGTGTTATGGTGTGTTGATATCTGTGCATTCCTGGATTATCCTTTTGTGTTACACATTGCGATGTTTTTTTTTCCTTGCTACCTAGCCTGACCCGTCTCTCCAATGTGATGTTTGTGTATTGTATGTACGGTCGGCAAGGTCTGTCATCTCGGTTGTGGGCAAACTGACAAATAAAGGCTATCTCATCTCATCATCTTTAGCTAGCAACACACACAAACTTCACACCAACACTTTGTGTGTTTGCTGATGTTTGTTGAGCTGATAGAAATGTTGAATTTGAAATTACCTGCCATTTAAAAACAAAAATGACACTCCCTTTATGCATTCTCCTCTTGTGTAGCGGTAGCCAAATGCTAGATATACCAATGGTATCAATATGAAGCTCCTATAGGGCTGCCACAAATGATTATTTTGATAGTCGACTAGTCACCGATTATTTTTGTGATTAGTTGACTAATCAGATCATGCATCCATTGGACGTACAACGTACAGCTTGCACCAGCATGCATCTGCTCTTATATAACTATCATTAGCTTACAGCTTTAAGTGTTTAAGGTATGTGCTAACTAAAAATAAAGACAAGATGATATTTTATAAAATTATAATGAAATCTGCAGATTTTTTTGGTGAAGTTTAATAAACTCAGCCGTCTGCTCCTTGCTATCTAAAATATAACAGGACACCGGAGTATATTCTCGAGCATCTCACACTTCTGATAATCAGTTGTCTGCTTGATGTTTATTCAGCTGTGTAAAAACTATAACTTTAATCTCAGCCAAACCGATTTACTCAGGAACAAATAAAATACTAAAAAAAGCCAAACAATAACATTTTTAAGTTATCTAAGTGACTTATTTATCATGTTTAACCTGAGTAGCGAAAGACGGCGGTAGGTTTGAAAACGATTTGCCGGGAGTCCGGTGTTCTCACGGGCTCTGGTGAGCCTTTCCCCCGGCTAGCTATCGAGCTGGTGAGTAACAGACGTCTCCGAAAACGTCGGAGCGCTTTTGAAAATATGTGGTGTCTTGATAAACTGAGCAGATATTTGAGGTTTACACAGCTACATTCTCGCCTGAAAATATGTTAAACATTTATTTTGTGACCCAGAAAGAATAATAAAAGTAATATTAAAACGAACTAGCGGCCGCCATTGTTGGAAACTGTGCAGGGCCGCGCTATGAATTCTGGGACACAGCTTCTTCTTCTTCTTCGGGGTTTAACGGCAGCTGACATCCTTGTGAATGCAGTGCTGCCATCTTCTGTTTCAGTCCGTTATTACACTCTTAAATCCTACTACTTATTCCTGCGTCTTTTGGGATCTTACAAAGCTTTAAACAACGCGTCGACTATTAAATTAGTCGTCGACGATTTTGATAGTCGACGTAATCGTGACTAGTCGACTAATCGTGGCAGCCCTAAGCTCCTATGACGCCTCATTTTTGAGGTATCCCATACACAGACTTAGGTGTCCACACCGCCGTTGACGACAATCAATACCCCAACAGGCTTTTTAACAGGTAAAAATTTTTATGTATAAAATGTAAAGAATGTTGAGTCTATGTTTAAATATACTTATCACACTATGACACGTTTTCACTGACAGACAGGCAATAAAAAAAAAATATTGGGCCGTAAAGTCAGGACTAATAGGTGATCTGTTATCCCGTCAGTTTTTGAAAAGAAGTCCCAGATGTACATTCACTTTAAATTTGCAAAAGCTTGATGAATGGCCCTTTCGACATTGTTAAACTAGTTTCATTGATCTGAACTGTAGATTTATTGATTGAGACCGTGATTAATGGGCATGGGGTTTAATCACGCTGAGATTAATTACTGAAGACAAGAGCTAAAAAATACTATGAAATATTGGCCCGTATCTTAAAACCTTCCCAATAATGAGCAAGAATTAGCTTTTGTGGCCACGCTATATTAGGGCTATGCAAAACAAGGTTGAGAACAGGACTTAAATGGTAACATCACTTGTTCTAAGTTTCTTCCAATCAATCATTCTGTCAGACAAAGTCACAAAGTGCCATTTTAATCGAACTTGGGTTTTTCATTTTGGTGCTGTGGGCTTCATATCCTGTACTAAATGACCAAATCCTGAAGCTGTATGTTTGAGGGCCCATCTCTGCTGACATTCATCAGCAGGTCATTTTATCCCCACTGTAGTTAACTATTCAGTGCACGCTGTTACCAAAACACACAATCCAAGAGCAGCAACCGGGTTATATTTGTAAGTTATGTGGTACAGGGCTCTTTTAGATTTTTTCGATACAAGGACGTTATGGTCAGAAAATTGGATCCAACTCATCCATTAATGCTGAAATGCTCTAAGATGATTCATGCTACATTATTTCAAAAGCCTTATCAAATCACCCACATGTATCTGCCTCAAACCTCTCACCAAAACATGAGAAAACGCTGCAAAGTAAAGTAAAATGAATCCGGCCACACGTGGATCCTCTGAGAGCAACACAAGATCAATGAGAGTGCTTTTTTTAAAACAGCAGGGTTGTCCTCCAGCCAGAGTAAGAAATGATCTATGTAGATCTCATTAGCCCCCTATGATGACAGACGTACGACCAAATGATTAATGGCCAGCTGGAGAAACAGGAGAATTATTGATGTGACCTTTAGGAATGCCTCTGTCCAGGAGTGACATGCCTTCCACTAAAATGATCCAATTTGACACATCCATCCTTTCCTTTTTTACCTCTATAAATCTCTTTCTCTTTCTTTGTCTTTAATGCAGTCCAGGAATCCTATAAAACATGACAACCTGCTCAGGCCTGTCTTTGTATGTTAGAATAAAGCCTATAAAGTGAAACTGGTAAGAGGCTTCTAAGGTTTTGTGCAGGAATTGGTATTATTCCAGCTGTATAAAGCACTCTGTCTTTATTAATCTGTACTTATAAAGTCTATAAAAGTGTTTTAATGAAATGATGGTTGAATAGTCATCGGCCGATTGGATTTTATGGGCATATCCTTTGTGAGGGGGAAAAAAGTGAAAGTCAATAACAGTAGACTGTGTCATCTCAGATGATGAGGTTTTAATGACGGGGAGCCATCCAGTCACCTTTCCACAACCCCCAAAGATAAAGGACCACCGGCAGCGAGCAAGGACAGTGAGGGAATTAATTCAACATTTTGTCTTTATGTGTGTGTGTGTGTGTGTGTGTGTGTGTGTGTGTGTGTGTGTGTACGGGTTCGTACTATCCTGGTGGGGACCAAAATCTGACTTTTACTATCCTGGTGGGGACTTTCTGCACCGTGGGGACCAAAATCCAGGTCCCCTCGGGGTTGAAAGCAATTTTCACACTCAAAATGCGGTTTTACTGTCAGGGTTACAATTAGGTTATGGTTAGGTTTAGGGTAAGGGTTAGGGTTAGGCATTCATTTTTAATGGTTAGGGTTAGGGTAAGGGGCTAGGGAAAGCATTATGTCAATGGGATGTCCCCACGAGGATAGCAAACCAGACATGTGTGTGTGTGTGCGTGTGCGAGAGTGGTCGATGCAATGAAGTGTGGGCAGGTGATGTAGATAAGAAGTCTAAAAGATAGAGGGAGGGGAGGTCTGTGAGGAGGTAGCAAAGGAAAAGGAAGCACACAATAAGAGAGTCTTTTTTGTTGTATATTTCCATTATTTACATAAAAAAATGCACAATAAAGGGCACAGAGAAGCGCGGGAGGCATAATGAGAGGTGCAGTGGGTATAGAAAAACTCGAGGGAAGGAGGTGGGGGAGAACAGATGAGGGAAGCATAAATGAAGGAGGAGTTGTGGGTGGGAACATCCGCCAATGGGCACTGCCGCAAGGCTTTGCAATTAATTGGTTTGAACGAACACAGATGTTTGCATTTTGCCTCAGGCCCATGCTTACCTCCCCACATTCTTTGCTGCTTCTGACGGTCCATAATCAATACGGGGGAGCTCCAACCCGATTCATCTAGCTCGCTGACTTACCACCATTCATTTGAAGCTCTCCATAAAAAATACATAAAATGTTCCTTTTTAAATTAAATCAATGGTTTAAAAAAAAAACCCACAAAAATATGTACATTAATAAGAAGAAGCGCTATTTTTTGTTATATTTTATCAAAAACATCTGTGTAATTCAATGTTTTTTTCCATGTAGCTTCCATTTGAGAAGCTACAAAACACAATCAGGTTTTCATCATGTTCTAGGATGCAAGAGGATTTCAAAAGACTGTTTAAGCATCACCTGTTTAAACCACAGTTGTCATTAATATTTAGTCATATGCTTAAAAAAATTGCCATGCAGAGCTGCTGATCACGTGGCACGATTTAACAAGTGTACCAGAAATGTCAAGGTTAGGGGAAAAACGCCTCAAACAAGAGTATGGATCAAATTTTCTTGCTCCACCTCTTGGCATTACTACTAATACAATGAAAGAAAGAGCAGCATTAAATAAAGAAGAGCCTGCCACTCAAGTAGAAATACTGTCCAGAATCTAAAGCAGCTTTGGGGAATAATTCCAATAAAAATATCAGCACTGTGAGATTTATAACTGAGCTGCTTGAGAAAAACAGGTACTGGCACAGAGCGGCTTAAAATATAGAACATTTATTTATTTATTTTTAATACAAAAGTCCTGATGTGATCTGATGTACTCTTCTAGAGTTGTGCGATGTATATTTTTTAACTTTTAATACACAGTGAGAACACACAAAGGAACTTCTTTTAAGGGCAAAGAAAATACATTTAAAAATTTAAAACCAAAATTGTTTCCTTTCTTTATTTACCCAAATTTATGTGCACTTTTCATTTCAGTGTAATGCGAGAACTAACGCTAACGCAATAAAATGACACCCACATCATTGCTTGTGTTTGTACCTGTTACAGAGACATTAGGAAAAGTGTTACATGATCAAACTTCTTAGATCTTATGAGACGCTTATCACAGCATTTGTTGCCAGGAGTTACCCTGATTTATTATGGCTGTATACAGGCTGTAAACTTTATTTGAATTGTATTTTTATTAAGCCGTTCTCATGTCCAGTCTCCCAGAGGCCATCGTCTTTATTGACAAGCGATACGGGAGTGATACGTCTCTCCCTTCAACTTAATGGGAGCTCCGGGGCTTAACGGTGTGGCGTGTCACCACGGACATTCGCTGTAATATTTCTGGTGCTGTAAAATTGAGTGCAGGTCCCAGCTGTGTTGTATCAACATCTGTATCTTTCAATCCATCTTTTCTCTCCCTTTCATTCACCATTAAATAGAGGTGAAATGGATGCCATACTAAAGCACTGGGACTAGGTTTCATCTGCTTAAACCTTCGGTGTGTTGCTTGCTTTCATTTTTGAAACGGCTCTGAGAGCAAGTGTTACTGTAGATATTGTCAGGGCTTTGAAAAGAGCCAAAATAAATTCAGTCGTGCTGCTTAGTTCTGGGCTTGCAGTAGCCTTTAATCAAAGCTTCACTTTATGTCAATACTTCTCTGAGATATTTTTATATTTCTTTTATCTTTTCTGTTCACATTTGTTATGACTCACTGACAACACGGTGCCTCTGGAGGCTAAAGGCGCTTTAAGATGAGATTCCGATTTTTTATTTTTTTTTGTCAACGATGGATACCCTATGAGAAATAAAGTCATACAAGGTGAGAAGTGCAAAGCAAGAGATCCCTCCTCCACAAAATCCAATAAATCACAAAAGCAAATGCATAACAAACACCAAAAAGAAGCCGGCTCAGTCAATGCCTGCAGATGAACAAGCTCCCACCTAAAAGGAGAACCAGACTAAATCGACATTTTTTCATTACAGTTACATACTGTAGTAAGCAAACCAAGCTACAATGTGTTATGTCTGTGTTTGAATCAGTATCAACAATTCAGGTAAAATTACAGCATTCTGTACATTTGCTATATTTAACTTTTACCCTACTTTTACATACAGTAAAACCTTCATACATAGTTGCATTAAAGAATGGAAGAAAAAAATTCAAATTATATGTACACAATTGATAGAACACTTACCAGATGTTTTTTTTTTTTGGGTCCAAATGACATCAGTTCTTGCAGAAGGTTTGCAAAGCATGGGTTATTATGGATTTGTTTGGGTTTTTTGGTATTGTGTTATAAGTAAAAGAGGTCGTGGAGCCAGGACATGCACTTCAAACAAAACCAATTAACTCTCATGCAATGTCTGAAATCCATCTACTAACAAAATGTGCATCAAGGCCAATAACAATACCCTTCTAAAGTGCACAGCAAACTCAGTGACAAATGTAATGGTTTCTTATTGCTTTACAATAAGCGATGGATGGTCTGTTGTCTAGAGTAAATTCAAAGAGTCAGTATCAGGAAATGTTCAGTTTGCATTACCAGTAATTCAATAGTGGCATAGCTGTAGACCTATCAAGAAACAGGAAGGCCTTTTTCAATGAGACAAAATTACAACAGTAAGCCTTGTATGCACTGTTTTGCATAAACTAAAAGCACACTTGGATCAGAAAACACACAATATGACTCTATCAGTCATGGACTGGCCTCCCCAGAAGAAACAAAAGGCAGCCAAAATCCAAAGAAGAGCTTTGAATGTTCCTGGAAAACTATTCCTGAAGAATAATTAAAGAAATCACAAGAACGAGAGTTTGGGTTGTGTTAACAAATAAAGGTGTCATACTAAATACTGACTATCAAGCTTGATATAATTGTACAAACTGTGTTTATGCCTTATAGTCGAACCATTATATACCATTTTTCAATAAATCACTATACCTATTTTCCATTTTCTAGCAAAACAAAAAGCACTGAAAAATGGCAATATGCTGTAGATCATTTGAATTTCATTTGAATTTCAACTACAGGAAAACATAAAAGCAATGTGCATGCAGTTTTCCTGAAATTTGAAAAAAAAAAAAAAGCCAAGGAAATCTACATGAAGCCAGGCAAACGATGTGCTTCTCTTCTTATTCAACACCGTAGATAAAAAGTATAAGAATTTGATCATAAATATAGTCACTGATGCCTATTCAATGCTCACACCTGCTATGAAGAACACTGGATGAAGACATTGAAGACTGGGTCGATGGAGCTGATAAATGGCTCATCTTGTTCCTGTGAAAGGTCAGAGCTCTTATTATTTACAACACTGGATCTTTGTCACGGCTCAGTGACACTGACCTTGCACAGGTCTTACATCCCTCCGTCTGTCTGTAACGGTGTGTGTATGGGATTTCATTTTCTATGAACGCTTACATACTGCAGATTCACAATTTACAACATAGATATACACACGTTCTTCTACTCTTCCATACATGTACAAACACATGTGCGCACACAAACACAATAAATACACAGAGTGGTTCTCAACCGGAGTGACCTTGGTCTAGATTAACAATGGTCCTAGAGGAGCAGACCTCATTTAGAAATTCTCTAAGAGAGCCACGGTATATTTTTGTTATTCCTCATGGGCAAGTAGTGGTATATACTATGCAAGAATTTGGAGATCCTTTCTTTTTAAACCCTAACAATAGCACACAGAAAAGGGGTTCGAAGCTAACCAAACAAGCAAAATTTTATTTGCTTCATTAGTGTACAAAATTCATCAAGTCATTGCTCTTAGGGGCAAAACGTGGTCAAAATGGCAGCTTGGCAAGCTGCTCTGCTGCAATCCATTACAAGCTCTTCCTCAAAATGTTGCCTGAGGATAATTGAATATTAATAGCTGTTAAGTTGCTTGTCAGTTTACTGGGATAAATGGTAACATTTTAAATACCTCTGGAGGCTCGAACAAGAGAACATGCTGTTTGTTTTAGGATTCATTTTAATGTGAAGGAGCATGTGTGAATGATGTATGAATGAGTTTGTGCTTAATGCCAGGTAAAAAACACCAGGTACTGTCAGTGATTTAGTGTCTCCCAAGTAATAAATGTGGAGTTGTTTATCAAAAACAATGCATTACATTCAATTTAGACATACATACCCAACAGTGTAATGTTTTATTTTGTAAAAGCACATCTTAAGACAACAAAAAAGCCTTATTTTTGTGAAACATCACTTGGAAATTTCATCATGTAACTGCTGTGTGTTTTGTGGTGACAGTGCCAAGACAAAGGGGTCAGAAAGAGGGAGAAAAATACAAAAAAACCCAAGGTGTTTTTGAAAAATGACTCCAGGATATCCGTGGCTTCAGAACAAATAAAAGCTATGTGTTATAATCCTCTACATTAACATTTCATAAAGACATGATGGACCTGCAGCGACTCTCAATGAAGTGACATCAAAAAACACCCTTTCCCCAAATGTGAAAATAATGCGTTTAATCTCTCAGCATGAAAATGCATCTCCAAACGCACTTTAAAACAATTTTCACTCAAGCTAAGCGCCACAGATGCTTGCCTTTAAATCACCTCGCATACACGTCCCCGATTTAAGTCTAATTCAGGCACAGTAAATGCCAGCAATATGGTGCCTTGGCTAGATTACTTTGGCTAGTTTATGAACACAAGGTATCAATCACCCATGCTGTCCCCATTTTATTTACTGCCACTGACTACTGCTGATGATTCATGATAATGATAATTTTGGGATTTGTCTAATGATACTGCTGAGACAAGCAATCTCAGCAGACGGATGCTGCACCCTGTCATTATGTACAAGGCCACCACAGTTCACATCGGCTGAATCTTTAATCTGAAAACCCTAGGTGTTGTTTTGATTTTAGACAAAACGTGTCCTTGATGATCTACACCCCGCAGAGGCTTTGGATTTATGGATTGCATCCAGCTGCCTGCAACACTAAAAAAATGGCAAATCAGCATATAAATGACGGCATTATTGAGAGCGCTAAGAAAAACATCAACCCACAAGTCCATTATATTAATTGGAATCGCCTTCACCGTGGCAAGCGGCTCCAGTTGCACTGGGGTCGAGCGGTGATAAATGAAAGGCCGGAGTATGAATATAGCCTTGACCAATGATATAGCAGAACATGCGAACAACTGCACCCTTTTGTTTATACTGACCTTGTAATTAATCAGGGAGAGGCAGGGAAGTTGGAAAATGCATAGGAGTGGTGAAAGGTGGACGGGTGGGGTGGGGCCAGAGAGAAGGCGAAGAAGGGGGGAGGACAACGCTGGGAAATCCTGAGTAATGCCAACACTCAACATATATTCGAAGTATGAAGATAACGAGAGGATATATCTAAGGTATCAGGAGCCCCTTACACCTGGTATGTTAAGACATAAAATAAAAGTATTATGTCACGTTGCCTTTCTTTGTAAGCATGATGAGCTATAATTTTTTTTTAAATATTTTTAAAATAAATTTAAGACAATTTTTTTACTTTTTTCCGTCACAGTGATGGATGATTTGGGATTTCACCTTTTATGTTTCATACAGGCCTAATGGACTTATTTTGTAATTTTGACTGTAAAATTACAAAATAGCTCTCCATTTGAATTTACGGTGCTGTGAAATACACATTGGTATAATTTAGGCAGAGATTATTTTTTTATGTCTGTGTTCAGACAGCAGTGCCTTGTTAATGTCTTGCGCTACCATGATAAACAAAATATATCCACAAAGTTTCTTTTCTTCTTTCTGAAATTATTTGAATTTTATGTCCAGCACAAACTATATATTTTTGGTATTTATTTGGCAAACGTAAACAAAAGGTGAACCTATTGTGGCTGATAAAGAGACCAAATCAAAGTATAAGAAAAAACCCAAAAGGATCCAAAATGCAACAAGGCAAAATCGGGAAAAGCTGGAGGGGGAGACTGAGGAGGACAGAAGTATTTATACACACAAGATTTACATTATAATAGGACTAAACAATGAATCAAAACTTAATTAGATGCAGAACTGACCTCTAATCTTACCCATTTGGGTTACTTTGCTAAACTCTGTCAGTACTTGCCCCAGTATGTGGGTTTGTGTACTCTCCACATAAAAATAAACTACCACTTGTGTTATCGTGTGTCTTCAACATGGAAGCATCATGAAGACATCATGAAAACTTAAACACCGAGCCGACTGCAAATTTTGTGTCCGTCGTTTGACTTTATTAAAGATGACACTGAACAAAAAGGAAATGGAAAAACTTAAGAAAAAAACACTTTTACCAACTAAAGATAATACCACCAACCTGTTTAACATTTAGAGTGTGGAAAAATCATTAATTAGTCATAATGGTGCTAAACTGTTAAGATAATCACAATATCGTGTTTGAAACAGTTTTGATACCTACTTCATCCTTAAGTACTAAATCCATTCTCATTGTCCTCAAAAGCTGTAAATTCACTGCAGTTCTCTATCTGACATCATAGTAAATGGGAAAAATTGTAAAGAACATTATCTATTTTTTTCTGCTTTGGAGTAAACATGTAACTAATCAAATAAGAAAACTGTTAATGAAAAATCAATATCAGTCAATATAACGGTTATCTGCAGCTATGTTTACCCATTATTGAAAGCCCCATAACAATCAATCGGTAACCTATGAACATACTGAATTCCAGTTACTTTACACTATAATAATAATGATACATTTAATTTATAGGCGCCTTTAAGACCCTCAAGGTCACCTTACAATAGTACAAACAGCAGCAACAATACAATATAATAAAATATAGCGTGAAAGTATAAAAGCTAAGCAAGGTAAAAAATTGACTATGACCGAATCAAGGGTATGCCGTTCTAAATAGATGGGTTTTGAGACGTGATTTAAAAGTGGTGAGAGAGTTTGTGGTCCGGAGATCTGGTGGAAGTGCATTCCAAAGTCTCGGAGCAGAACAACTAAAGGCTCTGAGTCCTATGGCAGTCAGGCGAGCAGGTGGAACAGACAGAAGGGAAGCTGAAGAAGAGCAGAGTGTACGAGGGGGCTAGTACGTAGGGAGAAGATCAGATAAATATGGAGGAGCGAGGTTATGAAGCACTTTGAAAGTAAGAAGCAGGATCTTGAAATTAACACAGAGGTGAATTGGAAGCCAATGGAGCTGTTTAAGAACAGGTGTTATATGTTCAGTGGATCTAGTTGGATATAATACGAGCAGCTGTATTTGAACTAACTGCAATTTATGGAGAGATTTATGAGGTAGACCATAGAGAAGAGAATTAGAGTAATCTAAACGAGATGTGACAAGAGCATTGACAAGTATGGCGGTACTACACTGTAAAAGAGCCAAGCTGATAATTGCCAGCAAGCTAAATTTGTGATTATCCTTTAAATAGCGCTTTGAGCCACACCCACCAATGGTCCATTAGGAGATTTGGTAATCAAACCAAGCTTGAGGCAAAAAATGTTAACAAACTTACCGACAACAACACACAGGTTTCCCCGGTGCAAGTACAGCAGGGTAAATCACTGTAGGTGAACAAGGTCTCGCACTTGCATAGCTCGGATTACACTCTCTTCATAAGGAAGGGCAAAATACACCCTCCTGCTCATTATCTCTCTCCTTTCATTAGCAGCAGGATGTCTGCACAGTAGAAAGTAGCAGGAAGTGCACCTACACTTTTCTGTCTCTGCTACAAATTACATCCAACACACACACAAGCACACACTACAGAGACACAATTTTGATCTGGACCTATCAGAAAAGGACTCATAGAAAATTCAAACTTGACTTGGATAAACTTAAAAAATAAAGCAGACCTGATAACACAAAGATCTGCTTTGAATATACTCAAAGATAATTGGCAGCAAAGCAAATCACGTCCACAAAGAGACCGAAAGAGGAGAAAGAGAAGAACAGCAGCATCATGATGCACAACCAATTAACAGGGAGTCAAGGTTAGCTTGTACTGCACTTGTCACTTCACAATCACTGTCTTACACACACACACACACACACACACACAGCAATACAATGCAACGATTATGAGGTGTCACACAAAGAGCTGATGACACATAAACCCAAGAACTTTCAAAATATAGCTGGGCCGTCCTGACCTGACTCATGATTCCTCCTGACTCATTTTATTTGGACCCACCCCACTTTGGTCTTGGCTTTTTTGGTCATTCTCCACTAATACTCAAGACAACACTATTTCCTAAAATATGCCCACTTATTCAAATGATAGTTCTTCCTTGGTCATTGCACTGATTTTTAATGTTCTAGCAGCCTGACATCATTTCAGTGTTTCGTTGTATCTGTAAAAGAAAAGTCCTTCAGAGAAACCACATTCAAAATCATCAGATCCCCTCACTCGGTGCTAAAATATATATGATTTTTTTCTGTTATCTGTTCAGTAACTTAATCCTTCTTAATTTCCCACTACCTAAGAAGTATAAGAAAGAGCATACTTGAGCTTCCTTTAGAAAAATACCTTATAATTAGTTATATAAAGGTTCTGAAACTAAGACTCAGTCCACAAAAACTGCCATGAGACTTTGGTGTCCAGGGTTAAAGCATTTTATGTGAGCTCCACATCAGAAAACAAGAGCTCAGTGTTTACAGAGTTTGTCACTGTTGCTAGCTGTTGATCACTAGGCTATATAATAAAAGATACGATCCAATATAATATAATAAGAAATAGCGGAGGCTTTTCAACAACAGGACTAAAGATAAAAGCAACAAAGGGTCTCCTGCTAATGAAGCAGCACGACCTCAGGACTTGGAGTGTGACTGCCTCATCTACAAGCTCAAGACGGTGAAGAAGAGGTTCACCAGTGAACTTGCTAGTTTATCGCAGTGATTCTTAAACATTATTATCTCACAAAGCACATCATTTATGAAAACAATTTCTTATGCAGTCCTTTTAATCTAATTATAGCTCAAACTATGACTAACTCAAAGGCACAACCATTGGTGTGTCCAACTACTTAGTTATGTCTATGTACAGTATGCATGAGAGTAAACTGGTAAATTACACATGTTTTTTATGTGGCTGGTTTATGTTAGCATTGACACATACACATGCCTCCAGTACAGGAGAGAAGAAAACTCAACAAGAGAGCAGAGAAAGGACGAGACACCAAAAGAGTTAATGAAGAGGAGTTTCAGAAAGCCTGATAAGATGCTCAGTTAACACAGCCTGTCTGTTCAAAAGGAGCCCATGACACACCATAGAAGAAGAAGCTATCAAGGTTGGAGAATGTTAAAAACTGACTTCTCATTCAACATATGAGACATTCAGTGATGTAAAGACTTTTATTTTTGCTGAGGTTTAATCGTGCTGCCAAATAAAAATAACAACGAAATTGAATGACTCCACTGATCTTGTTTATGCACCTGTTTGCTACAATCATTTTATTCTAAAATAGCTTAGGAATTATTCTATTGTCAGCTGCAACGCTAAACATTCTTAGTCTTCCCAAAACTGAGGGCTGAACCAACAGTTACAAAAAAGATAGAGTGCCGTATACTTTAGGCCTGACGGACCAAAACAAGCAGAGAAACTCATATTGGACGCAACACAAGGTTGTTGAGGGTTGTTTATTGTGAATCTCCCATTTTTAAATTCAATAACTATCAAGGTTAAAAACAGAGCTACTTGTCATTTGCATAAGAAACTGTCTGATTTACTTTGATGAATATAAAATTGAATGGGATGCTATTCTGTCACGTTAGCCTTTGGAACGACAAAAGAAAAATAAACCAGTATAGATTTAAAAACACAAAGCTGATATATTTGCCTTTTTTGTGCTTACTAGTTTTATAGCCGCTCTTAACCAGCTTCGGCTATTATTCAAACGGGCACTGAACAGAGAGAAAGATGCAGGTTTATTTAGCAAACACAAGAGATTTATTTCATCTCTACAAAAAAACTAAAATATGATACAGGTTTATAGCGGAGTCATAATTCAGCCTTGAGAAAATATATTCATGCACAATCTGATGCATTACAAGAATTTATAATCAGTGGAGCAACACCAGCCTTTTATAGAGATGTAACTCTCTGGGGTGCTATACTATGCATTTCAACACACGGTAATGCTCATACAGCTGAGTTACAGTTTTAATGTCATCCACTGATTAACCTGAGTGCATGTCACACAAAGATTTCTCACACCTGTGAGACATTTGTCAAAGAAAAAATCTCCATTACCTGCATTAATACAGGACATTTCTTTATGTGACGTAGAATTTAGAAAGCTTTTTCAAAACGACTAACATCCGCTGTGTTTAAGTTCTCATACTTATAGAATGTTTGACTCTAGTGTACATGCATCTAGAAATTCAGTCAGTTGCAAAACTGCCTTAGCTCACACACTCAATGGCCACGTTCTTTGGTTAGGTGATTAGGCTATTCAATACAAATATCTAATCAGCCAATCACATGGCAGAAACTGAATGCATTTAGGCATGTAGACATGTTCAAGATGACCTGCTGAAGTTCAAACCGAGCATCAAAATGGGGAAGAAAGGTGATTTTATTGAATGTGCCATGGTAGATGCCAGACAGGCTGCTCAGAAACTGATGATCTGCTGAGAACACGGTCGGGTCAAAATACCCATTATTGGACAACATGAAAGCCCGGATCCATTTTCTTCTTCATTTTCTTCCATTTTCTTTTCTATACTTTCATAGTACCAACTGATCACTTTTTAAATTAAAAACAGCCTCCCTGAGTATCGTTGCTGACCATTTCAATCCCCTTATGATCACCGTGTACCTTTATCTTCTGATCGCTGCTTCCAGCAGGATAACTGAAAATGTCACAAAGCTCAGATCATCTGAAACTGGGTTTTTGAAGATGACAATGAGTTCCTTGTACTCAATTGACCTCCACGGTCACCAGACTGGAGTCCAATAGAGCACTTTTGGTATGTGTTGCATTCTTAGTCTTCCCAATCATGGATGTGAATCAGGAGATTCCCAACATGGATGTGAAGCATACAAATCAGCAGCAACTGTGCGAAGCTGTTGTGTCAATAAGGACCAAAATCTCTGAGCAATGTTTCCAGCACCTGTTGAATCGTTATACCATAAACAATTAAGGCAAACAGGTTCAATCCACAATTAGCATGGTGTCCCTAATAAAGTGGCTGTTGACTGTAAACCTATAGACCACCTTGAGTCAAAGCCTTACGCAAAACCACTAATCTTATGAACCTTTGCACTTCAAACACAAAGTGAGTACAATAACCTTTTACATTACACACTTCAGCACATTTCACAGTTACGCCAGGTTTTATAATTTGACACTTCAAAAAGCCGACACTGTTTGTTATGTAGACAGATAATCTTTTTTTTTCCTCATGAAACAAACCACAATAATAAACCCCTCCTGCCCTAAGGGTCAAAAGTTTTCTAATATGCTGAACTGTTTACAATAAAAACTTCATATATTGACAAACTGTCAAGACCTTTGCTGCAATCAGGCAATTTACAATTCACTGACTCAGAGAGCTGCAGCTATACCTCAAAGAATCACACAACCATGTTCGCGGATAACATTCAGTATAATAGTGTAGCTGAGCTTTTCCACTTATTTTTACAGCTCCACCTGCCCACTTTTTTAATTTAGCATTGGTTGACTTTATATGAGATTTAAACACTAATAAGAACTAATAATAATATGAAGACAAATACTCCATTCATTTGGAACATAGCTTTACAAGCTTAATGTAATGAGTGTTTCCCAGTCAAACATAAATTCAACTATTGAAACCCTAGGTGTTTTATGACTAAGCGTCAATATAAGACATAACAAGTTGTGTATTTTAAACTATTTGGTTTTATTAGGCTGCTCAGATTGATGGCAGTCCTCCCTGAGGTCCAGATTTATGCAGTCATATGAAAGGTTATGCCTATTTTCTGTATGTGTGTGCCCGTGTGTTGCTCACTCCAGCCAGCCAAAGTAATGGAGCAGCCCCATCTGGACCTAACACATGGCCCAGCCTGTTCAACCTGTCAGGGGATGAATGTGCTCCAGAGACGGACTTTGTGCATGTGTTTGAACTACAGGCAGAGGCTCTGAGTGGTCAGCCAGGAGGAGAGGCTGAAAACCTGCACCTGTTACTGCTTCCAAAGAGGCAACAGAACAAAAGCAGTGATGCAGTCGAGAGCAAAGGAGCGGAGACAGATAAAGAAAAAGAAGGAGAGAGGAAAATCAAAACGAGGAGAAAGGGACGAGGAGGACGGATATAGCAGAGATGGGTTGGTTTGCCCGCCCGTATTTGCCTCCATCTCTGTGTTGTGTGCTTTATGGATCACAACAACATGATCAAGGCATAACTTTATTATGGTGGCAGCTTTTGGCTGTAGTTTAAAAGACTGATCAATTTGGCTTCGACATAGCCCTGTCATGCTGCCCATGACTCCGCAAAACATTCAGCTGCTTGGCAGCACAGAAGGGGCTGGCGGGCACCAAAAGAAACGGATTGTAGCTTTGCGAAGAAAAAAAAAAAAAAAGGACCGTAGCCCAGTGAATGAGCTCATTTTCTGCCCTCTCGCACCATCTCATCTGCACTGGCACAAAGCAGTGCTGTGATGTATACTCCAACACAGCAAAAATATTCATTAATTCATACAATAGAGCCTATAAACCACAAGGAGGACTGAATAATCACGGCTTTTCTCCAATTATGATTTAAATGTAAATGTCTTTTCACAGCACAAGTTATCTCTGCATTTTAGGGAGTGTGGACTTATTTGAGGATTCCAAGCTGCAGTGCTCATAAAACTTGAAGGGACCGAGAATATCCAGCTCATTTCTCATACCGGGGAGAACAGCAGCTGACAAAAATAGCCAGGCGGCACCACCAATTTAATAGATTTAACAGCCATTAAAATAAAGCGTCTTGTTTAATGTTGCTTGCACATCAGAGTGACTCATCTGCCCTTTCGAAGCCAAACATACGCACTTTATCACTTGCAACAAACCTCAAGCGAGCCGAGTGTCGCGTAGCTTTGATTCCCCCCCCCACCTCATTTTCCTGCGTTAAGAAATATCAAAACTCCAAACAAACACACTCACAGACTTAAACTTACGCCTACACATGAACAGCTCTTCCCTTCCCAGGCAGACTTACAAAATAAAACTCCTCAGGTGGAATGATTTACCTGTTGAACAGGATGATACGCTGCTGAGAGCTTCCATTTTTCACTCGGGGGGCTGACACCTTTGCCCCAAAGAGTCATAAAGAGACAGGGTACCATCCATATAGCAAGCATAGCTCATTTCTATGTTCTGCATCCAGCTGCACTTTACAATGCTTATCCAAACATAGCTGGAATAAAATGTATATCATAAATACATGTGTAGGGGCTGCCTGAACACTGCCATGCCAAGCAAGGATACATAAGAGCTGCTGTGTTCTCTATTTAATGAAGCTTTTCTCTAAAAGTCTGGTGTCTTCATAATGGGACTTAATGGTGCTTTCTTTAAAAGAGTAGCTCTTTATCAAGACAGACTCAGACTGCATCAGAGATCAATTTCACCAGAGTTCAAACATGAAAGCACTTCCTCGTGATGACTTCAATCCATTTTGCACACTCTTGGAGACTTACTTAAGAACACATATATTGATATCCATTTTGCAATCAATAGCTGTTTGCAAAATATGACATTCAAGCCATTTAGATCTGCATGTTGACAGAAGGCAGTAACAAATGTTTATTTTACAAGAACCTAATTAGGAAATATGTTTTGGGAGTTTTATTGGAAATTTCATGGTTTCATTTTTCTTTATGGGAATGTTCTTTACCCTAAGCATTTTCCAATTTGATTACAAAATGATAAATTCTGAGGTCTTACTTTGACTTTTCTTTCCCAAACAGCTGTTTAAAGCTTACATTTAGCTTCACGCTGTACAAATGAGGGCTGGTATTCAGTGATAAATGCAGGAAACTTGTTTGCTCTCTTTAAATAAAAATTACCTGTATAAAAAAATCAAAAAGAGCCTCAAGCACTTTGAACTCATTGTGCTATAAATCCTACAAAGCTAACTAACAGATATTAGATTGTATGTAAACTTTTGTCTGTAAAGTTGACTTTGTAGAGCATCAGACCACCCACCTCTCATCAACTCCCCCGTTCCTCTTTGGGCCTATTTAACCCTCCACCTGTGATTCGGTTTCTGACAACTGGGTAACCTAAATTTTCTCTCCCTTGACCCCACAGTAACAGCACCAGTAGGCGGTGGAGTCTTTTTATCCAGCTTTATTTCAACCCCCAGAAAAGACAGGAAGACGGAGAGCAAGAGGAGATCTGGGCACACTGTTGGTGTCACAGTGCTGAGCTTTAGGAAAGGGCCAGTTGGATCTGCTGAGATGACTTGGCAGAGCCTGATTTGTTACATGATTTGGCCACCATTCCAGCAACAGAGCTTCATTCAAATTCATCTTATTTTTATTCTAAAGCAGCAGCCCATAGTGCTGCTTCCTTTATAATAATTATGCACGACCAGCATTTACATCTAAATTTACTTTAAACGCTGTTTATCAGATGATCAGCGAAGTTGTCCTTTGACCACTGAAATCTAATCAGTTTTTTTTCTTTAGTCCAAGTGAATGTTTATGCCTTATTTAACATAATTACTTTGAGGCCTTAAAGGGATATCACATTCACAAAAACAGGACAGTGGCGGCTGTGACAGTGGAATAAACAGCCCGTTCTCACTCCCGAGGAATAACATCCTGACGATTTGTCACGTCCCGTGGAGTTCCTAAGGAACGCGAAAGGCGACCTTCGGCGTTCTTATAGTACGCGCCGGGTTATGGGTGAAATACAGTGGAATGACGGTCCTGCGGTAAAACATGTTCCAGTCATGTATTCCAGCCCTAACCCAAACCTTATCCCTTATAGTGTTTTCCAAAGCAATTTGAGGAAAATGAACGAACATGTGTGGATTGATTCCAAACGGTTCTCATGTTTCCTCCTTTTTCCGATCTCGTCATTTAGGAACATGTTGGGTGCCCGGAAGCGTAACATGTTGACGATTTGTCACCTAGCGTAAAATATTACGCCTCGGGAGTGAGAACGTGTTGGAATAAAACAAACCTCATCATAAGTGGTCGTTGTGGATGTGCACGCTGTTCATATTTGCCAGAGAAGAAAGGCAAGTTAAATATAAATCATTAAAAAAATGATTACTTACTAGTGTATTCAGAGTATCACCAAACTACCAAAACCACCATTAACAACCTGTGCCTGACTCAGCAGGTTTTTAGCAAATAAACCTGCAGAGTTTCTGGTTGATGAAGGCCCAAAAAAACTAACACAGCTGATGATAAACCCAAACTTCATCAGTTACCTTTTTTGGTTGCTTTAACTGTGTAACAATTTTTCACTGAGCTAAGCAGTGGTTGTTACTGCTATCAAATAACGTGTTGCTTGTTGGTCCCCTCAAAGACATCAGCTTCCTTCTTTAAATCTGCCTTGCTCATTAACAGGGTAGCGCCTCACTCAAGTGATACCGCCTTGTGTTTGTGCACACTTTCATGTGTTTATGAGTGAGTTTTAATCACACTTCTGATGACAAATGACCAGAGTGTGGCCAGTGACTGAAACTCTATCGCACTCAGTCGCACACATACACATAGTTTTCAACCTCCAGCGCCCTTCATGTGGGCCCTGACATCTGTTCCCATGGCAACTCTATCAATAGGGGACCGACCAGGGTCAGAAAGCCTCTCTCTCTCTCTCTCCTTCTCCTCTTTGCACAAATCCTGACATTTGGAGCTCTCTCTCGCTGTGTACCTGTTCATCCCCAAACATCCCTGATGGTATATTTTCTCTTTCTATCGATTTCTCTGCTCCGTCTCTTGTTGGCTCTTGTCTGTTCAGTTCAGTGTCAAGCATGTGCATACAAGAATACGGACACATGCTCATGATTTTTTTTTATGACTCTACTAAAGTAGCTTTACATTTTGCACTTATCTCACACTGGCCCTGATACAGATGGAGTCCCTTTAAGGCCACCCTTACTTTAGGCCAGCCGTCTTCTGATTGGCTGCTCGCTCACCTGGTTTTCACATCAGCTGCATGTGGTCACTGCCTCCTGTGTTTGCCCATGTAGAAGTTCTGAAAACAAACCTTGAAGTAAACCTACTAAAAAGGTTGAAGATTTTCCATTGTTGATCAGAAAACGCATCTAAAGTCCTTAAGCTCAAATCCTATCGTGAACATCCACAGCGACAAAGATTACAGCAGGACATCCATGTTTAGTGAATACTATATTTATTACCTGCTTAATGTGGAACACAGAGATGGACTTAGCCTTTCAATAACACTGTGTATGAAATACTGTCTATATATGGTCCTGTCTTAGATTGCATGTTAAAGAAATGTGTTGAAATATCAAGTGAATTGGAAAACTTGTGCTGTTTGGAAACACAAAGGTAATGTAGCGAGTAAAATGTTATTCTGCTGTTGCATTGTGTCTGTGTACTATCTCTCTATGCGGCTTATAACCCAAGCCTTACATATACAAAGAACAGCTCAGCAAGGGTTAGCAGAGAAAAGGAGATGTTTAGCTACGTTGTTAATATGCCTCCTGTCAGTGCTGAAACTGAAGCCATTTAATCTGATTATCAGTACAAGGCAAACATTTTAGAGATATAATATTTCTTACAAGTTGTACTTCTAACTTCTGAACACTGCCCTTTGTGCAATCTCGCCTTTTACCATTAGCCTATAAAGCCCAGCTTCCTACTGGTTTCTCTTAATGAAGGACTCCTCTATAGCAACCAGGTTATGGTTGCTATAAAATGTGGCTTACATTTGATGTTAGTCTGAAACAATGTACCTTATCAAGTGCTGCAGTGCTTTCTTCTTTAAGAAAAGCAAGCACATTCAACTTTGCTTCACAAACACTCTGCTTCTACATAAGCAGATCCGTGCAGTCTTAAGTCTGAGCTTTTATTTTATTATCAGCCTTTTTTTTCAGGGGTTGTCCTGTCCTACACCCTACCATCACTGGAGCCTGATCTGAAATGCAGGTACATCACAGTTTAATTGGCAAATTGTTTAGCATTCAATAAATATGAATAAATCATGTTTAGTTCCATAATTCCCTCAGTTGGGACAAGATCTCCAACACCACTGGCTGAAATAAAGCCAAAATCATGGCAGAACCTCCACCGTGCTTTACAGATTAACTTAGGTGCCTTTTATAAATGCTTGAATGATTCATAGTCCACAGTTAAGTCACTTAAAAAAAAAAACTGACTCCTCTGAAAATGGTCAGGTACAAGGACTGGACTGAAAATGAGTCAAAAATTAGCCAATATCCGAAGAACTCCACTTTAAAAACTTATTTTAAAAAAAAACCCTGACTCATTTCAAGCAAAATATAAAGAAATGAGGGGTAGCTCAAGATGTTTTGCACAATATTGGGAAAAGAAAATGGGGGGGGGGGATAGATCCACTTAAACATTTATTAAACAGGACTTAATCTCATCCTATTGAGACCAAGCTCTAAATCCATATGCACTCTGCAAATATGCATGCATTTTCTTATAATGAGTCAACCTTTGCATTCAGAACAGCTTTTTATCAACATAAGTTAGAATGAGCATATTCATAATAGCAATTATTTATACCCATACACCATGAATTCCGAAAATGTCAACTAAGCCAGAATAATGAATTAAGAGAAACATTCAGGGATTTATTCAATGGGAACTCGACTTATTGAAATGAGTTGCTGCATTAGCGGAGATGGGCATAATTATGAAATGAATGCAACTGCATAATGGGCTTAGGGTTTTTGGACAATACATAGCTCCTCAACTACAATCCTTTAATTAAAAAAAGTATGAGACAAGAATTGGATGCCCTGCTCTTTTTTCCCCTATATGATTGTGCTGTTGCTTCCTCATTGAAAATGTTCAATTAATATTTATAATTATACGATGCATATTTTAGAGCACGTGGAGTTTTCTGAGTAACAGCGTCTGGTGCAAACTGATGAAGAGTCACATTGGTGTTGGTGTTTGGAAGACAGGATTAAATGAACCGTCATGTTGTGGAAAAACAGAGATGGATGAAACTGTTGTTATGGCTTTTTGCTGCAACGACAGCAGAGCAAATCAATCCCCGTCCACCAATGACAATCAGGACAGGAGAGGCAGCTCCATCTCATGCGATATTCAAAGCGCTTGCTATAAATCTAGAGTTGGTTAGGGATGTGTCAATAATGGTGTCACTTTTTCTCAACATGGAAATGGTGTTCTGGCCTGAGCTAACCCGGTTTAATCCCACTCCTAGTGGTATACTGCTGAGTTGATGCAAGTCGCACACTTTGTTGGAGAGAATGCCAATGGCTGTCAGACAGCCACCTGCCCATGCGTCTCTGCCTAGGGAGGTGCTGCCAGGCCAAACCCCACTGATTAGGTTATTTCTGAGTCTGATTGTGTCCCCACTTCCACTTGTAGTTTTTAAAGAGAAATAAGAGGAGGGTAGTTCTGGTACAAGAGAGAAAATGCCCTCTATCTAATCGCTTTCATTTTTTTGTCCTTTCCTGATTAAAAAGTTTCCCTTCAAATAAAAGACCTGCTGTAAACCTGCAAAGGTTTTGGCACGTCTCATTTGCTTTGTTGTAGTTCTTAAAACGTGCCTCATTTTTGGATAAAAGTTCCTTTCTCTCAATGTCACAACAAATGACATGTTTAGAAAAGTAATTGCTGGCTGTAAAAAATCCCTAAGATATGCTTTATTTAACGATCAGGAAATTGAATAAAAATATCTGGTTGCTGTATAATTTCAAATCCCTGTCTTGTAGCATTATGCAGTCTGGGATAATTACATTTACTGTAATAAAGAAAAAGAGGACAACATGTCCTTATTTCAGATGTCTGTGGGTATTGTGTGTTAAAGACTGCACATGCAAAAGATCATGGTTATGTTTAAACAAAATGCATTTAATTCATATTCACTGCTGAAAAAAATTATGTCAGTCGGTGCAGAATAAATTGCAACTTTGATCAACTATAAATTTATTTATTTATGAGTGAAAAATTACACACTCTCCCCTCAGCTACTGCACTGTGACAAGTTCCTGCTTTTTTGATTTATGAACCTTCACGTTTAATATTGCGGTCTGCTCCTTCTTTTGCACCTTCATCACTTTACTTCACTTGCCACTAACAAACTGTGGAGCGAACTTACAATGTCACTTTGTTGCCTTCCTCATACTTATGTATGCCTCAAGTGGGATGATTCAGTCTGATGACCTTTAGTGTACTTGCTCAGGCTCCAGGCTGCAAATTCGCAAACACATAAACAATGCAAATAAATGTAACAACAAGAAGATCAAAGATGTTAGCAGAAAAAGTTGACTTTAAATCCTAAATCTTTCTTTATATGTAATGAGTCATAACTTTAAAGTTGTCACTAATTGGGAGGGGAAATGCTCATGTCTCATCTAAAAGCAAGAAAACAGAGAAATAAGCACAATCGAAGTGATGGTATTCGACTTTTCACTTTTTATTTGATACTAAGAATCTTTTAAATCCCACTGATTATGGCACACACACACAGAGACATACACAATCTCATATTAGCTCACCAGTTGGAGCTAGCAATAGCAGTGGCAGCACCGGTAACCTGTTTTAGCCTTCTTTAGTCATGCTAACGTCCCAGAATTTACTCACAAAGCCTACTTATAATTCTTCATTTTCCTGTCATTTTATATCATTTTCTATGTCATGCAGCACAACATCTTTGACCTAAGTTGTCAAGGAGTAGGGATGGGTATCGTTTAGGTTTTATCCGATACCGGTGCCAAACCGGTACTTTTGAAACGGTGCCGGTGCTTAAACGGTGCTCAAACCGGTGCTTAAAGAATGGAGAACACAAAATTGGTCCAAAAACCTCTCATGTTCAGCTGTTTTTTGTAAAAAGATAACAATGTTAGCCTTTTCTGCAGCTATAGGGCATATATGGTATCACTCTTGGCTGGAAGCAGTGCTTAAACAATGGAAAAAACACAAAATTGGTCTAAAAAGCTATCATGTTTAACTGTTTTCCACTTTTTCTTTGGTCATTTTAGCCTTTTTGGCCAGAGTGAAGGGAGTATCTGCCATCAAACAAGAAGACAGCCGCATGTAACTACGACTGTGTTTGCTAGTTCACCTTACATGCATTAATGTAATAACGTGGTTAGCCTACTCAACGTAAATTACACACGAACAACATTAAGCTACTCACGCAGAGAAGAACGGCTGCTGCTGCCATCATCATCCGTCATCATTTCTGCTACACTGGCAGGGCTAGGGGCCAGGACTCTACTCTTCGGGTTTTTGGGGGATGTTGCTAACTCCAGGTCCGATAACAGGCACCACACCCCCAGTAGATGTGCATGGTGTGAGGTCTCGCAGCAAGCTATCAAATACGGCGCATTTCTCGGCTTTAAAAAAACGCTATGCGTCGCCAGGTGTTTCATCGGATTCGAGGTGTTACCTCCTTTGACAGTATCACAGTACCAGCTTAAAGCACTTGTTGCAGGCTGCTGAGTTTGCATCTTTTGCTGCGAAGTACAGCCAGACTTTGACCGCTTGGCCTTGGGCATTTTTAATCTGCAGCTCTGCTCTAAAAGAACGTACGTACCTGGGCCCGCCTACTATCCTCGGAAACGTAAAATGATTGGCTAGAATTGGCTCAGAAAAAAAAAAAGCACCGAAATAAAGCACCGAAATGTGCGCTGCTTTTCGGTCTGGTTACTACCGTTTATGTCAGAACACCGGTACCCATCCCTATCAAGGAGTGTAGATTCAAGAAAGTGCTGTGAAAAAATAAACTTTAACTGATGAGTATTTCCTGTGGCAGAAACATTTAAATGTCAACTAGTCGGGCGCATCCCAAGCATCGCGCTATCCATCACAATATCCACAAAAACTGTGGAGAGAAAGGGTTTGCAGGCAGCTGAGCGCAAACGCTGAGCAAAAAGGGAGGGATGTGCACTTTAAGTCTTCTTGATTTTTTTATTTTTATTTATTCATTTTTTGAACGCTGTTTCAGCTCAAATGTTAATGAGTTGTTTTTATTTGTTCATCTGTGTGTATAATGAAAGGCTTTTGGCTTTGGAACTTTTTGGTATGAAAAACAACACAAAACAGATCGAATGAATTCAGACTGAGTTTTTTTCTGGAAGTGCCACAGTGCTAGGTAATAAATTACATTTACATGACATGTAAAATGCATTACTTTTTACAACAGCGAGTTACTTTAACCTGCCGCCTTGAGTCACGACAGTCCCGTCTACTCTGATGTAAACACTTTTTAACTATATGTCCACCTACCAGTCATTATTCCAGCTGGCTAGCTGGCTCTCAGTCACAAAGTGTTACCTCTGAGTACGACAGGTGAAGGCATGAGAGTCAGCCAACCAGTGTGTGGGTTCTACCTTGTTTAGACAGCCTCTGCCTGTCCAGTAGCCAACGCTAGCAGCTGTCTGCAGAGGTCAGACTGAGGTCCACAAACACAAAGACAGAGAGAAGCTGGACTACTCAACATTTTTGTCTTTCCTGTGTTCTTTGCTTAACTGCCGTGACTTTTAACCTTTAAAAATGAGAAATACATCAAAATGGCAAATTGGCAAGAGACTAAAAACAAAACAAAGTCAAACAGAAATACAAGGTTTTTTTCTCCCTCCATCCATTCTGCCACTTATCCAAGTCTGGGATGCGGGGGCAGCAGTCTAAGCAGAGGCACACAGACCTCCCTTTACCCAGCGACCTCTTCCTGCTCTGCTGGATTTTGTTCTTCAGCCCTATTGCTCCAACTTGACAGACCAAACAGCCAAATGAGCAAGTCAACATGGCAAGATTTGCCAAACGTGAACTGTCCTTGTTTGCTTGAGCCATAAACCATGGCTCTCAAAGACCTTGAATTCCTAAATGAGCTTAATATTTTCCCTAGATTCATATTCACCCACATCCACATTTGGGTTGGGCTGAAGATGTGACAACATCACAGCAGACAAAAGGAGACATTGTGGAGGTTGAAAAAGTGCTTAATAAAGAGGTGTGCTAATTAATGATTTATAATGCCTTGAGGGTTCACACTGGAAAATCTAAGAAACCTGTCAACACACTTGTGAAGGTTGCCATGTAATTCCATGCTCCCTGTAAAGCTGCAATACAGTTTGATTATCCATCAGTGTGACGACTCAGTTGTTATAATGACATGACTACCCCGTTCCCTGATGTCTGCCAAATGAAAACAGAACAGCGTCATCCCCAGAGGAGCTTAATGATCCGCAAACACACAGTCACATCCACACATGCAAACGCAGTTAAACCCGCACACACGAACCCACACAGAGACAGCAGCTTATTGATCACTGTCAGATCAGTCTATAGACTGGAAACAAGCCTCTAAGCAACACAAAAATTGGGACACTGATGATTTGTTAGTTAATACAATCAGCAATGACAACTCCCCCTCCCATATCCACACTGGCCACCCTGTCCCTCGTTTTGGCACACTTATGCACATTCAGAAACATCGCCAACAACCCCAAACATACACAGACACGCACACACATAAATGCAGACACAGTAATTGACTGATATGGAACAGTGAACAAGGAGTTCTTGTCTGTTTTTGAATTATGTCTGGCGCTGGACAATTGTGGATGAGTCTCTGGCGATAAAATACAGTGTGGGTATCTGAGAGAGAGAAAGACACAGAACAAGAGGGAGAATCAAGCATGGCAACTAGGAAAGACTCAGGCACAGAGCAGCAAACTGTGTGAACTTCACAGCTCCCCGCCCCAGGTCTCCACTGTGCCTCTTTTGCACTACAATGGAGACCTGGGGTCTGACAAAAGCCATAAAATCTGAACACACAAGCATTTAATGAAGTGATTGGCCGGAGCCAAACTGGAACCAACCAACTTCAGTTGTCTGGACCAGCCATCTCTGGTTTTTGGACTCTAGCTGGACCGGCCCGCCTGCCTGTCTCGGCAGAGAACTAATTGTGACACTCAGTGTGAAAGAAGGCGCCAGAAAAGTGGAGAGGAAGACAGGAGTTAAGGATTCAATGGGAAAAGAGAGTGTGAGAGAAAGAATGAGGACAGATGCTGTAACTGTGACTAACACTGGTTGTAACTAACGGTCACACAGCACAAAAGAACAAGGAAATTAGTGTTCACAGTCGCCAGTGTTAAGAGGTAGTTTCAGGTCTGTGCGTGAGCTCAGTGTGATTAAAATTGAAGAAAAACATGAAGCAATTACCCCAATGGGTCTGTTAGAACGTACCTGCAAATTACTACATTATTATATACAGTTTGCCTTCATTTTTTTCAACTATTTCTTCTTATAACTCACATCAAATTATTTTTTACATAAGAGAGCAAACAAGGTTAAATCCACCTGCTGGGTGGCTCTGGCTTCCTCCCACAGTCCAAAAGTGTTAGGTTAAAGGTCTAAATGTAAGCATGAATGTATGTCTGTTCCTCTGTGCTACCCCTGCGAAACTGGGTGCACCCCACCTCTCGCTCTGTGACAGCTGGGGCAGATTCCAGCTCCCCTCTGGAAATATTTTTTTTTCTCTTTCACTCTTTAGGTTTTTCCTGCACAAAGTTGTCAGCACTTGCACTTACTTTATAACGCAGACTGCAGACTAAGAAATAAAAAGCCCAGCCATCCAACTTTTGACCTCCCATGAATCCTCTCCATGGAAACAAAAATCATGTGTTTTTTCCTGAAGATAGTTTAAATTAAATCTTGTGTAGATCTTAGACCGGCAAAAGCTGGATAATTTCATATCCTCAGTTACAGCTATTTTTTTCCTTGCTAGTTTTAAGCACATTCAGTTGCACTGTGAGTTTTCTTCTTCTCCAAATTCCCAAAATACAAGTCTGAGATTACGCTACATTTAAATTTTAAGCTGTCACACGTCTAGCACCCACAATAGATTTCAAAACTGATCCCAGTAGGGAAGTTAAGAGACTAAGAGAGTAAGGAATGATAAAAGATGACCCTTGAGGTGTGACTCAGAGCTTTGGAAAATAAAAACGAGTGAGAAAGAGCACGCTCATGTGAGTCTAAGCACACATGCAAAGCACCGTTCGGCTGCAACTTAAGAAATCCTAAACAAGAACTGGAGGAAAGAAAAGCAACTCATCTCTGCACAAGGAGAAGGTGGCTGTAAACTGTAAATCATTTGCCTGACTGTTAATTACCTGAGTATTATGCAAATAAAATGCATGAAAGCTGGAAATTTAAGTTACTCTCAAAACCATGAAAAAAAAGAAACTGAACGGATGATTTCACTTCGAGTGCCCCACTTCACTGCGTTGCATCAGCCTCGGCAAATCAAATGCACCCAAAGCTTCCTTAAAAAGGAAGTCAAAGACAATGCTCCCCGACAGGTGATTTAAAAGCAAGAGGGGCACGTACGCATTCACACACCGTTACCTCCTGCTCTTCACTTCATTGTCTCTGTACAGCCAAGGCCTCTACACCGCAGTGGGTTTTAATACACCTCAATCGAAACTTTGTACAATTGTACCAGAAATTAAAGTCACTTTGGGCTAAATCAGTCACCTTTCGAATTACTGTGCAATGATGTTGCACTAAAGGCTAAACACGGAGTCAAAAACTGTTATATTCCTCTGCAGTATCTCCACTTACTGTTCATGTCCACACATGTAAATATCTGGTGTGTGTCATGCATCCTCTAGACCCACTAAAATAAGTCTTAAAACGTGAAGAATTGCGTGGGAGACAAAAACAGTAGCACCCGAGTTAACAAAAGGTGAACGCAGAATCTCCCATGTTCCGTTAATGTGCGATTTCACCCAATTTCAAGCATGACTGACTCAATAAGATTCCTGCATCCCATTTAAACATTCCTCCAGAAATAACATTTATCCAATTTGTTTCATGGCTTCCCGCTTCCATGCACTCAAATCACACATGCCTTTGGCAGCCAGCAGGAGTAGTTCGGATTTCAAATGTAAAAAAGGGAATACTCTGTCCTCTCTAGGAAACGTATTTGTGGGCTAATCCAGCATGTCTATTTGCAGAGAGGGGATATAAAAGTAAATGTTCTTCTAATACCACTAATATGTGATATTCAGTTGTGTATTGTGTAGATGGTGCACCAGTGTGGCACATATGAGCTGGGACCGTGCATTCAGTGATGACTCACCTCAGATTTTAGATGGTCATTTTGCACTAATGCATCAGGCAGGTAATGACCACAGTCATGTTTTTAGTCCCCTTTCGGGGTGCTGTTCATTCCCCCCCAAAGAATATCACTCCACTGTGCCAGCTGTTTGTTTAGCTTTTTTTTCCTGGCATTACTTCCCTTTGAGTAACCACGGATGGTACTGCTGGATGCGAAACCACCGCTGTTTCCAGGCACAGCGCCTATCTCAGCAGCAACACGCGGCAAAACATAGAATCCATCCAGCTGACAATGGCAACCCTCCCTATTCCGTTACATTCCCTGCACTGCTCATGCTGCTAATTAAAAAATGAACCAGGTAATTAACCACCTTGTCCTATTGTTTGAGATGGAATATTTCTCTTTCCGAGCCATGCAAGTGTGTTTGTTGGCAACTTATAATGACAGTTTGGGGGGGTTTTGTTTCAGTGTGCATCCGTCACTCCAGTTCAAATAACCAGCAACTCAAAAAAGCGAAGATGAGACAAAAAAAGTGGGAAAAATGGCAAGAGCTTGTTGCGTGTGATGGTTCTTTGCCTTATCGCAGAACACAGCTCTTTTTTTGACAGAAGTGCTTATCTCCAGTTTTTGCTGTATTTCACTTATTGCACAAGAAAAAAAAAAGACTGAAACTCCGGGATGACTACCGACCGACACATAATTATTACCACACCAACCAATTACCATTTTAAATTTAAAGTCATTGAAACATTTTAGAGAAACTGAGTTGGAGTTTTTTTGGCTTTTTTTGTAGGTTTGATGCGCTCATAACTTCATGTACAACAAAGCCCGAGCGACACCGCGCTCTGAAGCGAGGCTCCTTAGCACAGGATCAGGGATGGTGTGGTTACACCATTATGTAAACCAGAAACTTAAACTTTGTGGTCCCCAGAGAAGAAAAGAATAAGGAACATTGATCTCTTTCACGAAGCTGACAGCCACCTTCTAACATAGGTAAAAATGCGGAATAAATTATTTTGCAGCACTTCTCGCTACTTTTCATTTCACCTACAAGCGATCAAGGACAAATGTTTTTACTGAAAGAAGGTAGAGAAGCTGGGGAAAAAATTATCTTACAGAAAGTAATTATCACAGTTTTTTGCTCGTGTTTAAGGTTAAAGATAAAGCTTGCAGCAATAATGAGGACCGCTTTGACGAGGAATGTCTCTGAATTTCACTCGCAAATTATGGTATTTTTTAATGCCTCTGGATGATTTGGATTTACTTCACTCTCATAGCTGTAGCAGAATCTGAAAATGGCCTAGAAGGAAAGGGAGGAATGATTGGAACAGCACTATTAACGATTTTTCAGAGGAAGAAACGTATACAACTTTAGTATTTCAAACGCAGAGAGTAATTTAGGCTGTGAGGTTACATTCAGAGAGCCTGCTACCTTCACAGCCAGAGGAAAGCTTGAGAGAGCCATCACCAACTGGTTTGTGGATTCCTATTTTGAAGTACTGATCTCATTATTATGATAAGATGTCACAAGCAAAGGTTTCTGAGTATTTGGACACCGTATGTCCATGTGGTAGTGACCATCCATCCATCTTCTTCCATATATCCAATTCAGGGTCACAACTGGGGTTTAAGCCTAGCAAGAGGCTGCGTTCACCCTGAATAGGTTGCCAATCTATCACAGGGCTAACACATAAAGACAAACCAAATGTGCTCATCGTGTGGGAGGAAGCCAAAGTACCTGAAGAGTACCCACGCAGGCACAGGGAGACAGCCGGTGGATTCAAAACCAGGGCACGCTCTGATGGGAGTCACTTGCCTCACCAGTTCATCAAATGAACATCACTGTGTATTAAAACGATGTAAAACTAGTGACTGAGACCAAATTTTAAGCAAGAAGTAGGGTCAGTGTCTCATATACCTTTATACAAACTGACAATTTTGCAACCAGAGGAGTTGTAACCTGCCAGTGATTTAAAACAATGCCCGTTTAAAGCACTTCTACACTGACACCAAAGTGTTTCCCTTGCTATTGTCTTTGGAACAGACAAAGCCAAGTCCAATAAAGAAATATCACCAGGCTCACATATGCGGGAGTCACCATGTAGAAAAGGAGTGTAGAGCATAGAGCAGAAGCAACGAAAGAAAAGGTAGGAATACCCAAGTTGATGACAACTTGTTAGGAGGAAACTAAAGTTCCCCAACAAGTGCTAATTGATCTAAACCACAAATGGGCAGCTACAGAGCAATCCCAGATATCTGTAAGTCTTATGGCACCAAAGCTAATGGAGCCTGAAGGAGTAGCACGGAGATGAGTATTTATTTTTTTTTAGTATTACTGAATACAACATTAATGATCTTTTTCAAGCAGGCCAGGATAACTGGAATGCTTTTCCATTATATCTGGAGCACTTTTTATTGATCTGTGACTCGTAGCAGTAGGTCAGTTTCTTCACGTATAACAGAAAACTGGTTGAACAGTCTCAAAGGAAGAATAGAAACAGAAACCACAAAACCTTAAACAGTAAATAATGGAATTATAATGACACAGGGCCGCTTGTGATACAGGTTTTTTTTTATTATATTAAAATTTGTTGGTTTTCCTCCAAACCGTAACAAACCAATGAAAGATTTTTCAATGAGCCCTTCTGATCTGTGTCCAGCGAGCTTGATTAGAAAGATGGTTTTTTGCCAATTTTTTCACCGGCCAGATAAAAGGCCTTGAAAAACCAACTGCAATGTGTCACAAAGAGAAAGAAGGAGAAAAAAAATGCGGAAATGTGAGAGACAGACAGGCGGACAGGGAGAGTAAGAAAAGAATACTTCATTGTGTGTGCTCTCTCTGGGTGGACAGTCTTTGTAATGAGAAATATTAACATTGCCAGACTCTTTCAGCCTAGTTGAAAAAAAAAAAAACTGCAAACACAAAAGAGTGCCCCTAAAATCCATCCAACCAATCAATGGTCTTTACAGAAAAGGCAGCGCACAGAGAAAAGCCCTATTGAAAGCTAAATTATTGCTATTTTTTCTTTTTTTGGTCTGAAACATATGTTAGTACAACAGTAATAGGTGAGTAAGACAATGAATGACATGCAAGAGGCCCATCAGGGTTTTTCCTTATGTTTGGTTAAAATAAATACAGATTCAGATGCTTTGCCATTGTGCTCGAAAGCTTTTATTTCTTACCAAAAATTCTTCCTGACATGTTCAGGAAGATGTCTTTATTTGATGAATATCTGAATGGATGTGACGCTGAACACAGCTAAGTATGTCAGTCGTAACCCTCAAGGCTGAATCTCTGAAGATTTTGAGCCAAAGCATTTCAACAAGACTCCACATGAGCTCTGTGTGTGATACTCACACTTATCACTTGTAGTCAACAAGAATACGGATAAGAATTTTCTAATCATCTAATTTCTCATCAGAGAAATTAAACTTCCACAGAGATTTATCTTTGCTTTCAAGCAAAATCAGTCAATACATTATTATTTTTTGAGAACTTTATGACAGTATTTTCATTTGTTACTGTACGGTTTCATAAAGGACTGCTTCTTTTGAAAACCATAACCTCAACATAGTTCCCACACAACAAAGAGTCACAGAGTGAAAAGGATTTAGTCCTTCATGAAATGATGGCAAAGGAGCTATTCAGTGAGGGTAGCTAACCACGTTAATTTGATAAAAAAGCTCTTCAAAGCATAAGGACAAATGTATATGAGTATTATAAGAATGCACAGGAAAACTCGATGCCATTGAGTCACATGTGTAAAAACCTGCTGTAGGCTAGTCTTAGCTTTAACATTAGCAGCTAACTGACTCCCTCCAATTCTCCTGAGATGCAACCATTTAACGGTACCATACAGTACCGCACAGTCCCGAGCTTCCTCAGTAAGTTCATAATTAAATCATAATGATCCATGACAGTCGAGAAAGGTTAAAAAAATGTACATCAACACTGCTGTTAAATTGCTCAAGGTCAGACAGTAGTACTCTACAATGATTTTCTGCTATCAGAGCCAACAGGGTATTTGACTAGCTGTTTGGGTAAGGGAGTTAGGGACAGGGTTTTGTACAGATTAAAGGTAGTTTTAGAGTGTTGGTGGTGATAGACTGATCCAGAAAAGAATATCTGTCTTTGAAAAGTTTACTGCTGGAAAAACTAGGATTCCTAATTCTTAGTTTAAGTTTAATGACATCATCCAGGAAACACCAAGCATCTGAATTCACACAACTATAAGTTTCAGTCTGGCTATTACTATCCCTCTGCTGCTGCTATGTCAAAGTCTTTTCAAAATGCATCAAATTCAAAATGTTGCTATCACAACTGGAATGAAAACATCATCATTAGTCAGGCTTTTTGCTGGGAAAATTGTTAAACCTGTCAGCTCCATTACCCTGGTGGAGATTTAACGATGCAGTATTAATTCTTACATAACATACAACTATTCACCTGCCTTACTGCATACAGTGTGACAGAGACAGAACAACGGAGCTGCGTAGGTGTAGCTCCCACTGCTTCTTCTGTGCAGACAAACTGTGTTGCTGATGAGAGGAGGTGAGGTTGAGGAAAGGGAGCAGGGAGATTTCTCCCACTTCCAGCATGAAAAGAAAGCGGCACAGGGCTATACCTACAGGAGTGCCGTAAAACATGTTTAACCTTGTTTGCGTAGAGTAATACAGTCATGTGAAAAAGAAAGTTTTCAAAGTAAATCCTATGATTCAATAGCTTGTAGAATCCCTTTTAGCAGTAATACCTTGAAGTAATTGTTTTCTATATCACTTCAGTCTCTCACATCATTGCAGGCATTGCTTCTGTTCATTGAGGTTTGAGGACATTCATTTTTGCACAGATCTTTTAACGTCCCACCACAGCACTTCATTCAGGTTGAGATCTGGACTTTGACATTTATTTAACAAAAACTAGCCCAAGTTAAAAAGTGCATGAGAAACTATATAATATACTTCATGATTTAATATCTTGCAGAATCACCTTTAGCACCAATAATCTGTTGAAGCAGGTTTTTCAGTATGACTTTATCAGTCTCTCACATTGTCATGTAGGAGCTTCACACAATGCTGCTTCAGTTCATTCAACTTTGCGGGTATTTGTTTATGCCCAATTCTGTTGAAACAGTCTGAGGTCTGGACTTTGACTCACTGATTGCAAATCCCTGATTTTTTTTTTCTTTTTGAGCCATTCTGTTGTAGATTTGTTGCTGTATTTCCGATCATTGTCCGAATGCATGACCCAGTTTGGGCCAAGCTTAAGCTGTCGGAGACAAGGCCACACATTTGACTCTACAATACTTTGGTATTCACAGGAGTTCATGGTCCACTCAATGACTGCAGGGTTTCCCGTTCCTGTGACTGCAAACAAACCCAAATCATCACGCCTCCACTACCGTGCTTGATAGCTGGTTTGAGGCGCTTCTACTGATATGCTGTTTGGTTGTCACCAAGCATGGTTCTGTGGAGATGATTAGTCAAAATGCAAAAACTTTTGTTCTCATTTTTTCCTGCGGAAAAAATGTCCTGTGGTCTGTTCAGATGCAGCTTTGCAAACCTAAGTCATGCTGCCGTGTTCTTTTTAGAGAAGATGCTTTCTCCTTGCAAATCTTTCAGAAAAGCCATACCCTATATCTATATAGCATCAAATCACAACAAAGTTGCCTCAATGGCTTTTTCTATTTGTATTGTCAGAAACTTGAACATTATCATGTTAAATGACATTTGAGGCTGAGATTTAGCTCTTTTTTAGCTCTTCCCTGAGCTTTGCACAGTCTGATTGGGGAGAATCTGCAGGAACGTCCACTCCTGCGAAGATTTGGCATTGTGTTAACTCACAGCTGAATGCTCCAGACCAGCAAAGTGCCAAAACTTCTGTTTTATAGAGGTGCTCACACTTGCTGATGATCACTTAATCAAGTGCATTTGATTAGCAGCAGCTGGATGCGACTTACTGTCTTAAATCCCATGAAAGCAGTAAGGGTGTACTTAGTTTTTCCACAGGACTCCATAGAGACCTATGAAAACATTCTTTTTAATATGACTGTAAACGACTTAGCATACAGCTATTTTCAACTGATGAAAATAACTGGACAGGCATCAGATAAATTTCAGAAAGAATGGTTAGAAGTTATAGTGTTTGCTTGGTTCTTACAAAAATCTTTATCTTTCCACCGACTCTAATTAATAATGCATTCATTTTCAGGCATCTCTGCTGGTAATGAGTGGTGTGCATCCTACATTCCCACAAAGATGAGAGAAAAACAACAGCAGTAAAACCAGGAAGGCACCCACATGAGCATATATTTGCATTATTGAATTCACCAGACCTACCTGAATCACTACATTTATTAACTAGCCCCTAACCTTACTCTTATCTGTGTTTGCCTGTTAACACCAAACAAAAAACTCTACTAAGTCTCACTTATAAAGCCTTTGGTATTTTACAACAGTCTTAAAGTAGAATGGAATTGTTTAGTTTTACATTCTTACACACCACATTTGACTCACATTAAAGTCATAATCTAGGACACACATTCGCGTGGCCTTCGATCGCTCTGTCAATTACACAGAGGAAGTCAGAGAGGAGGAAAATGATGAGAGTCAACAATGCATGGAACATCGATGTGTCCAACCACCACTGTCTGTTTAAGTGGAATCGACTTATGCTCAAATCCCAAATTAAGCATATCTGACTGTCCCACCGCTGCAGGGGCTACAGGAAGCACAGAGACCCATGGAGAGTCTCTCACACACACACACACACATACTCCATTTCTCCGTTTCTCTGCAGGGAATCAATGATGTCTGCTTAATTATTGGGTGAATTTAATCAGCGGCACAGCAGTACGAACTGCCTTGTGACCCATTGGCTGTCAGGAAGTCATTTGGTTTCTAGCAGTTAGTGTTCGGATACCACCACAATAATTAAGGGTACAACATTTTAATTGTTGCAAAGGTGTAGAGGTAGCAGAAAAACTACCTCTGCATTGTGGTGGCTCTGTTCTCACTTATTCTCACACACTTTTTTTGTGCAAATGGTGCCAAAACACCACAAATCTCTCTGACCTAAAAACCATTGTAGTGATTAATGATTCTTACCTTCGGATTAGTGTTTAAAAAGGAATTAATTAACAGGCCTAGCATTATGTCGTGATTTATTATCAAGACAAACTGTTTAGATTATTAAGAATTTATTCTTAACCTTCATTCCCAAGGTTCTCAAAGCAAAGCCCATGTGCCGCTGGTGCTTCTATTGTAAATAAAACTCTAAATGTAAATGTAAATACTGTTGTGTCAAAAAACTATTGTTAAAATAAAACACAATCATCTGAATAGATACATTATAAAGCTTTAAGAATCAGTGCTTTACACAATCTGTATACCTGTAAGTGTTTTATTTTTGTTACGTAAGACAGAATGGCATTTTATATTATACATGGACAATAGTACGGTGATTTGTCAACAGAAACTCCTCATGTAATTCTTAAATCTACAAATCTCTTAATTTAAGTGTTTTAATTGGCCATGCATCATCATTTGAAAAGCATTCAGATATCTGTGAATTCGACAATTTTCAGGTAAGTCAATGCAGCTGTTCAGCAAAAAACAAACAACAGAAGACTCTTCACACTTTTTATCACACTCTGTGTTCTCCAGTGAAGTGCACTCAGTCCAATCTGAGGAGACACAAAAATGATGCTCTGAGCAGAGACTCACAAACCTACCCTCCTTCAAGCTGATGATAAACAATATATATATATATGGAAGTTTCTATCTATTATGGGTTTAATCTTTAAAAAGCTTATCAGAATAATTAGACATTTTGGGACATAAGCATATTGGCTTTCGTGCAGAGAGTTCTGTGAGAAGATCAATTCAGTTTCAAGCCTACAAGCATGAATAATGAGAATGAAGCCTTGAGGCAATTAGCTTAGTTTACCATAAAGCTTGGAAGCACGGCGGAGAAAGTTAACAAGCTCCCTGAAGTTACAAAAAACATGCTGCAGCATCTCTAATGTCCACAAATTACCACGCAGCATCATGTTTGTTTAACCTTCACACCCACATGCAAAACAACAGGAAAAACATCTTTATAAAAGTAGTGACCCAAGGTTCATATAATGGGCACATCTGTATGAAATTTACTAAAAACACCATTTGTGGGTTTTGTCACAACACTAATAGTAATCCTAATCTCATCTACAATACTTGGCAGCAGAACAAATAGTCATGTTTCTCAAAATGTCTTTAAAATTGTAATAATACGTTTTTGAGCATATGGTTACTAATAGTACTTTTTATACTCACTTGGGAAAATGCAAAAAAGAATCATCATTAATTAATGAACCCACCAAAAAACAAACAAACAAATAAATAACAGCTTGTTTTTTTCTACTTTTTGATTTTATGCTATAATCATATGCATGTGAAGAAAATGTGCCATGGACCAACTTTGATTAAAGACAGCAAACTGGAGCATCAGTTTGCTTATGAACCATCATCCAGGTTATTGTAATGTGTAACGCACTAGCTTTAAGTTTTGTCTCCGATTGGCGGCACTGCAAAAATTATTGAAATTTAAATCTATTGTAAAGTCAATGAGGCTCAAAAACTGTCATATCCAGTACAAATTCTTGTTTCACTAAAATCTGACCAATGCTGTAGGAGGAGTAGCAGTTCTAGTGATTTGCAGAGGCCATTATTTGTCACGGTCCCTTGAATCATCTAAAAATGAACTTGTAATCTTAAATTCAATAAACTTTAGATAAGGTTTTTAAATAAATCAGTGCTTTTGTGGCATGATTATATTTGACTTTTTTTGCAAAAGTTTAAGTCTGATCAAACAAGTTAGCTATTAAGGTAACTTTTTTTCCAAAACACGTTCTCTTTCCAGCATATTCGATGCAAGTGCAGTTATGTGACGAGCAATTAAAGAAGCTCATTAATTGGTGGTCACATAAATATGACAAATTAAATATTTAAATCAATTTAGGCCTGAGGCACTTTTTTCCACTTCTTTTTTTGTCCTGAGCATAAAAATCCAAAAAGAAAAACAAACCCTTATTTATTTTTCAGGTGGAGTCATAATGAAATATCACAACTTTTATTCATTGATTTATAGATATCTAGTTTAGAATTTGCCAATAACAGCTGACTGAAAAACTACAACAGTTGTCCTAATCTTATTTAAGAGTGTAAGTAATGCAAAGGGAATAATACAGTAACTGTTCTATTGCTTCTCATTCAAAATACCATTTAAACATCCCAAAAAATCTTTCAACAGCTACACAATGAGGATGATTTCCACCTTGCCACAGAGCCTCCGGGGTGTCTTCCTGGCTTCCAGATGGCACCTCTGACGTTTTTGGAAAGATCTAATGAAAGTATTCTGAGAAGCGTCTCATCGCTCTCCAAAACGATATTGATCGGAATAGATCAATGAAAAGTCTGCAGGGTAAAGGCAGTATTGTCTCATCAGAATACGTTTTTCCGTCAGAACCTACATGGTGCATGGTCATGGTGCATGTACATGTAGAGTCTACAGTGAAGAATGTGAAATTCTCTCATCCAAACGAGTACTCTGATATTATAAAAGCCAAAAAAAAGCAGCCACTGCAGTATTTACAAAGGTAGAATTAATCAATCTCCTTTTACTGTCGAAAATCCATCGAAAATACTTGGTCAGCTGCCTCAATTGATGAGACAGCACACCAGGTGAACAGTAAAGCCCAAACCACAGTGGTGCTAAACATTATTTCCCACATATAGACATTATGTTTCCTTACGAGCAAGCTGACCATTCACCGCCAGTCAGGTGCATTTACCTGCTATTCCAGTGGCTTTCTCGTTCTGTGGTCAGACTGAGTCATCCTTGTTCGACTCTGTGCATTTGCATTGATATGGAAGGTTGCACTAACCAGAAGCTGCAGAAGAATGAGGACTGGTTTGTGTACCACTATGCTCTGATCACAGTACAAGTTATCTGCAGAAGGAGAAACTAACCCCATAAGCAGATGATTATTTTACTTGTGTCAACCAAAATACTTGGCAACTACATTATACACTCTATTTAGGTATTCATTTATGAATTAATAAACGATTCTTTGTATCCTGGCACTAAACACATGTCGGTTACTAAAACACATGAACTGAACATCACACAGAAGAACGAACCAAACATAATCTGACTGTTCTTTCCAACATGTGGTACAGCCTTTTAAAAATGGCTTCTTCATGATGATTCAGTGATTTTTGTTGCAGCCCATACCTCAGTGATAACAGACGCTATAGTCTTTTTTTTAAAAAAGGGTGAAATGTACACTGTTTTCATTTTACACAGCTGAGATACTGATTAATATATCTGTATCCCTGTGCTATGATATTAAGCAAAAGTGTTTGCTTAGTTGAGCCAATTATTAGGTATACCTTGTGCAAACCAACCCATAACAGCTCTGTGTTGCATATTAAGTAGAAAACCCAATCTATCTGAATGCATAGTCTATAAAACTATGCAAATGGGAGAACTGGAGCAGGTATAATTGCTGAGTGTGTGCTAGGAATGAGAATGGCTTTTTGTATGAGCTAAGGACATATTACGTTAATGACACCATTCTACTAAACGGCAGACAGATGGAAAGTTCACAAAGACAAATAGCTGTCTTAGTTCTTAATCACATGTGCAATTAACTGCAGTATGGATGTGAATTAATTGGCTTGTGGTAGCCATGTTTGATTGAAAAAGTTGTTTTGCGGTCATATTCAGCTAAATCTTGGAACAAAGACAAGTTTCACCTAGAAAGGAGCGTTTTATGACCAAAACAAAACTGGAAGAGTTTTGTTTTGAGGTCGAGTGTGTTGTCGAAGGGGGTGAAAAGGGGAGCAAATGAAGCAACGTGCACTGTAATACTGACAGGAAAAACAGAATAGCATTCCCACTGAGATCATGAAAATCTGAAGAAATATGTAGATTTTAAAATTACTTTGTAATGTATGCACTGCAAAGATTTTCCACCATCAGTTCATAGCAGGTTAAGAATTGATGCTGTCTGAAAAGTAAAATCTGTTTGGCATGCACATGCTGTTTATCATCCAGGTGTCAGGCTCTGAAAGCAGCTACCAGACTAACCCAAACCTGCATCTGAAAGGACGGGATGCCATGAAAAATGGAATTAGACTTGTAAATCATTTAAACAATATTTTTAATTGAAAATGGCACAAAATTTACTTGGTTGTGTTCAATTTTGAAGGTAATGTTAGCAACACGTGTCAAAAAAAATGCTGGGATAGATAGGAAGGACCTATCGCTGATAACATGACTGTGAGTCTTTCAGAAGGAGTGACTGTGAGGCATTTACAACTCTGTGATTGAAGGCAGGTAATTCAAGTTAATAAAAATATTTCTAAGAATAACAGAAATATTTAGGAATTTCATCTTTTTTCATCTGGTACAAAATATCACTAAAAATATTCAGAGAATCCAAAGACATGTCTGCACCCAAGAGAGGCAGCTAAAAATCCTGAACGGTCATTATCTTCTAGCCGTAGGGTGACACTGGATTAAAAACAGTCCCAATTATGTGGTGGAAATCACAGCATCGGCTCAGGAACATCTCTAAATACCATTTGTCATTGAACGCATTTCACCACTGGAGCCACAAATTCCAGTTAAAACTCAATCGTGCAATTCATAACCAGGATTGATCTCTGGGCACTTTACATTCTCGAATGGTCAGACCTTCAAGTATCACAACTAAAACCCCAAAATTCCTAAAACGCAAACCTGATAACAGTGGACAGGCCGAGGTCAAGTGTGAAACTGTTCTCTGCTTTGACAAATTCAAACTGTATTTTTGTTTTTTCTGGAAATCATGAATGTTGTGTTCTCCTCAGACAACAGTTCTAAAGCCAGCGCCCATGATGCTATATTAAGCCTGACTGACTGGATTTTTAAGACTAATACCAGTATTTGGGGATTTAAAAGTCTGATATATCAGGTAGTTTTTTCTCTTTTTGACACTCAAAACATAAACAGATTTCCCTAACATTTGTTATGTGCAGTTATTTAAGAATTCTTACTAAGATAATCTGTGCCTATGAAATTTAAAAAGAATTTATTGTCACAAGAAGTCGTGGATTACCAACTTATGCTCTGCCCAACTCTTTCTTGGACTTACTGGCTGAACGGTGTTTCTCCCGTATCTTTTTTGCTTTTAAAATATTAATTTATCAGAACTTACAAATGCAGATACTGACAGATTGCACATAGCTAATATCAGCTGATATATCAGCCTTCGTTCAATGTTATACATTACAAGTGCTATGACTAAATCTAGCAAAAATTGAGGGAAACACTTTCCAACTGGCTACGGCAACTGGTCTTTTCAGCTCCCAAATGTTTAGATATATCCTAAAAGTAGAGATGCACACACATCCCTGTTCAAATTTTGTTTTAATTAAAAAGAAATCCTTTTTAACATCTTTTTTACATTATTTTCAGTTGAATACAAGTGTTAAATGAAATGCAAATCATTGCATTCTCGCGTCTTACACCGTATCCCATTTGGAAACAGGTTCAAACTATGCAATCAACTATCTTCGCAACTTTGAAAGGAAAATATTCAAAGTTGCAGCAGATTTCCATTATGCTTATGAAAACTTGGCTTTGTTTGA